>NW_026623201.1:0-400438 GCF_028827665.1 Penicillium hispanicum | reverse complement strand
ATAGGAGCTTTACTAGAAGTACTCTTACTATAAGATTATAAATTGATTATAAAAAGCAGCTTATAGCTCTTCTGATAAAATAGATTAGAATTATAAGTATTTTATAAGGGATACTAGCTTTAGCTCTTTAAGTATCTATGAAACTAATGATAGAATATTTTTATTATTTAAAAAAGGTTAGCTTATTCTATAATAGTAGCTATATAGTAGCACTATATTAGACTAAGTCTTTATATATTCTTATTATATAATAAATAATCTTTTTAAGTATACTTCTTTATAATATATTCTACTAGTGATAGATTTAATAGATTTATCTATAGATAATTTGTAATCTGCACTCTTAGTTGATAGGGTATAGGATTAATAATATAATAAGTTATCTGAAGTTATATATATTTAATAGATAAATATTTTAACTAAGATATTGCTAAGCTAATAGTTATAATAGAGAGGAGAGTTTCTAGATAAGATACTTCCCTTTACTATTATATTAGAGTTATCTATCTTTTTTTTTTATATTTATAGTAGTAATAAATAGAAGTAGCTCCCTAGATTATAGGGTGCTTTTTTTTAGAAAGCTTTATTTAGATAGTAGGTTAAAGAAGAAAAGAAGTAGGTAGAAGGAAAGGAGGAGATAGGCTAAAGAGTGAGAGAGATAGGCTAAGGAGTAGAGAGATAGAGTAAAGAGCAAAAAAAGATAATAAAAGGACTATAGCTTACTAATAACTTTTCTAGAGTTTATCTGATATTACTATAATCTCTTTTAGAGGCTACTCTAAGTTTAAATATCTATTTTATTTTATAATAGGTAAAATTCCTGTTTTAATTAGAAAACACTGTCTTTTATAACTGTGTCTGTAGATAGATTATAAAGAGATATAGTGGGAGATTTATAAATTTATCTACTATTACCTATAATTAACTAAAGAGTATATTAGAATTATTTATCTTATTAGTTGCTTTAGAAGACTATAGCTAATAATTTATATACTAATTTATTAGTAGTGAATAAGACTTTAAGATCTATAAGTGATTTACTATTGAAGACTATATATATAATATTATTACTAAGTTATATAAAATACTAAAGGCTTATAAAAAGTTTTAGTTATATAATAGAGTATAGTTTAATAATCACCTTAATATACTAGATTATAATAATAAAGTTGATATTAGTTAACTATTAACTATTAAACCTTTAAAGCTAGATCAATTTTGTATCTATTAAAAGGATGGTAATTAGTGGACTTTATTTATTACTGTTGAGTATAAATCCTTTTATAAGCTCTCTGCTGTGAACTTATAGTAAAGCCTCTAATTAATAGATTTCTAGTGAGAAGTAGTCTAATTAGATAGTATACTGATTAAAGAGCTAGAGAAATTAAGGTATTACACTAAATAGTTAGTTAGATCTATTATTATATAAGTATTCTATATAATAATTTAAGAGGGTCTAGAGTATTTATATTTAATAAATAGTTTAATAGATATATAGCTTTAGGTGCCCTATAATAACTTAACTACCCTATATTATTATCTAGGCGATCCTAGGATATATAGGATAGTAAGTGATATAGGGCCTATAATTCCTAGAACTTAAATTAAAAGGATGCTCTGCCTCTATCTAATAAGTTTTTATTTATTTATTTATAATTAAGTGTGGTAGAATACTGCTAAGAATAATTTACTAAAATAGTGTATAAGCTATAATAGTGATCTTTTTTAGATTATAATAGTAGATTTATCTTAGGACTTAAATATAGATAATATTAGCTTTAAATTTATTAGTCCTAAGTAGTTAATCTCTAAATATCTTATATTATCTTCTTTTATTACTATTAGCTTTTAAGTGACTATATAAGTAGTTATTAGCTATATATTATTTTTTATCTATTTTATTATTAGAGTTCTTTAGATTCTAAGACTAACCTTACTATATTTATAGAATAAAAATAAAGGTTTAGCTAAGTTATATTGTCTTTTTTAATCTAGTGGTCTACACTATAAGGAGATTGTTAAAAGAACTAATATAAGTAATCTTGTTTTTATAATACTTTATATTATATATAAAGTTATTTTTTTAGCTATAGTAAGGTAGTATATTTAACCCTAAATACCTAAATATAGATCTATATATATTTAATAAAAGATTAAACTGCTATCTAATTAGTGTACTTAATTTAGTGAAAAAGCTTAAAATATAGCTAGATTATAATCTAGATTATAACTACTCTCTTATTAGCCTTTATAGATCTTTTAGTGTACTATTTAAGATTATATATACTATTTTTAGATATATAGTTATTAGGAAGGGGATAATGTTAAGACTTTAAGGGGATATTTTATATAAAGCTGATATCTATTAGGTCTTTTAGTGTGTATAAAAATTAGCTGTTTTTATTTTTCTTAAAGTAATTAATTTAGCTTTAATCTACTTTTTTTATAGTGCTAGAAGGATCTAGTATATACTTTTTATAGGCTAGGGTAGTAAAACTGTGGGTAATTCTCTTTTTAATAAAACTATTTAGTATATAATTTTTTAGTTAGTAAAAGAAATCTATTATTTTAGTATTATTTACTAGGATCTTTGTTTAGATAATATTTTATAGAATACTAAGTTTAGATAAGTACTAATTATTGATTTTTATTTATATATTTTAAACTATTAATTACTGTATAAATAGCTAAGAATTTTTAAATAATTATAGTGTAATTCTAAAGAATACTACTTTAAGTAGATATATATAGTATAAGTAAAGGCTACTAAAATAGGAATTAAAATAGTTAATCTACTCTATATATAGCTAGACCTAGTTAATAGCTCTTAAAGCGAATATTTTTTAAGATTTTATTATCTCTTAAAAAATTATACTAAGATAGAGACATTTTTTTATATTGATTTATATCTATTTAGCTATCTAAAAGGCCTTAGGATCTAGCTATTGCTATAGCTTATTTATATTAAATAAGTATTTTTAGTAGATTTTTAATTTAGTATTTATTCTTAATTTATATTATACTCTTTAGTTTTTACCTTATTTATTATAATTATTTATATAAGACTATAGAATAAAGAAGAGTGTTATAGTTAGAAAAATAGTCTACTATAGCTAGCTAAATAATATTAATTATATATAATAGAGTTTTTATAATAAAATAATAAGAATATAAATTAAAATGTCTAAAATAGTGTTATAACTTAAATATATAAAAAGTTATAAAACTTCTTTTACTGTTTACTATATTTAAATATACTCTACTTTAAGCCTAGTAAAATATATTTTTTAGCCTAAATAATTCTTTTTAGAGTCTTTATTAGCACCTTATTAAGGGGCTCTTTTAAGATTATTAATTAAGATCACTAATATATAATATAGTCTAATAATAACTATAGATATATAAGTTACTCTATATCCTTTATAGAGCTTAATAGAACTAATTACTTAGGTATAAACTATAAATCAGTTTAGAATTAAATACTATTATATTAATAATTTCTTAAAACTAAATAAGGCTATAAATAGTATATATAAAGACTTCTCTGCTTTTAATATAGAGATATATAGTACTAAAAATAGTAAAGATACTATTTAAATAATAGTTAATTTAATTAAAAAAGTCACTTTCTTTAATCAAAATAGTGATAAATTAGGATATACTCTAAATTATAGACTTAAAACTGGTAGCTAGTATAATATATCTAATCCTAAATATATAACTATTACTAATTTATTTTCTATTTTAACTTCTTTAACTATAACAATATTAGCTACTATATTAGATTTTAAATTAAAAACTATAATTTTTATTTTAGTGTATATCTTTCTTTAATAAAATAAAGGGTCTTTATATAATAGAAAATATATATTATTTATTCTAAATATATTATTGGTTATTAAATATTTAATTTTATTTTTTATATATTACTTTTATAGGTTATTACTATAATTTAAATTATATTAAGGTAAATAAGTTAAATCTTTAAGATATTATTTAGATAAAACCTAGTTTTAAAAAAATAGATTCTTTATAGAGTATTTAAAAAGCAGTTTTTCTTAGAGAAGACTTAATAATAAGCCTTTTTTAATTCTATTTAGATATATAGTAAAGGGTATATATTCCCCTCACTAGCTATATAGTCCTAGAAGTTAAAATTTAGCCTTTATTTATCTAAGTTTACTAAGTTATTTTATTATACTAAAATAATAGTTAGTTATAGACTATAAGAGGCAATATTACTCTACTTATTTTAGCAATAAATATTAAATTAAAGTAAAGATATTTTATACTTAAATTTAAAAATATTCTTTTTTATAAATTCTAAAAATAATCTTATCCTTTAAAAAAAATTAAGTATAATATAAAAAAAATTAATTACTATAGGAATATAGAGACCAGAATCTATTAAAAGTAATATATTTAACTTTTTTATTCTTCTTATAAATATACTATTATTAGAAAAAAAATAACTTTAGGTCTCTAGAAAAAGACAATTTCTCACAAAGCTAAATTAATTAATTATATAAAAATATAGCTATATAGTCTATAATATTTATCTATATAAGAAAGAAAGACAAAAATATAAAGGACTAAAATATAGTATAGTAATAAATATAAAAAAGAGTAATTCTTTAGGTTTTTAACCTTTTTATCTAATCCTATTTAATAGTTATAACTCTAACCCCTTAATTAATATAATAGCTAATTATAATAGGTTCTAATTTATATAATTAATAAAGAATTATTATTTACTAAAATAATATATATTAGTTTATAATATTATTTTAAATTATACTTCTTTAAAAAAGGTAAAGCTAAATTATATATTAGAATTTATATATAAAAAGCTATAATATAGTTTTAGGCTTAAATAAGGTAAAGGTCCTTTAGCTTTAAATAAAAGATAGATACTAAAATAGATTCTATCTATTTCTATTTATTAGTATAAATTCTAATTTTTAACACTAAGGATAATTAAGATATATAAACCTTATTCTATATCTTTAAACCTCTAAAAGTTAATTATAATACTAAATTAGTATATAGTCTTATTTTTAACCTATTTTAATTAACCTAAACCAATCTCTTTTTATATATAATACTTTAACTATAATTAGAATAGTAAGCTAAGATCTAGGAATATATAATCTATTCTTTATAATCTTAACTATAACTTTCTAAAAAAAGAATTTATATTACTAGTATTTTTCGCTTTTTACTAATTAATAATACTAAAAAAGCTATATTATTTTTTTTAATTTATTTAGCCTCTTAATAATAAAATAGCTATAAGCTTTTATAAATATTCTTAAATTACTAATATAAAAATAAAATCACTTTAATAGAAAAAAGATTAATATAAAATAAACTTAGAGAGAAAAACCTATAAATATAGTAAATTATATAAAGCTAATTTATATTTATATATCTAAATTTAAGAGTCAGAGAAGATATTCCTTTTTTTAGTGGATCTATTAGGATTTTAGTCTTTTCTTAGTCTTTAACTAATATATAGCCCTAAAAATCCCTAGTATTATTAATAATATAATCTTATTTTATTAAGGCTTTTATTATCTAACTCCTATTTAAAGAACTAAAAATAATCTTTAAATAGCTAAAAAGCTTAGTTTACTTATCTAAGCTATTATATTATTCTAGTTTTAATCTTTATATAAAGCTAATTATTAAAGAGCTTTAATAGGAGCTAGGTATAGTTTAAAGTAAAGGTAAAGATAGTATAGAAATATTATAGATAGAATATAACTAAGCTTATTATTTTAATCTATATATTATTATATTAAATATATTATATCTATAATAATTATAGGATAGAGGATAAAAATAAAATCTTTTATACCTATTTTTATATTAGTATTAGGGTTACTATATAATATATATAATAGTAGCCGCCTTCTATATCTAAAATATATTTTTATAAATAGATAAAATAAAAGGGCCTTTAATCTAAAAAGACAGTTAGACCCTAAAAAGATAACCTTATCTAATAAGAATAATAAAGCTAGAGAAAGAAAAAAGGGGTAAAAAGAACTATATAAAAGCCTATATATAAGTGATCACCTAATCTCCCTCTTTAGATTAGAATATCTATCTAGCTAGATTATTTAGTTAGATCTTTAAATATATTTCTATTTAAACCTAAGTTTAGGATATCTACCCTATTAAATAATTTTGTTAGATAAAGATAAAAGATTCTTTAGATATTTATAAAGCTATAAATGATCTAAGTATTTTAGCTTTACTATTTAGTAAGTAGAATAAAAAAATTATCTAAAGATAATTAGTGGCCTTTATAGATTTTAAGATAGTGACTGTAAGCTTAGGTAGCTAACTATCTATATTAGATACCTATTAGTGGTTATAAGGCTAGTTGTAATTGAAATCTATAGATCTATATCTAGATAGGTTTAAGGTCTAGTATAAGAAGGCTCTAATTATAGGGATAAGGACCTAGAGTAGGTGACTTCTGGCTAAGGACTTTTAGCTATAGATATATATTTAATCTAGCTATATATCTTTAGTTTTAGGTCCTATTAAGCTTTTAGTCTGCTAATTAGCGTCTAAGATAGCTTATTAGCTTTACTGGCTTTATATCTTCTAACTATAGTTTATATAAGATTAAAATCCTATAATCTAAGTCTTTTATTGGAATATTTAGTAAGACTATAGCTAATGTTTTATTAGTCTATCTCTATTACTGTTGCTTTAGAGGGCTTATAAGACTGATTCTATTATCTCTTTGTTTATATCTAATATATTACTGTATATTATAAAGATGGTGTTTATACTATCCTTAATTACTGTGGTAAAGTATTATATAGGGGAAATTATATAAAGATTCTGGTTATAAAAGGTTGCTTTCTATACTTATGCGCTCTTTTTAGCTATCTGCTTTATAAGGGATAGATTAGATAGATCTACCACTATTTAGTGGACTATATGATTCTATTTGCTTTTATTATATATTAGGAACCTGATTGTGATATATATTTTATGGTTGGTATCCTTAACCTCTAGAATAACTAGTAGTTTAGGCTACTAATTACTAGCTGGTGTGGTTATAATCTTACTGGTTTCTAGTGTATATATCTTCTGATTTAGTAAGTTTCTATATTGTATATACCTTTTAACTTATAGGGTGGTGTTAGGGTTGTAAAGCTCTTCTAAGGGTTGTATAGTATTTCTACTCTGAATTAAGTTGGTAAAGTTAATTTGTGTGATGACCTAAGGTATTTACTAACCCTTATTTCTGTGGTGCTGCTAGACTATAGGTTCCTAAGAATTCTTATATCTATTTTATCTTTTTGGTGGCTACTCTGTTAACTCTATTGTTATTGCTGTATCTGTTACCTATGTTTTTATAGCCTTTTCTTTGGCTTTATTGGTTCCTAGGGGCTATAGTGCTTAGATTCAATGTTGTAGAGCTGAGGTAGGTATAGATAATTTAATATATTCCTGGAAGCTATTAGCTGGCCTAGCTAATGTTTAGTTACTAGTTTATATAGGCTAAGTGTTTATATTATCTGGTAAAGCGAGTTTAGTTCCTTTTAATCTTTTACTTACTATGATGTGAATATGTGGTGAATTATCTTTTGGTGTAGGATTGGTTAATAGTAGCTAAGATTCTAGCTTAGTAAATATTACCTTATTCTATTTAGATTATTGATTAACTAGACTAGAGATCTTAGGTTAGAGCTTAGTTTTAATTTATAAAGATACTGATGTTTTTTCTGATTTTTAGGATATATTTTTTTGGTGGTTTAGGGCCTAGAAATCTTAATTAGCTAGAATAGTATAGTAGGGTAATCCTATTATAACTTTTAGTAGGCTCTCTATTAACTCTGAGCTATTTAAGTGAATCTATATTTTAATAAAGTTAATTTGGGTTATTAGCTTTAGTAAATGTTTTTAGGTTTCTGTATAACTTAGTTATAATAGTGTATAAATCTGTTAGTTAAATGTTTTTTATAGTGGCTTTAATAGCTAAGTAGCTTATTAATACTGCTATTATTCTTTATTATATAGTCTTTACTTAGCTCTTTTTATTAAAGCTGCACTTTTTCTATTAGTTAACTTAGTAAGCTTTAGTGTTTTAGCTAGGTTACTTAGCTTAGTTTTTTTTACTATTGTTGGGATTTCTTCTAGTTCTTTCTCTGGAGAAGGCTAGACTATATCTAAGGTTAATTTCTTTATATAAGTATCTACTAGGGACTATTTTATAGCTATACTTTTTTTAGTTTCTTTTAGTAGCTATTCTTACTCTGATTCTAATTTAATATAACTAAGTCTAGATTTTTCCTCTTTACTAGCTATATTCTCTTTAACTAATAACTCTTATTTAAATACTTTGGCTATATTATATATAACTTATTTATCTCTATCTGTTCTACTGTGGCCTGAAATTGACTTAATACTAGACTTAATTATTGATTTTAACTCCTCTCCTAATCTTCTGTTGTTTATTGAATTAATATTGGTAATCTCTATATAGGGTGTAGGAGCTAAGTTTAATAAATCTCTGTAATTAGGTATTAAATAACATTTAGTATATACTATTTAGAGTTTTTATTATTTTTATCTCTATAACTTTCTATCTTACTTCTACTAGTATTACTATTAATATATATCTTTCTAATACTGTTGTTTTAAGCTATTATCTGATCCACTTCTTCTATTAATAAAACTACCCTCTTTGCCTAGTTATTTATCTTAAGGTTAAAGCTTACTGGGAATAAAAAGTAGAGATATAGGCGAGTTATAATTAAAAGATTTATCTATATTATTATTTATATTAGGGATTAATAGCTTGCTGAAAAAGGTAAAATAGACACTATATCTCACTAAAAGGGTAGAGACCTTTTATATAGTTAGGATAGGATCACTATAAATATGGTTAATAAAAAGGAATTAATAATCTTATAATTAAGCTTTAGCTTATAGGTATTTATAATAAGACTCTTTTTTAATTTCCTTTCTATTGGTATATAGTAATTAAAGCTGATTATTAAAAGGGATAGCCTTTAAGAAGCACTTAGTAATTTAATTAATAAAAGACTTAAATTCTCTTTTATTATACTGATAATAGTTTAACTATTAGGCTCTTAAGAGAGTATCATGTGTGATCTGGTGATTTAGTGATTACTAAGTGAGCTATTTAATCTATAGTGACTTAAAACTAAATCTCCTAGTAAGAATAGCTATATTATATAAGATTATTTAGTCTACTTTATAATAAGGCTTTACTATAAGGTCTTTTTTTTATTATTTCTTGGATAACTTTAGATAATAATATATAGCAAAAAGCTAAATTTGTCTATATCTAAGCTCTATAGGGTCTACTTAAGAGTGTAGATAATATTAAAATACTATTTTAAAAGTCTATATTAAGCACTATATATTAGTAGGATTAAAAGCTATAAAGGCAGTATATATAGTACTTTTGATAGTAAATAAAGACCTTATAGGTAAAATAAGATACTTTAGGCAGTTTATATAAGATTCTAGATACTAAAAGTCTTTAAAGAATATATAAAGAGATAGAATAATACCCTTTTTTTTCTTTATTTTCCTCTAAATTAATATTTATTCTAATATAGTAAAGTTTAAAAAGACTTTACCACTATATATAAGGCCCTTTATAGTAGTAGTATCCTTTAAAGAGACCCTAGGTACTAAAAACTATAAAATCTTTACTATATAAATATTAACTTTAAATATCTTTATATAATTATATTTTATAAAGAAAGATTAATACTATTATAGCTTATTTAGACTATAAACTAACTTCTATAAAATTAATATCTAGGTTTATAAAGGTTAAATTAATTTTACTTTATTATAGTAAATAGCTAATATTTATAGAAGAGAACTAATTTTTATTCTATATATAACTAGTGCTAGCACTGTAAGTAAGGAATTAAAAGTAGCTTAAATAGTTATATAAGACTTAAGTCTATAGAGCTATTTAGTTTTATTATTAGATAGCTAGAATAACTACTAATTCTTAAAATATATATTTATTTTATATTAGTATTACTGAATTTTTTAGGAAATCTCACTATTACTTAGAGCCTTTTTATTAGAGTACTTATTAATAAAGCTGGTATAAAGGTCTAGACTAATATCTATAGTCTATTAATATAAATTTCCTGTTTTCTAGCTAAGAAAGATAGAATCAATAGTAAAAAAGGACATTAAAAGGGTATATCTAAGATCCTAGAACTTTTAACTTACTATTTAAATATAGATTAACTATTTACTATTAATTAATAAGTAATAAATACCCCTCTTTAGCCTTTAAATAATATTGACTATAAAGACACTCTATTTAGTCTATATAGAATTATAGATATAAATAGTGATTAGGTTAGTTTATTAGTATATTAGCTATATTTATTTATACTACTTGAAGTATATCTTAAAGATATTATTTTAATACTATAGCACTAATATAATTATAGATATTAAGTTATTAATAGCCTTCTTTATTAAATATTTTATAAAGCTATTTTATATTTTTTTAATCTATATATTAGGAGATTAATAAGTAAAAAGTGATTTAACTAATATTAATTTTAGTAGTTTTTTAGTATTTTTAGCTTTATTCTATGGTAAATTATAGTTTATTATCTATATATATAGACTTATTTATAGTAGGGAATAGAAAAGTAAAGTGAGAAAGTATATCTAAGAGGAGGAGTGTTTTTATATTTATAGTAGTTTTTAGCCTCCTAAAATAGATTTAGTTAATACTAATTTAGCCTCTTAGTAGGACTAAATTAGAAACTAAGAGCTAGCTCCTAAAACTGTTATATAATATAGTATAACTTTTTAATATATTTATTATAAATATAATTATTTTATATACTATATATCTATTTTATTTACTTCCTAATTCTTTATAATAGTTTAAAGTTTATCTATATTTACTATAAGTTATATTAGGAAAAGTAAATAAATATATTACTATGGTCGACTTTAAATATTTTAAAGATAATATTAAGTAACTAGCTTTTTTATAGTAGGTATTTTTAAGTGAATAGCTTAGTTAACCTAATAGAGAGTTATATATATATTGGACTTCTGAAATAGGGAAAAGAAAAGCCTCTTTATTTAGTAAGGGTATAAGAAAAGTTATTAGGGAAAGCCCTAAGAGCTTAGATTTATCTTAGTTATATAAATTAGAGATTAAGCTCTATTCCTTTATTATAAGATATAAATCACTTTAGGATATATATTAGTATACTTTTTACTGTAAGCTAGTAGGTAATATATTTTTTATAGTTTACTATTCCTATCTATCTTAAGTAATAGTAATTTGTGAATATACTAAAGGAGATATAAATATAATACTAGAGTGCTATTATAGCCTTTACTATATAAATATCTTATCTATGTGGGAATATTTCTTAAAGGGAAGTTCTATATATACTCTGGTTAATGATCTCTTACTTATTTTAGAGTACCTTATAGGGTACCGCACTTTTTACCCTATTAAACTGGAACTGGCTTTTATAGTTTAGTAGGTATATTATATATTATATAAGTGCTTATGATATCTATTAATAACTATAGATCTTAGATAGTCTATATTATTTTAGTAGGATTGGCTTAGATTATTAGTCTTTAATATATAGATATATTCTTTTTAGTTTTAATAGTGTTATTAAGATTAGTAGATATAGATCTTCTTTATATACTAATATAACTAATAATTAATAGCTAGTCTAGAGATCTATATTAACTATTTATTTAATTAGCTATAAGGTAAGTACTTAAAGGCGTTTATCTCTATTATTATAGAGCTTATATAGAAATATAAGAAAGATAATGGAATAGTTAGGGTAGATGATTTAGATTAATAGCCTATTAATTTAAATATATTTAGATTTCTCTCTGCAATCTTAACTATAAGGTTGATTAAGGTATTGAAGTAGGTAAGTTATCTCTATCTTTGCTAGCTTATTTTATATATTAAATAGCTGATTATTGATAAATAACTGCTTATCTATAAGAAGTATTATTTATTAAGCGAGTTAGTTCTTTTAGCTTAGTTAGTTTTACTCTCTGTGAAGATATTTTATTTATATAAAATTTAGTTTATTAATATAAGCACTGAATTTGTAGGTATTTACTCTTGATATAAGTAGCCTATATTTAGATATTAGTTAGGTTTTTAGTTATATATATTATATTTATTATTTTTAATTTTTTAGGTATTTATTTACTTTTTAGCGCTCTATATAAAGCTAAGCTTTAATTTTTATAATAATATTTAAGTTTCATTGAGAGCTATCTTAGTCTCTATAGAAATAATAATAATCTTTAAAGTTAAATAAAAAAATGATAGCTTATAATATTTATATCTATTAAATATTGGAAGTGTATATAAAAATAAGGCTAGTATAGCTTATAAAGGTATAGGGTTTACTATTTAAAGTAGCCTAGGTCTACTAAAGGGAAATAAAATGTAAGCTAAAAGATATAGCTACTGACTTTGGATTAACTATTTGCTATATTCCTAGATTATATAGAGTATATAGATTATTTGCTGCTAGTGCTTTAAAGAGAATATTTATTTATTCTATTGAATAAATAAATTTAATGCTAAGTATAAGGTTTAGAGCTAAAAATTTAAATATCTAAAAAAGGTAAATAATACTTAGGTAGTAATTAATGATGTAATTTACTAATATGTTTACTATATAGATCTAAAATACTGTTTATTTTCCTCTGATCTAAGTTAGTATAATAATTAAGTTTGAATAGATTAGGGCCTTAATAGGAAAAATATTTAGTTTACTAGTTCTTTATTGGTAAAAAAAATTACACTGAGTCTTATATAACTGATAACTCTTTATTAATAATCTCTCTAGTGGTATATATTATTTAGTGTATTTTACTTCTATTTTTGTAGTCTATAATGTTCTTTGTGAATAATCTGTAGAATTAAATTTTAAGTAACTATAGATATCTCTTGATTTTGTTAATAGATAGCTAGAAAGCAATTTCTCTTGCTTTTTATTAGTTCTTTAATATAATTTTTAAAATAGATATAAAGCTATATTTAAGTAATATAATAGTATATATAGTTTATTGTTAAATATTTCTTTAGTATTAAGCTCAATAACTGATAATATATAATATATACTACTAAAGAGGATATAGGATTTAATATATAGATTTTAAGTAGCTAGCGTTAGTTATAAGTTACTAAGATATCCTTTAAATTATTGATAAAGATATTAAGTGGTTTTCTTGAAACTATATTGTTACTATAATATTTAATAATTTATACTTTCTAGATAGTTAACAGTTTACTTATTATAGCTTTATATATTAATTAGATAGATATAATAATATTATCTATTTTAGTAAGGTGTTAGATATTATTAACTTTATTCTGTAGAGTAGAAAAATCAGTTATTTTTAACTCTATATTAAGAGATTCTTCTCTTTTAGTATTATCTTTTAATTTAAGATAATTTATTACCTTTAATAATTCTAATATATATCTCTAATAGGTATATCTAGGCTAAGAAAGAAAAGATTGACTGGATGGTAGTTTAGTATAGCTCTAAGGGGTAAACTCTTCTCTTTTATTAACTATAGGATAATAGCTATTATTATCTTTACTGCTAGTATTTAAGTCTATAAAGTTAGGTGAGTATAAATTTAATACTAGAATATTTATAGTCTATAATATATCTTTAGCCTTTATAATAGTGAATTATATGGTTTATAGATAACTTATTAGTGATAAGATACTTTAAGAGCTGTTATATTTAATTATAGATATATAACTAGAAATCTGGTTGTTAGATAGAAAGTAAAGTCTTAAGAGTATAGAAAATAGGGTTTCCTTTGATAGAATATAAAATTAGCTATAGAAAATATTTAAAAAAGCTAATAGCTAAAGTTAGGGATATTTAAGCTAAGTTTATAACTTTTAGTTTTGCCTACTAAATATAGTTCCTTTTTAAATATCTTAGAAGTAAGCTAGGTACTTTATTTAATTGGATCTTTTAAACTATAGAAGTTAAAGCTTTAGTTAAGGGAAAAAATATTGCTAGAGCTATAACTATAAAATACTAATAAAGCTAGCTAAAGAAGAGATATCTTATTAATATTAGTAGTCTAACCCTAATATTAGACTATTGCTATCTATATAATAAAGCCTAGAAAGGTATAGATATTATAGGAAGATATAGGAATATAGGACTATACTAAGAGGGATATAAGCTAAGATTGTTTAAGAAGTGGGTAGGAGGGTAATAAAAGTAGAAGTAGTATAAAAGCTTAGAGAGGAGAAGATAAAATATAGAATAATCCTTTTAGCGCCTTTAATTAAAGGAAACTGTTTTAAAAGCAATATTTTAGAATATAGAGGATATAAGCTATTTTAGTTTTTACTCTAAGTTAATATTAAAAGGTATTATAGGTTAAATAGCTATAATTTATTTTCTACATGCTATAATTCCTAATAGCTATATTTTCTAGAGCTATAAAAAAATATCTAAATAATATATAGCAGCTATTTTCACTTTAATTATAGCTAAAAGGAATAAAAGCTTTAAAGCTAATTTTTTGTAAAAGGTGGATAATAATAAAAGATTAAAGGTAAAGATATTTATTTTTAGTAGTGAAAAAAACTAATTAACTAGTTAACTATAAAAGGCTTTTTATATTATATTAATAGATTAAAGTGGCTAAAACTCTATTTTATATAATCTTATCTTTATTTAAAGGTGTTTACTAACTATTTCTTTTAAATTATCTTATAATTAAGTAGATACTAATACTAAAAAATAAGTAAATAAAACTTTATATTAAAGGGAGTGGATTGTACTTAATATAAGTACTTTACTATATTATTTATAAGTATCTATAACTTTAGTGATATAATAACTAAAAGCTTCTACTAACACTATTTCTATATAGTTTAGGCTATTATTGAAAACTATTATATAGTAATACTTACTAAATAGCTTTTTATCTTTTATTATCTGTTTAGATATGATATAAAATAATATTTTAAATATCTTATTAATATAAATCAGTAAGATAAATCTAGAGTTAAAAAAGCTAATTTATATAACTATTATCTAGGATATTATTATTTAAAAGGCTATTTAGCAGTAGCTAAGTAGTAATAGTAATATTTACTATAGTTAGCCTATATTTTATTTATATTAATTAGCTAATCTTTATTTAGTGTCTATATCTACTATATAAAATAAATATAATAGATATATAAAGTAGAGGTGTTATATCTATAGAGTAGTTATTTTAAATAGGGTATAATTCTAGTAACGCCAAAATTAGTAGTAATTGCTAGGATATATTTATATTAATCTATAGGAACACTAACTCTGTATAGCTTATTTATAAAAATAGTATAAGAAATAAATCCTTCTAAAACTATATAAGCGCAAATAATCTCTATAAGCCCTCTATAGGACTAGATAAAAAGCTCTAAAATATCCTATTTTTTAAAAGACTAAAATATTACTATAAAAGGATAAGCTTAGGTCTAGGAAAAAAGACTGATTATAGATAACTAAATATTTATATATTAACTAGCTTTCACTATTAGTGGTTATAAAAGCACTACATGGATTTTTAATAGTGTTCCTTTTTAGCTAGAATCTATTAATAGTGGCCCTAATTTCTTATATCTAATAGATATATAGGGATAAGACTATAGTAGAAGAAGAGGCTAGGAATTAGCGCAGGAAAGTGTAGTTTAGGTTGTGAGACCCAGTAAGCTGATAAAATGGTCATATTTAGTCCATTTAAGTGGTTTGGTTAAACTATTGGCGACCTATTTAACCAAAGAGACCTGTTGGAATGTGTAGGTAAGCTTGTGTACCTTATTGTGTATATGATGCTATTTAATAGCGATATGATATGTACACTGATGGAATTTAGGATTCCTGGTTAAATCAAGATATCCCTTATTATCTCTATAGATAGGCGTAGGTTATGGTGTTAGTTCAGAGAGTCCTATCTTATCAAGGAACTGTTAAATCTATATTACTTCTTAATAAGAAAGTAATACTGTAATGTATTTAGTTTCTATACTGCTTAGTGTAACTGTAGTCTGTTTCTTTGATGCCTAAGTAATAGGGCTATTAGTGAGTTTAAAGATATAGCTAGAGGTTAATATATAGTCCTTAGAGTGTTGTTCTACCTAGTTGGCGTTATAGTAGCTGAGTAAGCTATTAATTAATATAGGATAGTAGGTGATCTCTAGGGTCTTAGTGCTAGAAAGATATTGAAAGATATGGTGAAGAGTAGTTAGATAGTCTTAAGAGGGATTGTGTGTATACTATATAAGTTTAGTGACAGTATAGGCGATATCTGGTTTTATTAAGACTATTAGCTATATAAGTGATCTAACTATCTTCCTGTATAGGTTAATATTATTATTAGAAGCTATTAATTAAGAAGGTTATAGGATATTTTTATTAATAAAGGGAGTTAGCACTGGTTTATAGATTGTTATACTAAAATATGCTAGGATCTTATCTATATAGGATACTTAATAGAGATAAATTAATCTATTAGCTCTAAAATTGATATTAATATTGGTAAACTATTTAATATATTTATTATTAGTTAAGTTAAAGTAATAAGTGAGACTAATTTTTACCTAGTTAATATCTGAATTAGTTAGTGATAGAATTAGTGTGTTATCTATAAAGATAAGTATATAGATGTGATGATTGGTTGTGTGAAGACTGAAGACTAAGTTATTAGATTAGAAGTGTATAAAACTAAGTATAATTAAGATGCTGGAAATTAGATTATATTACTTCTGAGGAGATTGTTTTAATTTATAAAGGGTCTTAATTAGCTATCCTATTTTATTAGGATAGTTTTTCTGCTTTAGTTTGGGTAGATTAATGTAAATCTCTTCTTTTAGTTTGGTGTTGAGAAATATAGTGATGTAGTCTATATAATAAATCTTCTAGTTTAATGCTGTAGTGATAGCTATAAAGATTTTTATTAAAGTAGGTTTAGTAGTGACTAAATAGATCTTATTATAGTCTAGTAGTATCTATTTAAAGCTACGTATTACTAGGTGTGCTTTATAGGTGCTATTAATTTTAATCTTAAATACCTATTGAAGAGAAAAAGTCTTCTTTCTATAGACTTAGTTAATAACTTACTAAGTTCTATTTAGGCGTTAATACTGTAGTTTTTTTTTAGTGGTAGCTAGCTATTTCACTTTTTTATATAAGTGTATAGTTTTATACTATAAGTTTAGAATTTTAATTAAGTCTTGGTTGGTTAATTTAGTAGATTATAAGATTAAGTGAGCTCTGTTGATGATATCTTTGATATATATAGATGTAGTTTATTGATAGAGTATTTATTCCTAAATATATACTAAATACTGAGGGCCTTCTTTAGGTAATTTAAAAAAGATTACTAGGACTAATTTATTACCCCCCTCTATCTTAGTATTATAGAGTTCTATCTCTTTAGTAGTGATCTTTATTGGCTGGACTTTATCTAAAACTTCTTCTTATAGTATTACCTCCTCCTCTAAGGTGGTATTTAGTGCGTGAGTATATTTAGATAGTGATATATAGGTGATAGGAATATAGATGTTAGGGATGATAGGTAAGTAATATATAGATCCTAGAGGTGTGAGTGCTTAGTTAATTAAGACTGGCGCTTATAGTGTAGGTTATATAGCTGTTGGAGTAGATAGTTTCTGTATAGGATAAATTGCTGGTTTAGGGGACTCTTAGTTGATAAAGTTAGTAGGTATGTAGTGGTAAGCTACTGATTAGTTATAATCTGGTAAGGTTTCTGTCTTTTTAAGATAGAGATTAGTGTGCCTAGATAGAGTATCTAGATTATAATTAGGGCGTGGAAGCTCCTGTGGGGTTAGCTCTTAAAAGATGATGTGATAGGAGACTACTATCTTCTTTAAATATGTGTTATAAATATAATATAAACTATTATGGTTATAGCCTAGTAGGCGACCTTTAGCTATATAAGGAGATAGCTTAGTTATACGCTTTTCTTTTAGAATAAGATACTATATTTGGTACCCTAGTGTGTGTAGATTAGATAGGTTTAGTTATTTACTATAGAAGGCTTTGTATAGTGTTATATCTACCTTTAAGTGCTATAACTTGTTTATAGTGTAGTTTACACTAAGTAGTAGCTCTCCTTAGAGATATTTTGGAATTTGATATTTAGATATTACTGTAATAAGTGGCTTAATAAGCCAGTGATTTTTCACTTCTGTGATACTGTTTAGCTGTGGTGTATAGGGTAGTATAGGGTCTTATTTGATTTTACGCGTTTGGTAGTAGTCAGTGAGTAAGTTATATTTGTGGGCGTTATCACCCTGTATATGTTTAATTTAACGGCTAAACTGAGTTTTAAAGTAGGTATTAAGGTTATAGAAGCACTGTGTAATCTTATCTTTTATATAGAGAAGATAGACCTAGTAGAAGTGAGAGGTATTATTAGTGAAGGATATATAGAAGTGATAGCCTTTATAGGCAGTGATACTAATAGGTCCCTATATATTAATATGAACTATATTACCTAGGTAGGTGTAAATAGGCTTGGATTGACTAAATAGGAGTGAGTGACCCTTTCTGAGTAGGTATAGTGGATAAAGATGCTTAAGGGCTGAGTCCTTTTTGATAATAATTCTGTCTGTATATTCTGGTATATAATAGACTTTATACTTATTGGTATAGTATATGTGGTGATATATAAGGTTTATTGAGATAGGTTTAGGACTTTTAGTATCTAATATAGATACTAAATAAATAAGTAAATTGGCTCTTATAAGATGGGTTAATTGCGTATTAAGATTGGTTGTGATCTAGTATTAAGAATTCTCTTTATAGTTAGTGGCTATAACCTTATTAGATATCTTATTAATTAATAAGGTATATAAACTAAGGATAGAAAGGATATAATTGTTGTTGTAAAGCTTATAGTAAGAGATTAGATTAGATACTATTGCTAGCACTAACTAGTAGTTCTTTAGGACGATTGATGAGAGTTTATCTTGGTAATTAGAATATTAATCTTGAACAGAGATAGCAATATTGCTATACCTTTTAGTGTATTAAATAGTGTTATTAGCTATAAGAACTGGGATACAATGCTTATTGAAATTGACGAAATTTAAATAATATAGCGTTATATAATTAGATATATTAGAATCTAGTATTTATTGGTTAACTTCTGGATTACTATTACTAGTGGATAGAATAGGTATATAAATATAGGCGATTTGTATATGAGTAGCATTTAGGAATTGTTAAGATAGCTATAGTAAGTTATTATTATTAATCTTTTAAATATAGTCCTATATTGATATAGTGGTAGTATAATAACTGCTTTAATAAGATCTATAATTAGTGTGTCCTCTATACTTAAACTGATTCTATTGTGAAGAGGTTATAGATTAATCTTTTCTAGTGTTCTTAGGATTAAGAGAGTATTCAGCCTTAGTGTGACTAACTTTCCAAACATAATATATATATCAGTGGAACTTCTTTTCTTTGTTATCCTTGTCCTTTAAATCCTTCTTCTTGGACTTCTGTTGCTGAGTGGTAGCTGACGCGGTGGTTAGGCGCTTCCTGTGTGTAGCAGTCATAAACTGGCTGAACTGCCAATGTTCCAAGGGATACTGAGCAGGTCTAAGGGTCTCAACTAGTTTGTTTAGGAGACAATGCTATTTAGTGATAAATTAAGTAGGATTGCCACTGTTTCTGTGATAATAGTATAAGACCTATTTATTATAGTAGGTTAGGAAGGTGTTAGATATAGCAGTGCTGAAGTTGATAACTAGCAATTGGTATACCTTAGCAGTGAGGTTATATTTAGTGATGAATAATTATAAATTATTGTCTAGGGTAGTGTTAAGTAGATAAAGAGCTTAATTCTAGAGAGGTCGCTAGATCTAATATTTTTTATTAGGAGTAGTTATATACTCCTATACCTAATTAAACTAATCATTAATAGTGACTTAGTTCTTAGATTTATTAAGTTAGAGAGCTATATAACGAGTTATCTCCGCCTAAGATAGTATAGCGACTAGGTCCTAGTAAACTAGCTGATTTTAGCTAATAATAATATGCTAAAGTTCTTTATCTTAGGCATTAAGCGCGATATATAGGGTGTATATCTATAAATACTAGTTTATAGCTCCTTAGAGCTTTAGTATAGTATTAGTGATCTTCTTTTTATCTATAATAACAAAGAAGTAGTGTGGAAGCTGATTAGTTAAATAAGGAAGGTTATATCTTCTTAAATCCCTAATTAGATAGAAATCCAGTGTAGATTAGTGCAGGCTAATAGATTTATAGGGAATCATAATAGCAATATGGAATTAACTAAGGTAAGTATATATATATATATTCTAGTGGAGTTACTAACTGGACTGTAAACCCTATAGGGACTCTGCTGATGTATATTAGCAGTGAGTGAGTGTACTAGAGATAGTAGGGGGTAGATAGGACGAAAAGACTGCCTAGAAAAGTGCTGCTGCCGAGCGACAGTGAGGTTAAGATTAAACCAGCAACGGCAAGGTCACTGGCACATATGTAAGCAAGGGGCACAGTAGAGGTGTGAGACTCTACTAAAGACGAGTAAGAGGGCTTATAACCTGAGAGAGTGAGGTTGTACAATAGAAGGATGACCATATATATGAATGATGATGATAGAGGATCTATCTACATGAGAGGAAGCTTAAGTGTGTGGGTTATGTGATACCCACATACGAATAAGCAGGTTCTCTCTTGAGTCAGTGTTGGATATATATGAATATATGGTTGATAAGCTAAATATAATTACCCTAATACTCCCAGTAAAGGTACCCTATAGTCAGTAGTCCCACTATAAAGAAGATACACACTAGCACAAGAAGTAGAGGATTCTGGATCATGGTCAGAATCAATTCTTCTACTTTGTTGTTTATTAGGCCATTATAGACTGTATCTGATCTTTGAAGAGACATAAAAGTGCCTAGAATAACCAGATATCCAGTAAAAAGAATCTAGTGCGTTACACTAGCAAGGATATTGTATTGCTAGGGTATCTTATCTACTTCTACTATTATCTATATATAGTAAGTTTCCAGAGATTTATAGGATAGACTAGTAAAGCTATTTAAATAGGTAGAAATTCGAGACTCTATATTCTTAGTTGTGATATAAAAGGATAACTATTAATGACACTAGTATTTATACTTAAAATAGCCTATTATACCTAAAATAGCTTACACACTAAGCTAATTAATTAGCTATAGCTAGTAGCCTAATCTAAAATTTTCTAATCCTATTATACACACTTTAATTGTATTTATTGAGAATATACTGCACTAAGAACTATAAAATAGCTTACTAAACCTAGACTATCACTGCTAATAATCTAGACTAAGTGACTAAATATAACTAAGTTTATTAAGAAATATTGTCTAAGGCACCTTCCTAAGTAGTATTATAGTATTCCTCTAATAAATATAGAAGCTGCTATCTAATAGCGAAATACTGAGTGAGCTATTTTAGATTAATACTAGTATATTTTTATAAGTGTTCTATTTCTTTATATAGCTCTCACTATAAAGTAGAATAATATTATTTTTATTAGGCGTTTAATTTTATAGCGCTAAATTAGGCCTAGTTAAACTCATTAGTACCTTATCTAGAGGGGGCTATAAGCTATCTTTTATAGAGTTATAAGCATAGAATTCTTATAGATAAATAATAATAAGATATATATTTATATTATATAAATTAGTAAGCTAGTAAGCTTTAGTTTTTAATATCTTATATCACTTTATAAATTTAATTTAGGAATTTTAGTTAAAATTAGGGCTACCTATAATTTTTAATATAGTATAAAAATAATAATTAGATTATTTAATAAAATAGAGGCCTTAGAGATAGTTAACTATGGTTACTATAGGATATATATCAGTTATATTGGTTAAGAAAAAGGTGCTATATTTATATATTAATACTAATCTTAGTTATTATACTTATATTTAGTTATTATAGAATTATAATTTAAGCTAGTGTATATTTCCTGGAACTAATATCCTCTAAGCCTTTTGATTCACGCCTCTGTTTTTAGCCTCTTTAGGGATCTTTTACAGTATTATATCTAGGGCAAGGTTTATAATAGGGATGTCTATAGTCTCTTTAGCTAAATAATAACTATAGGCTTTATCTAGAAGTAAATATAGCTACACTCTCTAGGAATCCTTTAATCCTTTAGTATTTTTTAGAGTAAATCTAGATATAGATATTTATTATATAGTCTAAGTGGTAGGTTAAGAATAAAATTATATAGTTATAACACCTATAAGTAATATAAAGACTATTAAAACCCTAAAAATTGTTGACTAATCTAGAATCTAAAATATAGCTAAGCCTTTCTAGGTAAAGATATTTTAATACTATAATTACCTTCTAAATAAGCCTTTTATAGTATACTAATCTATAACACTAAAATAGTGTTATAGTGTTTTTTAGTAATAAGCTAACTAAGAAGAAAAACCTTAAGATTAATAATATAGTTATTATATCCTAGATTATTTTTATAGTTCTGCTTTAAAAGTAAATAAGATTATAGTAGTCTTTTATAGCCTTAACTGCGTTTATTGTATATAAGGTATTATCTAATAAAATATCAAAACAGTAGTAGTCTTTTTTAACTAAATTGGCTAGATAACTTCTCTATTTCTTCTAATTACTATTAATCTTTATAGTTAATATCTATATATTAAACCCCTAGTGCAGAAAACTATCCTAAAATATATAGTAGAAATATAAAGTCTAATTATTTAGCTAGCCTATTTTAGTCTCTAGTAATAGTATTTATATAGAGTTAATACCCTAAAGCTAGATTTAGTGTAAGACCTAACTCACTATCTCCTTTATAAAATTATATTTTAGTCTATTATCCTAAAAAGAGCTAATTTCTTATAGATCTACTAGAGTAAAAAAGCTTATTATTTAATTATTTAGCTTTATCTATATAAGGCTAATATATAGAATTTATAAAAGGGCAGCTATAGTGGTATAGGCACTAACTATCTATTAGCACTGTATATATAAAAAGGGGGGAAGAGATAGAATATATACTCTTTATAGGGTTAGTTTATAGTAGATATTATCTAGCTATATTATTTAGTGATTTATTTATATTAATATAACCTAATTATTAAGACTTAGAATATTTACTATATTTACTCCCTATATTATAGGAGGTATTAAAATTTCTAATTATAAAGGTATTTATATCTCTTAAGATATTTATAGTAACCACTCTTATCTTTAAGCCTAAGTGTTATAGTCTAGGAGGGTTATCTTATATAGCACTAAAAATAAGATGATTTTCTCTAAAAGCAGCTTTAAGGGCTATATTAAAGACCTATAAATTATAGTAATTATTATATAAAAGCTATTAAACCTATTTCGTTATTTCACTAAAAAGGGATATATAGCTTAAGACTTAATAAAAGAGCTAAAAGAAGGTAGATAAGCGCCTTTCGCGAAAAATATACTATACTAATATATTAAAGCGCTAAAAGCACTCTATAATATTCTAAGATATAGTAAATAATCTAAAGGTAATAAGACCTTCTAGTATACCTTAGTATTTCTTTCTAATTTAAAATCTTTATATAATAGCTTTAGTGTTAGACTAACTAGAATTAGTACTAATAGTAAGATCGACTACCTCTTGAATAGTATAGAGGTAGAGATATTCCTAAACTAGAATAAGAAACTCTAACAGAATAACTCTCTAAACCCTTTTACTATCTATAATAAAGATAATAGAGCCTATAGTTAGTAGCAGAATATTAATTACTAATAGCCTTTAGTAAAGACAATAAAGATAGCTTTAGAGGGTAAATTAGTACTTTAACCTAATAATAGGGGCCCTAAATACTTAGGTATAGAGGTTATATACTATATACCTATAAGTGAGAATATATTATGTAGAATATAGAAGATAATATAGATAAATATAATTACTCTATAAGCAGTATATTTAACTATTTTATGATTATAGTTATTTTTACTATAGATTTACTAATAAAGTTATAGTTTATAAGAAGTGCTAGAAGAGGTCTAAGAAACACTATTTAACTAGATTAGTCTGTTCTATAGAATATAATCTATACTATAGTGCTTTAGATCTGTAATATCTTTTAATAATAGCTATCTAATATAAAGACTAGAAAACTATATATAGATTTATTGCTTTATAAGATCAGTATTTATCTATAGAAGAGTAAGGGGTAATACTTATTAAGTATCCTTAGTATATAGTAGTCTATAAAAAGGGTAGATATAATAGATAGGGCTAATTTATAGAGATAGATATCTATATAGAGACTGATCTCTAGATAATATATAAAATATAGTTCTAAACAGAGATTAATAGGGTAATCCTCTTATATCACTTACACTATATTAAATAGATTATAGATATTATTTAGAGTGTACTAAAACACTAACTAAAATAGTGCTACTAAGTATATTATACTTAGAGAAGCCTAATATTCTTATTAAAAAAAAAAACTATATCTAGCTACTCTGCTATTAAAGCCTTTAATTATTAGAATTTAGTAGTATCTAATTAATAGCTATCTTATATATTAATAGATATTATACTTAAAAATAGGCTAGATAGATTTTTATATTTTTAGCTCTAAATTTTTTAGTAAATTAGATTAATATTTAGTAGATCAGTTTTACTAGTCTTTAGTCTTAAACTATAGATAAAAATCACTCTTAGTAAATATAATAAAAGGAAAGGGGATATAGAACGAAACTAGAGGTAATTAACTAGGAATTATATAGTTTTTTTTAGGCTAGAAGTATTATTAATAAAGATATAAACTATATCTATAAAGACAAAAATCAGTTATAACTATAAAATATATAGGATCCTATCTATAGAGTGACTATCCTAATATATAGATAGACTTATACTAGTATTAAGTCTCTTTATTGTAAAAGATTGTTTTAGATATAAGATATTATTATTAGCTAAAAAAATAAACCAATAGCTTTCTAAAGAAGCAATATTATACTAAAGCTTAATTTAAGCCTTAGAGATATATTATTTAATATTATTTAAGGTATATATCTATTAAAAAGTATAATTTCTAGTCTTTTTACTAAAGAAAATATATAAAAAAAGATATTAATTATCAGGATTAGATAGATTATAGACTATATATTAAAGCTAGCTATAGTCCTAAACTATAAACCTAGAGTCTTTTTAAACCCTAATATTAAGCTAGCTAATTTCTTTTATATTATATATAATATAGGCTTAGAAAAAAGAATATATTTTGATTCTCTGTATATAGAGGCTATAAAAAATATTTAAATTAAAAATACCTTTATTATTTAGTAGGTATATTTTATAACCTAGGTAATATACCTATCTAGACTTAATATACTAAGACCCTAAGACTTAGTTATTTCTTATTTTATTTTTAATTTATATATATCTATTAATTATAGTAATTTATAGTGTGTATTTTTATTAGAATCTAGTTTCTAGTAAAATAGTGTTGAAATTCATAAGACTAGATAAAGGGGTAAAAAAAGAGTTTATAGCACATTATTATAGTATTAGTTTATAATATCCTTATATATATATATAGCTAATAAAGTACCTTAATTATTAGTAAGCGCTTAAAAGTATAGAGAGAAATAGTAATAAAAGAACTATCCACTGCAGTTATAGGATTTTATTTATAGCTTACTATATTAAATATTAAAGATAAATATACTAACAAGAATTTTATAGCACTCTATATTTTAGATAAGCTATAAAATTCTAAGAATCTATTTTTATACTTTAATCTTTATAAAGATCTCTTAGCTACCACTAACAGTAATATAGCTAATAATAGGATAAATAATATAGATTATTAGTAAAAGCTAGCTAATAAAAAAGTTAATACCTCTAAGTTATTCTAGAAGCCTCCTTTAAAGATAATAGGTGTTAAACAAAATAAATATATATATATATCACAGAACTATAGATAAATAATAGTCTATTATATACCTAGATTTAAACTAATAAATTTAAAAAAAACTAGATTATATCCTGCTATCTTCCTCCTTAATAAATATCTAGCTCTTTTATAAATCAGATAGTAAAGTCTTAAGTATAGATAAAAGATTAGTTATTACTATAAATTAATTTATAGCTATAATAAATCAGTATAGTACTTTATTATACTAGCTTAGTTCTATAATTTAAAGGGTAAATAATAGCCTTAGCTATATAAAATATTATTTTAATAAGTTAGAGCACTGTTTAGGTAAAATAGATAAATAAATAGAAAGCTTAGATTTAAGGTTTAGCTATTTTAATAAATTACTTTTTAAAGTTATTAGGTAAAAACAGGATACTATATAACAGTTTTATAACTTAGGTTCTTATAGAAAGAAAATATAAAGATCTTATCTCTTAACCTTAGCAATATAATATATATAAAGTTAATCTACTATTACAGTATTTTTTAAGACTAAGCCTAGCTAATAAAAATAATATAACTTTACTATTAAAGAAACAATAACTAAATATAATTAATTTAAATATATTTTAATAGTATATTAAAACTCCTTATCACTAACTCCTATTATATTTTATTAAATTTATTTTAAATAATAAATCTTATTTAGTTAAAAATAGCCTTTACCTCTATTTATTAAGCTTAATTCCTAAAGTATTAGATACTATTACTCTAATTAGTATAAATAAGTAATCGCTTAAGAAAGCTTATCTTCTAGGGATATATAAATATTAAGTACCCTTTTTTAAAATTAAAGAAGTATCTATTTAATCTCTTTATACTACTAAAACTCTACTTTAAGATAACTTATTTTATATATAAAGTCTTTTAATTAAACCTTTAAATCTAGCAATATTTATTTTATACACTATAGCTAAGATAGTAGTCTTTCAAAATTATATAAAGTTCCTTTAAGATATAAAATCTAATAATCTATTAAAGTAATCTCTTTAAAGATAGAGTTAAGATAGTAGTAAGAATATTAGCTTATTATAAAGATATAAATATAAAATTAAATCTATAACAAAAGAATAGAGAGTATAAAAGCTTAGATCAGGACTTATATTCAGATTTATATTTTAGCAATAATTTTATAATAATTCTATAGCAGTGTGCTTAGGAGGTAAAATTTATTAAAGGTTTTTTATATCACTTAATAATATAAACATAAATAAGCCCTAAAAGGATTATAAATAGTAGTAACAAAACTTCTACCACTAAGATAAGCTTTAATTTATAATTACCTTAGATATATAAATAGTGCAGCTATAATATATATATTAAGCTATATCTAAAACCTTATTATTAAGAGCTCCTATCTATAATATAAACTATAATACTATTTTTTAAATATATAGTATTTTAATTATATTATATATTTAGCTAATACTAAAATCTAAAATATAGTGCTTACTTAGCTATATAATTAAAAAAAAGCTATATAACTAAAATAGCCCTACAATTAAAATATCTCTATAATACCTAATTAGACCTAAAATCTAAAATTTCTTTATTCTTACCAATTAATAAAAAATATATTTATTTATAATCCTAATGATTCTATAGATATAATTAATTCCTTTATAACACAAAAATCAAAAAGAAAATAAACACTTAAGCTACTAGAAATCAATATATTATACTAAACTTTTAAAATAATATTGTAATATAAGAGTAAAACTTATTAGATAATACCTTAATTTAACCTAAATAGAGTCTAGCTAATATTTTATCCTACACTTAGGATAATATAAATACTTTTAAATATAATCACAATATCTTATTTTTTATTAAAAATCTTCTATACTAAAAGTAGTGATTAAAGTATTACTAAGAGCAGCTAAAGTCCTATATTTATACTAAATCTATAGAGTACTAGTAAATATATATATATTGCCTATAGCTATAAAAAACAGTATTTAAAATATAGTATTATAAATTATAGCTTAAAGCTTCTTTAGCCTCTATAGTAAAAGTCTACTAAGCTATAGCCTAGGACTTTACTTTATAGAGAACTAAAATATAGGAACTTAAGTCTCTTTTTAATAAGTTATATCTAAATATAGATTTATTACTCTAGAAATTATCTTAGGAAAAGTATAAAGCTAGATTAGTATATAGTAAAACAGAAAATAGCTATCTTTTACTTAAAAACTAATAACAGAAAGAGTTAATTATAAACCTTCAATCTATACTTAATAAATATAAGTATATTATATAGAAGCTATAATTAGTAATATTTAATCAAAATAATAAAGATTAATTAATAATTAATAAGATAAATAATAGCTTATTAAAAGTATTATCTATTATAATTATTATAAAGAAGATCTCTAATAATAAATTTTAACTAAAATACTATATAATACTATAACTTCTAATTTATTACTCTAGGGCTATATTTATAAAACTTAGTATCTAATTATAATATATAAATACAAAATTTCTCTTAAATTATATAAAATAGAGATAATAACTATAGATAAAAGTAGATACTAGCTAAGATATAGAATACAAATATAGTGTATAATTTTATTCTAAATAATATTATTATTTAGTGGGAATTCTAAGAACCTAGCACTATATCTTATTTCTAGGCTTTTTTATTGAGCTATATAAAGAAGTCTGGATTTTAATTAAGTAGAATAGAAATACCTATAGTTAAGTATAAAGCAGCTATATAGTATAATTTAAATTAATCTAATTATCTTAAATTAGTAATTAATAAATATATATAGTTAAGATTAAAAATATTATATAATATAAAATATATATATATTAGTTAACTATCTCCTATAAAGATTAGCCACTTAGGCTGCTTTTAAAGTTTATAATTAGCTAATATAGAAATAAGTTTTAAGGGTAGCTTAGCTATCTAGAACTAGGACTTTTATTTACTTCTAAACACTAAAATAGTGTCACAGATATAATAGCTAAACTATCTTTATTTAATATATTTCTTTTAATATATACCCCTTTAGTGCTATAGATTTATTTATAATTAATAGTTAAGTATAATACTATTTTAGTTAAAATATAGCTATAGCTTTATCTTATAAATAAAAATCCTTAGTCACTAAAGGTAGTTATAGGGTTATTATTATATATTTTTAGTTACAGAATAAAGTAGCAAAATACAAAACTTATAGGTCTATTATATCCACTTAAATATTAATATAAAATCTTTACTCTCTATAAAGCTAAAAAAGCTTAGTTCTAGTATTAGCTCTAGAACAATAGAAAAATTATAATAAGATTAAAAATATCCCTTTAATATAAATCAGACAACTTTAAATAAAATAATAGAATTTATAAATTTACTTTTTAAACTATTAAGATTAATAGCTATAAATCTTAATATCTCCTCCCTTAAGTCCTTATACTTAGTAAATAAAAGATATAAAGTAGCAAACTAGCTTAATTTATTTTATATAATTAAGGTAATATTCTTAGAATACAGTCTTATATTATTAAAAAAATTAGTAAAATCTCTTTTAGTATTATATATAAAGGTCCTATATTATAATATAATAAAGCTATTTAATCTATATATATTATAAATATATTTTAGTATTGCTCCTTAGCTTATTTCTATAATAATTCAATATTAAGAATTTTTCACTACTTATATATATACACCATAGAAATATATAAGAGACTAGATAGACTTTTACTAGGATCTTTAAAAGAAAGATCTTTCTTATAAAATAATCTAGTCCTATTTTAAAACACTTATCAGCAACCAAGGTATACTTCTTAAAGGAAAAAAAGATATTTAAATATTTTTAGGATCACTTCTCTATCTCTTAAGCCTAAAGGCTATTAAACTATCTCTTATAAAAGCTAAAAAAGACTAGCTTCTATAGTTCTTTAATAGATTATTTCTTAAAGGCTAAAAATCAGTACTCACTTACTTTAAAATAATTTTCAGAGATATAGTTACAGCCTAATATAATAGAATATTTATTAAATCTATTAAGATTAAAGATATTCACTTTAGCTCTACTTTAATAAATAACTATATTCTAGAGTTTATAAGGTAAACTTTAATATATATTAATTAATTTAAGTTAGTAAAAAGTCCTAGCTTATTAGACTTTATATCTACTATTCTTTTACTATTTATATAAAAGTTTAAACTAATAAATTATTAACTTATAGGATCTAGCCTAATTTATTTCCTAAAATCTTATAATATAATTATATAGTATATATACTTCTATAGAGTTAGTTTATTCTATAAGAGATTTAAAAAGAACAGTCGCTATTTAAACTATATAAAGGGTTTATAGAAAGTAGTCTCTGACACTAAAAGGATTAGTAAATTAGAAAACCTTATTATTATATATAATACTTAAATAAAAATATAATTTAAAATTATATAATTCAGTCACCTATACTCTCTACTATTACTAGCTAACTTTTTATTTTATTAGCCCTAAATATTAACACTAAACTAATAAAATTTATAAAAGATTCTATTAACTAATAATAGCTTAAATTTAAGCAACTTATAGGGTATAAAATGCCTTTAACCTAATCTTCCTATAATTACTAGCTTATAGACAATATAGATAAATAACTTTATCTTTTAAAAAACAAAATATAGTCTTTTTAATAATATATTTACAGAAATTAACTTCCTTAATATATATATAAGATCTTAGGATATATCACTAGTAGTAGCTTATATAGTAGCTAAGGGGAAAAGATAAAAAATAATCTATACTATATATAATAACCCTTTTTTTAGCTCCTCTTCAGAAAAAATCTAAATAGGAAATTAGTAAAAGTATATACTATTTTATAGAGGAGTATACCAGAAATTCCATATAACCTATCCTTTAGAGATAACTTAATATAACTTTAATCAGACTAATATAAATATCTTAATAGTATCTTAAAGTAAAAAAAAAGAGAATTACCTTAGATATATTATTTAAATATAAACTAAAGATCTTAAACTCAGTGAGAAATTAATATTAGCTAAAAAAGAATATTAATATTAGTAGATAGCTATAGAAATAGAAAATAAGGTTAAAACTTAAATATTAATCACTAAAAAAGCCTAAATAACAATTTAAATTCACTAATAAAAAGCTTTAAATTAAATAGTTCTTTCTTAATAGTACTAAAACAGATACTCTTATTTTTTATATATATTATTTCTTCAGAGAAGTATCTATATAGAGCTATCTAGTTAGCCTTAAAGAAGTATTTAACCTAATACTAATAAAATAGAATATAGTATACTTAAAGTTATTTTAAGCTTATAAAATACTAGATAATACCTTTAATAATATTGTCTTATAATAGTATAAATTATATATCTTTCTCCTAAAATATCTATACTTTTATAGATAGAAACTAAACTAAAAATAATAAAGAACACTTTTACCCTTAGTATTTTAAGCTAGCAGTAATAGAGTCTAAAATATTATTTAGTCTTTTAAACACTATATAATATCCTTTCTAGACTATAATATATTACAGGGTTTATAATATCTAGTAAAGTTCTACAATACTATCTATAAAGTCTATTATAGTAATATAGAACTTTATTTTTAAATTATATAACTAGATCACTATAAAAATAAAATTTATAAAGAAGCCTAAATCTTAGGTTTTATAACTATATATTTATATCTATTATCACTTATATTAAAGATACCTAAAAAAAATAAAAATAGTAAAGTCTTAAAGGCTTAAAGAAGTGCCTATAAAATATAAATACCTATCTCTAACTAAAAAGGTATAGCAGGGTTTATTTAAAACTCTAGTTCTAACTAAAAAAATAATTTCTTTTATAGTCTAACCTATAAAAGTGACTTTACCCTAAAAAAGAGCAACAATTATAAATTAAATAATAAAATAGACTTTTAACTAGCTAATATATTAGAGTAAAACCTTTTAATTAAACACTAGCCTAATCTTATTAGTTACTAAGTTAAAAATATTATTTAATATAAAATATAAAAATAGCCTAGGAAAATAGTTAAAGAATTCTTTATATCAGCTAAATCTAATTATAAAGTATATAAGCTCTTTTTTAAAAGACTTAACTAGTAAATCTAAATAACTAATAAAAAGTATAAAGTTACTAATATTAATATTAGTATTATTCCTAAGTATCTATATATTAACTTATACTAAATCTAGTGCTAATAACACAGTAAGGTAAAAGTGGAGGGAACTAAATAAGATACTTAGTAGGCGTTTAACCAGATATATAGACTTTTATAGCTTTTTAATAAAAGATATTATCTCCTAAAATCCTAGAATATCAGTAAGCTATAGGCCTAAAAAGAGATCAGCACTCTAAATCCCTATCTTAGGATTAATATAGATACTAATACTATTTTTAATAGTAAAAATAGCTAAATTAATCTAGCTAATTAGCTATCAGTAAGTAAAGATTCCAGCGCTAGGTCTAAAATTAATATTAAAGTTAAATAGATAGGGCTTAATACTTTAGAAGCAAAAACTATAAAAGAATAATACTAATTAACTTTAGCTAAAATAATATACTAATAGCCTAAAAGTACTAGCTTTTAGATCTTTATATACTATAAAAATAGCTTTATATTAATCTATTATATTTAAGCTAAGTCTTATAAAAACTATAATCTAAATTATATAGAATATATTTTAACTATAAAGACCTATAATACCACTAAAATAACTAGGATTAAAAATAGTCTTTTTAAAGAGTATTAAAAGTATAAGTATAAATATATTGAAGATTTTATTAGGATTAGCTAGAAAGTTAAAAGAGATAATAAAAATAATATAGATACTCTAACCATATTTTAGCCTAAGAAAAGCGTTATTTATCTATAAACCTAAACACTTATTAAATAGAAAGATAGCAAATTAATTTTAAAGGGGAGATCTTTTATTTATTATATTACTTCTAGCTTAGCTCTAGATAGTGATAAAGTACTCTATTAAAAAACCTATAACTTAGAATCTATATATCACAAGAAGTATAGATTAGATAAATCTAATAATAATAATAATAAAGATAGTAGTAAAAAATATAACTATTACTTTTTCTAGTTAGTCTACTATTAAAGGCACTAAAGTAAATTAGCTAATCGCTTAACTTTACCTAAATAGAAGAAAGGAAGTTAAATTTAATATAAAACTAATAATAAAAGTAATATAAAAAGCAATAGCTCTATTTTATCTTGCTAATCTTAATATAAGAGATTTTATAGTAAGCTAATTTAATATTTAACTTATTATTAAAATAAATAAAATATAGTATCTAGAAAAAGAAATAATAATATAGGCGAAATCTAAAAACTTAAATAAAAGATTTAATAATTAAAAATAAAAGAATAACCCTAAAAACACTTAAGATAGTAAGTAATAGCTAATAAATAGAGTATTTAGATATTTTATACTTCTATTATAAATAAGCTTAAATAGACTACTACTTCTATAATTAGACTATCTATTTTAATTTTCTATAGTTTTCTTGATTTTTTTTAGATTTACTTTCAAATATTAAACAGAATACTAAATACTATTTTTCTTAACCTTACACTATCCTTTTTATCTTATCTAGAAAAACACCCCTAAAGCAGAACTAATAATTAATATATAATATATATCCCTAATTAAAGTTAAACTATATATACTTATATTTAAATCATAATAAATAGTGCAATAATCCCTATATCACTAAGCAATCTTACTATCTATAATATATATTTAGGTGTAATATTCTAAGTTGCTTATCTCTAACAGTAAAGTTCCTATTTTCTCCACTTTTAAAGGGTAACTATACCAATAAACTACATCCATAGCCTATTCCTTAATTAGTATACTTCATTTTAGTTTATATAACAGACAAAGAATATAAGATTAATACTAAAGCTTCTTAGCGCCCTTACCTTCCCATACAACGCCTTCCATACTATTTATCTCATATAGTAAGAGGTATACTAGCATAACTAAGGTTTAAAGGTAGATAAAAAGATATAGAGACAGATAGTGGAGAAAGTAGTTTATAAGCTAGCCTTTTACTAAGTTATATCCTAACATATAAAAGCACAAAAAAAATATAAAAGGTCTAGCTAGCCCTAGTAATTACAGCAGACCTATATTTATCTTTACTTAAATAATATCTAACTCTAACTAGGGATATTATTACTAAGCCTCTATAACTTTTAATTCCTTAACTAAGGTATTAACAGTAGATCCCTCTTTAGTCCTAAAAGATAATAATAGCACTCTTATAGAATATTTCACTAGTAAAATTTATAACTAGTTAAATACTATATATTTATAGAGCAATTTAGTTATAAAAAATAGAAGTCTCTCCTCTATAATACCTTAGGGTCTTTATTTAAGTGACTTATAAATAATAGATATCTATTAAAACTAGTAAGTTTTAACCTTAAACCCTAAAAAGTATAAATAGATCTATCTTTATAATTAATATTTTAAAATACTAAAACCTAAGCAGTTAACTAAATAAAATTATATCACTATTATCTATAACAGACCTAAAAGCACCCCTCTACTTAGACAGTAATTCACTTAACAGCTATAATCATCTAACTATATCTTAGACAATCAAATCCAGAACTATAGGGTTAAATAATCACCTTAACAGTATAAATTATTAGCTTAACAAGTTAAAGAATAAATTAAATATACTATAGCAAAAACTTAAAACCCTTAATAGGATATTACTTAAAATTATTTAGTAAAAATAGATTACAATATAGGAGATAAATAGTTTAATAGGCTACCTTAATAGAAAAGGCTAATAAAATCAGTATTATTATATTTATTAAGACCAGTAAGTACACCTTTATTAGGAATTTCCTATAAACATTTTTGATAAAATAGAAACTAAAGTTATTATAGTCTTCTACAAATTTCCTCTCTCTCTTTTAGATATAAGCTCTCCTAACCTCAGTATCCTTATATAAATATATATTAAATATCTCTTTTAACCAATAACCCTTCCTAGGTTCAAACTAGGATATCTAGATATTATTTATCCTATTTATATAGCTAATAGATTTATATATATTATCTAGGCTTTATATAGTTTAAACTATAGCTATATACCACCCTCTTATTTATCTCACTATAAGAGTTCTTTAGATTCTAAAGTCAACCCTACTATATCTATAAGATAGAAGTAAAGGTTTAGTAAAGTCATATTATCCCCTCCCACCTAATAGTTAGTATCACAAGTAATTTACTAAAAAAACTAAAATAGGCAATCTCACTCCTATAATACCCCTTATTATATATAAAAGTGCCTTCTTAAGCTACAGCAAAGTGGTATACTTAATCTAAAGTGCCTTAATACAAAGCTATATATACTCAGTGGAAGAGCTAACTACTATTTAATTAGCACCACTAATCTAGTGAAAATACTTAAACTATAGCTAGATTAGGATCTAAACTATAACTATACTCCTATTAACCTTTATAAGTCCTCTAAAGCACTATTCAAGATTATATATATTACCTTTAGATATATAGTTATCAGGAAAAAGATAATATTAAGACTTTAAAAAGAGGTTTTATATAAAGTAAATATCTACTAAGTCCTTTAGTATACACAAAGATTAGCTATTTCTATCTTTCTTAAAGTGATTAATTTAGCTCTAACCTATTTCCTCTATAGTATAGGAAAGATCTATTATATACTTCTTATAGGCTAAGATAGTAAAACTATAAGTAATTATCTAGTATATAATTTCTTAGTCAGTAAAAGAAATCTATTACTTTAGTATTATCTATAAGATCTTTATCTAGATAATATCTTATAGAATACTAAGCTTAGATAAGCACTAATTATTAATTTCTAGTAATACACCTTAAACTATTAATTACTATATAAATACCTAGATACTGTTAAATAATTATAATATAGTTCTAAAAAACACTACTCTAAGTAGATATATATAGTATATATAGTATAAATAAAGCCTACTTAAGTAAGGATTTAAATAGTTAACTTACTTTACTTAGATTTACCTATAGTACTATAGAATCTAATAGTTTAGTCTTTAGCAGAATTAAAATATTTTTATATTCCTTCTATACAAAAAAGCTATATTTATAGCAATTTATTACCTCTCTCAAAAAAACATTAATTTAAAAGCCTTTAGCTCTAAATCTATTTATTATTATAAGGCTTCACAAAAAAGTTAATTGTATCTTATTTTATTAGTAATATTTAAATATTTTAGACTATATCTAATATTTATTTAGTAATACTATACTAAATATTCTTAACTAATTAATAAAAAGTAGCTTATAAAAATAAAAGCTTAGCAATAAAGGACTTCTATCTTTAATTACTACCTAGTTTATATATATAATTACTTAATTTAGATATATAAGCTAAATAAGATATTATTTTTAAACACTAACTATTTTATTAGTAATAATTATAAATTATATTCTATCCTTTAAACCTTAGTTTATTTCATCTTACATTACATATAAGCAATAAATACTCTATATTATTTATTATCTAATAGGATATAGGCGTTTAGTAGCTTATTTTAGTTCCTTAGTGCAGATAAAATACTACACAGAGGAAGTTATTAAGATATTTCTATCTAGCAGTAGAGGCTATTCTTAAGATATTAATAATTACTATAATTATATAATTAAAGCAGATAGTAAAATATAAGTTTAGTCTTTTAAAAAGCCCTAATCTAAAAAAGTGCAGGAAAAGAGAAAAAATCAAGGGTTTAGACAGTATAAAAGCTAATAAAGTAGTAAGCTCTATTTATATTATTACTATAGCTATTTACTACTTTAGCCTTATAGATATATAAAGTAAATTAAAAAGGTTTAGGTTGCCCTACCTTTATACCTATAGTAAATAAAGCTATATAGCCTCTTTAGAAATTTAATCCTAAACTTCTCTTCTCCTAAATTATTTTTTAGTTTATCTAGATCACCTACACTCTAAAATAACTAGTAGTTATTTATTAGTAGATATATAAAACTTAGGTATTTCTAATATTTACTTTTATATCCTTAGAAAAAAGATTAATATAATATATATATTATATAATATAAAAAATAGATATTTAATATAAAAGGTTTTAGGACTTATTTTAGCTATAAATACCTAGTAAAATAATAAATCATAATTTACCTAAATATTAACACTATAGACTATATTTCTTTTAGTAAATACTAAAAGTTAGCTAAGCTATTTAGTATCTAAAGATACTAAAAGTATTAGTAGTTTAAAATATAGATCCCTACCCTATCTAGAGCAGCAAAGATATAAAAGGGTCTATTTCCCTTATCAATTTTTTAAAGAAGAGCTATCTAAAATAATACCCCTCCTATTCTAGCACTATTCCTCTAGCTATTCTCTATATAGCTATATAGTAAACTGTATAAGCAAAATATATATCCACTAAAAGATCCTTCACTTTGCACATAAATATTTATAGAAATATAGCTAGAGATTCTTCTAAAAGATAAAGCACTATAGGGTAATCAAAAATATATAGAATAAATAGAGGGAATATAGAAGGGAATTAAGGAAATTATATAAAAAGTAAATAGAGTATTAATAGATATATTATTATTACTATATTAATAATACCTAGATTAAGATCTTAGTAAGCACTAAGTATTAATAAATTATTTTTAGCTTACTAGAAAGAGCTATATATAAAATAACTAAAAAAGGTATATACCCTTAGTTATTAGTATAAAGCTTTCTAAAATTAATAGTTTAAATTAATTTTTTAAATACTATTAAATAATATAGTTATATCAAAAAACAGAACTTAGTCTATCTTAATAACTATATCCTAATCTTTTATTATTTTGTAAATAAATTTATTGTTAACTAAAACCTCAAAACTAGCTTAGTTAATATATATAATAGGGTAACTTATTACCTTAGTAACTATATATTTATTCTTAAAACACTAGATTAATTAAGGGCTCACTTAGATAGAGATTATTAATTAACTCTATTAAAAAATATATAGACCTAAGCTTTAAATAAAGAAGGGCTTATTAGTTAGCTAATAATTTCAGTTAAACTATATAAAGTATTTTAACTAAGTTATTTATTACTCTCTAATAGCTTTTATTTTAAACGTCTTTTAAATAGAATAGTTTTAAACTATAGTTTTATTATATATAATTAATTATTATATTAAACCTTTTTATTAACAGTAAACTAATTCTATTTTTATATAATTTATTTACTCTATTTATAAAAAATAAGGCTAATATTTAATTATAAGTAATAAATTATAAAAACTAAGGGCTAATTAGTAAAATAGATAATTATAAAAGATATTCTAAATAGCCTACTATAGAACTATAAGAAATTAATATTTTATAATAAATATATAGTAGCCTTTATTTAAGCCTAAGATTTAAACCTATAACTTTTAGAAAGGTTTTAACCTTTAATATTTAAAAAAATTAAAAGCTTTTCCTTTAATCTTATTAGTCTAGAACTAAGCTTAATTAAGTATATTTATTATAATCTATAAATTTAGAGGTCTTAACCCTTAGCTTTTAAAAATAAAGGTTGATTTAAGGGCCACTATATAGTTTACTTTAAAAGGGTTTATTAAGTAGTATATAGAGATAGTTAAAAGTTATAGAAGACTAACTATATAACTAATTAAATATTCACTTTTAGGAGTTTATTATTATAGTTATTACTATTAACACTATAAGAGTTAACTTCTCTTTTTCTTTATATAGTATATATAATTAGCTTTAGTAGACTTTTATTATTTTAGCTTATAGCCTTATTTATAATTATTTAATTAAATTCTTTATAATATATAAAAAAGTGGTAATTATTTATCTTAGAGAGAGGGTGCTAAGATCTATAACTATTTTTAAATTAGATTTCCTTTCTATTTAAAGCCTATTATTTAGTTTTCTTTAATATAGTTTTAAAATATATAAATAATCTTAAGTATTAGCTATTTAAAGCAGAGTATAGTACTTTAATCTTCTATTAATAGATTATTTATTAATTGTTAAAAAGCTAAAATAATATATATACTATAGCTTTATTTATTAGTCTATTAAAGAGTAAGCTAGTTATATTAACTTAACTATACTACTAAAAATAATAGATTCTATATATAACTTTATAATATTTAAATCTAAAGTGACTAAACTCCTTTTAAACTAATTTTAATATCTAAATTTCTTAGTTAGATTTTTTTATAGTTATACTTACTCTAGAGTTAAAATATAAGATTATTCCTCTTTATTTATTAATTTTAAGAAGTGAGAAGTAGCTATAATAATAGTTAACTAGATAATAATATATTAATCCTCTAAATAATATCCTAGTATCCTCTTAGTATTTCTTAATTTCTTTAGCCTACTTTTTAAATAGGTTCTTCACTATAATTAAGTTATAACTTTTATCTTTTTTATCTAGTATAATACTAAGCTTATATTATATATAAAGGGGCTTATCTATAATATATATAGCTATAGCAATAGTCTAGGAATCTAACTATTTACCTATATAGAGATACTTAAATATAGTGTATAGAAATTCTATATTACTACTGATTTATATAGTAGTATCTATACCTAAATTTAGCTTACCTATAACCCTCTTTTTAATATTATTATTTAGCTTATTAATAGCTAGATTAAGTTTAGAACTTAGTAGTTTATCCTAAACTAAATATAAGTTTATATATTATAGATAATAGATATATTAATTTATATAGTATTCTATAAAAGTTTTATATAGCTTATAAAGCTTAGTTAATAATAGTAAGTTTATTGCCTTTAAATTATTAAAAAAAGTAGATATACTTAGTGATTTACTTTTTAAAAAGGGGTCTATCTATAAGCTAAACACACTAAATAGTCTTAAATAGTGTATATTATCCTAGATCTTTTAAATAGTCTCTTTTAGAGCTTTATTATTTATTTTTAAGTAATCTCTAGATTTTTTAGTAAAGATTTATTTAGATTTTAAGTAGAAACTGATTAGATTTTTAGGCTAAATAATATTCTTAAGTCTAGTTTTTTTATTAACTTAGTCTACAATTTTCGGCCTTAGCTTAGTTAATTAATTATATACTTTCTCTATAATCTTTACTTTTAACTAGCTAAGCTAGCTAGCTTTTTAATAGGGCTAAATTTAATAAAACTGACTAGTCTAAGCCTATTTATCTATCTAGATATCTAAGATTTTTAGTTAGTACTTTTTTGTATTTTATCTAGAATCTAGCTTTTAGTATATCTTATATACTTCTTATTGATATCTTTTAAGTCTTTTTAGTTATATTTTAATTAGCTATTAAACTATTCCTAGGCCTTAATATATTTAATTATATTAAGAACAGTTAGCTTATTATATTAGATAGATCCTACTTCTAGGATATAAACCTATATAGTACTATTAGACTAATTAGACCCTATAAAGGCTTATTATAGGATTATATATCTTTTATAAAGGTTAATTATCTTTTTATATACTAAATTTAGAACCCTATTATAATATTTACTAAGCTAATAGAGTATTTATATTGCTTTAATAATAAGTTATTAAAATAGAATTATATTAAATTTTACACTTTTGTCCCCTAGAGTTAGTGTATATATAGAGGGAATATCTTTAAATATAGCTTTTTTATTAGATTAAGCACTTTTAGATAGATATAGTTTACTACTCTTTTTAGATATACTTAATAAATACTCTCTTTTTAATTATATAAATACTAGGCTTAGTTAAGATTTATTTAAAATATAATTTTCTAAGTTATTTTACTTTTACTGTTTATAGAGATCTTATTTTTATTAAACTAGTAATAATAAAGTATTAGTTATCTATAAGCTCTTTTAGTTATTAAAAGATATATTTACTTAATCTTATAGATTTAAAGGGCAGAAATAAATAATTATAGTTAGGCTTCTATTTATAGTATACTATAGGTACTTTTATCTACACTTTAATAAGCTTTTTAGTATTGCCTTAGTTGCTTTTATTTTAAATTATTTCTAAAATAGCTTATATAACTAATAATGCTTTATTGTAAAGTTTATTAATAATTATATAAAATATATATATTATCCTTTTAGAATCTTTACCCTAGGCCTTTTATATAAGATCTATAAGATTAGATATAATAATATTAAGGTATTTTTATAAAAGAGAGATAATTTTATTTAGTAGTTATAAAGATATATTATATAATTTAGCTAGTGTAGAAGATATTATAGAAAGAGATAAAGTAGTTATTTACTAGATTAGATAGGGGAGTATAAATAGGGGTATAAATACTATAAAGGGATTAGTTAGCTAAGCTAGTTTAATATCCTAGGATACCAAAAATATTTAGGGCTTTAAAGGTAGATAGGTAGGTCCCCCTCTAAGTTAGGTCTAGATTCCTATTTAGTAGTAGCTAGTATAGTAATAATATAAAAGGGCCTATTTCTCTAGTTGATTTTCTAGGAAAGAGTTATACTATATTATATCCCTTTATATTTTAAAATTACCTTTAGTTTTTCTTATTTAGCTATATAGTAAATTGTATAGATAAGATTTATATTTATCTAAAAATCCTTTATTTTAGGCGCAAAATTTTGTAGCAGTATAGCTGGAAATTCTTTAAGTGAATAAAGCTCTAAGACTATTTTATTATATACTATAGAAATTTATTCTCTAATATATAGTATAAGGGCGAAACTCTAGATTTATAGATATAGATTGCTTATTGCAAAACACTTATTAAATTGTCTAATCTATATATTATCTAAATATAGGCCTTTACTATTATTAACTTTTTTAATATAGTGTTTAAATATATAGATAAATCTATTACTAAATCTACTACTGAATCTAGAAGTATAATAAGTCTAGTCCTAGATAATATTGTATATAATCTTCTGATTTAGGATCCTAAGTTAGGAGATAAAACTAACTTACTCCTATACTAAAGATATTTTATTATATAGGCTAAAAAAGAACTACTTTAAATATAGTGTATATCCTATAATAAAGATATTATACTAACTTCTTTTAAAAAGAATAATTTAAGATATACTAGTTAATAGGTTAAGTTTATTATATATTATAGAGGATTAGTGCTTACTAATAAAGACCTATAATTTTATAGATTAGTACTAAGAGATTCTTAGAGTAGTACTGTAGTAAGTCTAAGAATCTACTAATCTAGATCTAAGACTACTTTTTAGAGGCTTTATTAAAATATAAAGTTTAGTAATCTAGATATTTAGTTTACTTACTATTAGCAATATATTTAAATTTAAAATTAGGGGACTTAAAGTAAAGCTTAAGCTATTTATTATATATTTTAGAGATTAACTTAATTAGCTTAAAATAACTTAGTTATTTTATACTATATTTTAAATTTATAAAAGTAAACTAAGAAAAACTGCTTAGTATTTAGTAAACTATAGTTATTAATAAAATTTAATATTAAATATTATTCTAATAGCAGAAAGATTATAATTAAATATAATTAAAGATTATATTAATAAAAGAGAAAAACCTAGTTTATAAACTAAGAAAAAAGGTAGAGATATAATACTAAAATATAGAGAGAGGAGATAGAGAGAGTAAGAGATATAAAAACCTAGAATATATCTATTTAGTATAAGAGGGCTATATAAGTAGGAATATTAGTATATAGAATAAGCCTATAATAGTCTTATAAAGGTCTATAAGTTAAATATATTTAGATAGCTTTATAGAGTTATATAAAGGGTCTTATTATCTAAAAGATAGTTAATAAGTTACTCTTTATCTCCCCTATATATAATTTATTAGATCTAAGTATATAAAGATTTACTAAAGGGTAAAAAGCCCTATATTAGAAGATTAAATAGTAAGACTATATATTTTAGATCTTAGTTATTATTATTTTTTTTAATAAAAGATAATATAAGTCTTTTAGATATATATCTTATATTTTATTTTAGAATATATTAAAAATAGTCTTAAGTACTTATTATTAGGAAATTATCTATATTAGAGTAGATAGTGATAAAAAAGGATATAATTTTAGAATATTTAATTTTAAAATAAGGCTAATCTATTTAGTTAACTAAAAATTTAGTAAAGCTATATTAAATTAGTAACTTCTAAATTAAAAAAACTTATACTAAGTATATATTTCTAACTCTATAATTTAGAGATATAAAGACTTATTATCTATAAATGGTATTATAATAAATAGTGAACCTTTTAATAGAAAGGTTATCTAATAAAAGGCTTTTTTTAGCCTTAGACTGTAGATTAGGCTTATTTAAGGAGAAAATTTAGGGTTAGAAAGGAAGATATATTATATATAGACTAGATAGATAATATAATATAGAAAGAGACTCTTTTATTGATAAGGTAGATATAATTAGATATATTAGTCTTTACTAAATAACTAGATAAGCTAGGATTATATAGGCCTAAAGTGTTTTAAATTATAGGTTATATTAGTGTATAGATAATACTAAAGGGCTAATAGTGCTTTTAGACCTTTAGCTATAAGGGGGATATACTATAGAATGTATGTGGAGTGAAGTGCTTAATTTATAGTTTTTAATAACTATTTTAATCTCTATAGTAGTTAGATTTAGTTATTATTTTAGGTTTATAGTTTATATAATTGATTATAGGAAAGATAGTAGTGACTGTATATAATATTTATAGTCTAGAGACTACTGTATAGGAGTTTTATTGTAGCCTAGCTAATTATTATTTTGATTTACTGAATAACTAGATATTGGGTATTATTGGTATAATAGCAATATTAAATAAGTAGGTTGTAAAAGGCTTTATAGGCTGTTTTAGTAGTTTTGCTTACTGTAATATTATTACTATTACTGATTAACTGTAGATAGGTGTAGTATTGGTGTAGTATAATCTGTAATTTATAGGTTAGGAGTGGGTAGATCTGCTGGTAAACTGTCTGCTTATACTGGTAGATAATGTATAGGTGTATTAGGGGGCCTAGGACTAGTTTGTATCTAATGAAATATGTAGTGTTATCTATTGTTATAGCTTAGCTAATAGTTTAGTGCTATAAAATACTATATTAGGCGATATTTTTGAGGTATACTATATAGGATAGTTAGTTGGTGAAAGGGAGGGGGTGGGGCTTAATAGGGGGGTTCTTAGCTTTAGTGGTTTTGGTAAATAAGCTGTTAGCTACTAAACTTTGATTAGTAAGGGTTATATAAAGAAACTAAATAATTATTATATTTATAATAGGCTAAGATAGAACTATATAGATTAGAAGAAGTAGCTATAGTAGTCTTATAAAAGTAGATAGTAGGGTAGAAAGGAGGGTAGATAGTAAGATAAAGTAAGGAGAGAGAGATAGATTTAATTATTAATAATAGCTATTAACTATATACTAATCTACTTTTATATTATTGCTAAGGATATTATAGATTAAAGAGACTTTAATAAAAGAAATAGATACTATTTTAGGTTAAAGGAGATTTATTGAATAAACTATAGGTAAATAGTATAGTTATGATAGTTATTAAAATAAGTTATATAAGGTCTATAGAGGTATAAAGAGCTATTTTTTTTTAGAAATAGTGTTAAATAAAATATTTATAAATTAGTTTTAATTAAATATACTATATAGTTCCTCTAAAATAATACTATTTTAAGCTTTTTTTACTTTTAAATGATATTTTTTTAGTTAACTAAGTTTAAATATACTATAATTAAAAAATAATTGGGATATTTTATCTAGATTATATAGGTTTTAGCCTTTTTTTTTAATAGCTATAGTGGCCTTAGTTTTATATATTGTTTTAAATTCCTTTTATAAAATATAGAAATATTTTTATTAATTAAAAATAGTTATAACTAGATTATCTTTAGAATGCTCTATATTAAGAAAAATAATATTTTTAAGTAATATTAGTTATAAAGTTTAAAGTTTATTTAAGAGTCTTATCCTATATTTTATTCTGTTGTTTATCTAGGATTACTATCCCCTTTTACTTTTAAAGGCTAATATAATATTTATAAAGAAATTTAACACTTTTTTTATATCAGTATTATATATATAGAAGCAATAGAGGCATTTACTAGCCTTATTAATATTGTGTTTATTTTTTAGTAAATAGTTCTTTAGGATAATATATATAGCTTTAGGCTAAAGATTTAGTATTAGATCTAGATAACTTTTATCTTTTATTGGTATTAATATATCTGTTTTTTTATACTATAGAGTTAATAAGTTAACTAGTTAAGTAATCTTATATAAATAATCTTGGTTTAAATAATTTATAGTAAGTTAGTATATTATAGTATATTAGTTAAAGTTTATATACTAAAGAAAGACTATTTCTGAATTAATAGCAAGATTATAGTAATAATAATATAGTAAAGAAGGACTAAGCCTAGAACTAGATACTTATTAAAGGAAGTGTCTATAGTGAAATATAACTTTTAAATAAGTAATAAAATTACTTTTATTTATTAAAATATTTAAAAGGCTAGTATCTTTATTTTTATTTATTTATATTTAATAAATAAGTTTTTATAAGATTTTTAAGTAAAATAACTCTACTAATTAGCTATATATAATAACTTATTTTTATAAGGTATTAGTATTAAAAATTACTAATACTAAAGAAAAAATAATCTTTAGGAGACTTTTTAAAAAATAACCTAGAAAGAGTTTTTTAAGCTAATATTTACTGACTTATATACTATATATACTAGATAGATAACTATTTAATCTTATATATTAATAATAATTTTTTTAAATAGTTTATTCTATTTTAACTAGATTCTGTATTATTAAGTCTCTATTTAACTCTTTTCTTTTTTTTTTTTAGTAGATTTTTATAATAAAGAACTATTAGTCTTTATTTACTTTACTTCTTTTCTCTTTATTATTACTATAAGCTAGACTATAATATTATTTATAGGTATAGTTAATAAAGGCTATATACTAAATATTACTAAGGTTTATCTAGTTGTCCTTTTTTATATTTCTTTTTTATACCTTTAATTGCTAAGATGTTTCTAAGAGTCTTTATCTTAAATTCTGAAAGTACTAATCTTTATATATAGAACTTAGCTGTTTTATTAAGTAAGAAGTATAGCTTTTAATATATTACTATAATTAGATCTATAATTTTATAGATTATAAGGTTATTAGTATAGTGATAGATTATATAGTATATCTATTTATTAGAAGGATTTTAGTAATTTTAGCACTTTTGCTATATACTTATAGTATTAATTTAAGGGTTTTCTAGAATATATTTAATTTATAGGAAGTTTAGATTTTATAATTTATAAAGGTTTAATTTATAGTACTTTATTAGTTAATAGGTATTGTTTAAGTGAGTAAACTGCAGTTTAATAACTAGATAGTCTATAGTAAAAACTATAATAGAGTTTAAAGAATTTCCTTTATAAAAGCTTTTAAATATATCTATCCTTTTATAGCTATAAATAATAGCTTAAGTTAGAGTTAGATATTAAAATCTATATATAGACTAGATAAAATTAGAAATAGTAAAAAATAGTAGAATAAAGTAGATAAAAATAGAAAGCTTTATAAACTAAGATTATCTATAATATATACTAGTGGCTAGTAAATCTTTTAGATATTTACTATTATAATTTAAATAATAATTATAATTATATTTGTTTAAAGCTAATAGATTATTATTTTTTATTATATAAATATTTTATATATTTTTCTCTTTTTTAGATAAATAAATATAGATTTAATATTTACTTTATTTATAAAGGGCTTCTTTATTATATTAGAGACTTTTTAAGATTAATTAATATTTAGAATATTATAAGTGCTAAAATTATTTTATTAGATTTAAAAAGAATACCCTATAAATCTCACTTTATATAGAGGAATTATATAGTATTTTAATATAAAAAGTAATAAATTGTATATAATAAATTACCTAAGAGAAGAAAAAAAAAGGAAATAGGTATAAAAGAAGAATTTTTAAAATAAAGCAATAAAAAAGTTTATAAGATAATTATTATAAGTTTCCTTTTAGTTCTACTATATTATACTATTAATATAATTATAAAAGGCTATTAATATCTAGAAATAAGAAAAAAGATATAGTATATTTCTCTTTTTTAGGAGTTAATATATTTAGGATTCTTTTACTAAGCTAGCTTATTAATAGAAATAATTAAGCTATAGAAATAATATTAGTGGATAAGTTTTTAATATAATTTAACTTTAGGAATAGACTTAGATCTATTAGTAGATATAGGGTAAATTTACTTAGTAAAGTTTTAGGGTTTATAAATAGTAAATATTTACTTTATCTAGATTTATACTAATAAAACCCTTTTATAGCTTTAAAAGGTTTTAGGGGGATAGTGTTTCTAGTGGCTTCACTTTACTCTCTGATTTTAGATAATCTATAATACTAGCTTTTTTCTATCTTTTTATTAGCTTTATCTAGCTAATAGGTATTAGTGCTTTTAATATTTTTACTAAATTTATTTAGCTAAAAGACTTTAAGGTATTTAACTATATCCTAATTTAGTCTTATATTAGTGTAATGTTAATATATTTTTAATATAGTGATCTTTTATAGGGTTACTAGTAGATATTGAATATATCTGTTGCTTTTATACTACTTAGCCTAAATATAAATTATTGTGTAAGATTTTTTTTTATTAAAATTACTTCTAAATTTACTTTTAATAGCTTCTTGACTTTTACTATATTATGTTTCTTTTATAAGCTAATTAAAAATCTACTTCTTTACCTTAGGCTTTTATAATTATAATAGTTAGCTATTTTAATTTAATATCTATCTATATTATATTATCTGAATCTATAGCTGATCTTTGATAGGGTAAAAAATATAATATTAGTTTATATTCTTTTTTAATAGCTTAAATTGTTTTAATTTAGGCTTTATTATTGTTTGTGAATTGGTAGATAATTCTTCTTTTTTATAAATTAGTAGAACTAATTCTGTATATTTAGGAAGCTATATTGGTGGCTAAGGAATTAGTGGTTAAAGCTTTTATATATCTTTTTTTACTGTTAATATAATTTGATATAGTGGTGCTAGATAAAATATATCTCTTTCTTTTTATATATATAATATAGTAGGCCTCTATAGTTAGTGTATTTATATAGCTAGTATAGATCTAAGCTAGGTAGGTAGCTAGCACTATATAATAAAGAAGCTAGGCTTATATATTAGGTATAAAGTGAGCTAGTTATAGTAGAGTATTTATTATTATAGGTAAATAGATTAAGTAATAAGTTAATTTTTATATAGCTTTGCTATATAGATAGAAGTGTTAAAGTTTAGAGAGGCAGTATATTGTGAGATAGCTATATTTCTAGGTAGACAGTGTAAAGAGACTTTTAGCTCTTATTGTAATAAAGCTAGTTTATTAGCTTAGGAGAAGTTTAGGAAATTTAACTACCTTTTAAATTAGGAGATAGTACACTATTATCCTCTATATAGTGATAATAAATATAAAAATTAATTTAATTAATCCTAATTAATATTAAAGGTTAGTTTAGGTCTTTTTTATGATATTATAAGCTCTTTATAAAGCTAGATATTAGGTGTAGTGATAAAGCTAAAAAGTTTAAAGATTGGGTTATAGGACTTATAGCTAATATAAATAGGCTTATTAGAGGAGATAGTGCGTTTATTATATAACTGCTATAGTTAGTATAATATATCCTATCTAGTAGATTATAGTTAGTTTTTGGTTAAAAATCTTTATCTCGACTAACCTTTTATAGTTAATAGTAATAATTAAAATATTACTAACTATAATAAACTTTCTCTGTTTAAGGATACTTTATAAATATTAAGATTATAGATTAAAATTTATCTAGGAATTCTTATTGTTATTAAAGCCCTCTATTTTTTTTATCTTTTTTAGGGAGATTTCTCTACTATATCTTAATAATCTTAGAGATTTTTAGGGTTAAAAGTCCTAGATTATATATTACTATTTCTGTTTAGTAATATTAATAGTATAGAATAAAGGCTAGTTTAGAGAGAGGTTAGTTTTAGCTCTAAGAATCTATTTTATATCTTAGATTAGGACTAAGTCTTTTAGTTACTAATTTATTAAGAAACTAAAGTAAAAAATACTTACTATATTTATTTAATAATAGTATAGATAATATTAACTTATTATTATAAGGTTAAAGGGCTTTTTTTACTGATTAGTAGAGATAGAAATAGTTATTTTTTTTAATAGGACTGCTATTTAAAAATAAAGACTGATCTTATATAGGATATTTTTTTATAAAGATTAAAGGAACTATAGTCTTAGTTATATTAAATAATAGAGCTAATTTATTTATCTTAATTTTAGGAATTATATATTTATACTAATTAAATAAGACTATTTACTAATAAGTTTAGAGTACTTTATTTAATTAAATAATATCTATATATTTATCTATATCTATTATAAACTCTAGGTAGTATAATAATATACTATAGTATTTAGGTAATTTATTTATAATTTAATACTCTAGGGTATTATAAAATTAAAGCAGTATAACTAGTATAGAGTTATTATATAGAGTAACTATAGATAGAGGGAGCTCTTAATAAAAAGATATTTATCTATATATAAGGAAGGCGATCTAGGGGGAATAACTAAGAGGCTTAAAAATCCTATAGTGAGCTAAACTAAGTTATTTTTTTATTATTTTATAGCTTAAATTTTAATAGATCTATAGTACTAGATAAGAATACTAAGATAAAATTATAGGGGCTAAAGAAGAATTTAAAAGAGAGAGGAAATAATTAGAATAGTGATTAGTAATATAATAGTGATAAGTGATAAACTATTTATAAGAATAAAGGAGAGCTAGTAGATATATTCTATAGGGTATAAACTAGTTAGTTTTAATATAAAAAGAATATAGGGTATAGGACTTAATATCTATCTAGTCTATATTACTATTCTTTTTAGCTTTTAGTTTCTCTATTATATATCTAAGTATTTTTAAAAAATTCTTATTTAAAGAGTAACTAATAAGTAATTTAATAGATTATAAATTATATAAAAGGATTATAAGATATCCTAAAGTAGTAGGCTTTTATCTTTTTAAACTAATTAAAGATAATTTTATTTTTGTTTTTTATATTTAAGCTAGACTTATAACTATAATTAATCTTAGTTAAATATATATAAAAGATTTATTAAGTTACTTTCCTTCTTTAGAAGTTAAAATATAATAGCTATAAATTTAATTTACTAACTAATAATTTCCCTCTATACTCTATACTAAATACTAAAATGCTCTAATATATACTATATAAGTTCTATAATTAGCTTATCTTTATTAAATAAAGCTATACTAAAGTGTATAAGGACTAAGGTTTAAAGTTTAAAGGCAATTTTTATAAGAGATCCTATATCTATACTTCTAAAATAGATATTTAATAGGCTATACTCTATAACTAACTAGAGTATTTTATCTATTACTAAGTTAAGAGTATTTCTTTGTAAAATTTCTATTATATATATATAGACTTAAATAGGGCTAAAGTGTATTAATTATAGAAAAAACTTCTATTAGTATCTTCCTAGAAGTATTAAGGAGGTAAATATAATAATAAAGCTATTCTTATCTATTATTATTACTAAATAAGAATTAGTATTATATTTAATATTAAGATAGAAATTAGCTGTATTATGAAAGAAGAAATAGAGTTCTAGGAATTACTTTTTTAGATTAACTATAAGCTCTTTTATAGGGTTTAAACTTTTTAGAACTATAGAACTAAAAAGCTACTATAATATTTTAGCTAGGTGATAATTTAGTATAGCTAGTGATTTAGCTAAGAAGGTTATTAACTATATAGTGTTTATAGGAAGAGTAGATTTACTTTTAATTGAAGGGGATCTCTGTTTAGGGGAAGTCTGAGTTGCTATAAAAATATTGGTAGTTAGCTCTGGTTTAGTATTTTAATAATTTAGTTAGGTTACTTATTGTTGTGCTATATACTAAGTAATTTTATTAGCACAGTGGAATACCTTTATGTTTTTTTTATGTATATAGATATAGGTCTTTTTATTTTTATAGCTCTGTTTATGCTAACGCTAATTCTGGACTTGGGTAGAAATCTATTTAAGGTTAAAGATAAAAAGGTCTTTGTTAGAGTTAACTGACTTTATTATATTAGGGATACTTAAATATATGTGTTTATTTACTTTTTATCACTTTGCTCACTTAAATAACTAAAATCCTTTAGATTATTTTAGTTAAGATAAATATTTAGAAAAGTATAAGTAATAAGGCTTATATGTAGAAACTAGAACTAATTTCTGGAGGTATTAGTTTTTCTCTTTGAAGTACTAAGGATAAGTATTTAAATTTATTACTATTTATCTATTAATTATAATAATTATTTAATATCTACTATAATAGCTATTAGTTTAGTAGTTTATCTAATTTTAATATTATACTTTTAAGAAATTTAATAAAAGTGATCTATATTAAGAACTACTCTATCTATAGATATTTCGCTTTTTATAAATAATAGTATAACTAATATTAAGTTATATCTAATATATAATTTTCTAGGAAAAAATATAAACCTTTTAGTCTTATACCTTGATTTAGTATACTATATTAAAATCTTTTAGTTAAAAAACTAGTATATTTTATAGCCTAATTCTATTTAAATTTAATAGATCTATAGGACTAAGTAAGAATACTAAGATAGGCAGTACACCCTCTAACTATTAAATAGTAATAAACCTATAATAAGTACTAAGCTAAGATTATAAGGGCTAAAAAAGAATTATAAGAGAGTCTACTCTATATATAAATAAACAGAAATAAAAAGAGAATATACACTTAAAAGAGAGAGAGAAAAAGATCTATATCTATATAAGATTACTATATTAGGTATCTAAATTATTATATAGTAGGTATTATATCACCTAAGTATAAAGAGATAAGAAATCTAAAGATATATATCTTAATTCTAAGGAATAAGAGGAACTAAAGAAATAGTATATACAACAGAGTAAAAAAGAAAAAGCTTTAAACTAAGAGAGATATCTACTATATTAGGGGGGCTTTATACCCTAGACAATCCTTATCCCTATTAACTAATTATATATTATAGCTTTTTATATAGGATCTAATTAGAAGCTTCTATAACTACTATATTAAGATTACCCTTAAAATATATTAGATAGTTACTAATCTTTATTATAGATAACTCATTAGAAGACAGAATCTTTACAAATTAGCTAAAAAGGTCTAAGATACTTTATTGCCCTATTAAATTATTTTTTAGCTCTTTTTTAGTTTTATAAAATAAGCAAAAAAGCTACTTAATCCTAGGTATATTTATAAAGCTAAGATAATACTTTTAGTTTATATAATAAAGTTAGATTAAGGCTAAATTAAGTTTTTCAATATAATTAGTAGTTATAATTAGAATATAACCTTTATATACCCTAACACTATTAATATAATTTAAAAAAGTAAATAATAAAATACCACTATTAGCAGTTTTATTTTATTTAAGTGAATTATCTAATTTATTATTATTAGTCTGCTTTTGTTTTTACTAATTAAGGATTTTAGTGTTATTTATATCTTTAAAAAGTACTATATAGCGTTTTAGAAGATTTTAAAAGAGGCTAGCTAAGTTATTTTTATTAAGCTTTAGGGAGTTCAGACTAATAATATAGATATTAAGCTAAAGATACCCTATAATTATAAAAGATATATTTAATTTGTTTATTTTTAGGGGGCTATAAAGGAGATAATTTTAATAGTATAGAATACTACAGAATTAATACTAGAATTTACTTTTTAGGCTTAAAAAACTCTTAATATCCTTTAAAAATTTATCCTTAATATATAAATCTAAAACTAAAGTTAATATTAGATAAGGAGGTCTTAAAATAGTTAAAGCCTATCTAACTATATTTTTTTAGCTAAGACTATAATAAATTAAAATATTTTTCTTTTTCTAGTAGACTAAAATTTTTTATACCTCTTATAAAAGGTTAAGCAACAGTACTTTATTCTAAAAGAAATAATAAATCTTAATTTTTTCTATTTTTATAAACTAAATACTAGTAACTTTCTATAATATATAGTAGATAGTAAAGTAATATCTTTTAAATTAAAAGTAATAAAGCCTATCCTAGCTAAGGGTAAAGTAGATTAGCTTTCTATTACTATTTTATCTAAAAGAGAACTAGTAATTATACTTATTATATTTAAAAGTAACTTTATTTTTAGAAAGGTCTATAGCTTAGTCTTTATCCTTATTTTTATACTACTAAGGGAAAATAAGATTATCTATTATCTAAGTAATAAACTACTAGGTCTAGCTTAATAAATTATTTTTTAATATCTATTATATAAAGTTACTATATAATATATTTTTATATAGGATCTTAATAGATATAATAAAAATAAGTAAAATTTGTTTTAGGTAGCTAAGAAGTTATAAAAGGAAAAAGCTAAAAAATAAAGATAGGAAAGTAAACAGAATAATATAAATAGTAAATAAAGATAGGTTAATATAAAAATAGAAAAAAATAATTTAAGCTAAAATAGAAAAGCCTAAGAACAGTGACTTAAAAGCTACTAGCAGTATTATAGATATATTACTACTTAGATTAATTATTATCTTTAGTAAAAGTTAGGATAACTTTAGTATTAAATAAATAAAAAGAAGGTAGATATTTATATTAATACTATAAGTACCTAGATTATCTTAATAAGTATAAATATTTTTTATAATAATCTTAGAATAGTTAGAGATACTAATTATAGATCTACTTTCACTGTTAGACTAATAAAAAGTTATAAAAAACTTAAAATTTATATAGTAAGCTATAAGGTATCTAATTATAGTATTATATATAAAGGTAGCACTAAATTATTATATTAGTAGGGTTCTCTAGAAATCTATTAAGGCTCTAAGATAGTTAATAATTAGATACCTTTAAATAAGGAATTCTATTAAAATTCTAAGCTATTAATACTAGCTTATAGAGAGTATTATAATATAAAATATCTATTAATATTTTTACAGTAGAAATAAGTATTAGTTTATTAATTATTATACTATTTTTATTATAAGCCTTTTAGAGACTTTTATACACACTTAAAACTAATTTAGTATCTCTGCTAAGGCTTCTATATAAGCTATTATAGTGTTTATTAGCTATTATAATTAGTAACAATTTTAAGACTTAGCTTATTAGGGTTTATAGGATATTAGTTATAAAAGGTTAAGATATCTTTCTAAGTTAGAATTAATAAAATATATTATAAAGAGTTTATACCTTAATTTACTATATCTATATACTAATATTAAATAATTTATATAGATATAATTAAATAATAAGCTTTAGTTATTGTCTGTTAAAAGATATTTATACTCTTTTATATTATATTTCTATTAAAATATAGGTATAGTATATTTATAAGTCTTTAAGTCTAGTTCTAAAAGAGAAAAAAAAAAGACCTAGATAGTATATTACTAGTGTATAAGTTTATATAAATAGAATTCTAGTTAAAGTACTAAGTCCTATTTTATTTTTTATTTTTATACTATTATTAGTAGAGTATAGGGTTATTAAGAATAGAAAAGATTATATTTTTATATACTAAGTGCTAGATAATCTGATTACTTTTAGTTTCTAATTAGATTTTAATAGCTTTAATAGTGTTATAGCTTAAAGAATTTAATATCTAGGGTAAAGATTATTAAGTATAATAGTATTATATATAAATACCTAGTATTAGGCTTATTTAAGTTAATATATATTTACACTTATTTTAAGCCTCTAGTAATTTTATCTATAAGCTGGTTTTTTAAAATACTAATCTACTCTTAAACCTAGGCTACCCTATAGACCCTATAGTGGCTAGTTACTAATTTAAATAAAAATTTATCTAGTAAGGTAAGTTCTACTAGTATATCTTATTAGCTTAATTACCTTAGTTCTATTTTTTAGCCACTTATACCTATAGAATAGACGTTTAGGTCTTAAGTTCTAGAAGGACTACTAAACTTATAAATCAATATTTACATTCTTAGTAATATCTAATAAGTTTTATAGTATAATTTAGGGTATTTATCTACTAAATTTTTTAAAGTTCCTATAATATATATTAATTTTAGCCCTTTACTCTAATAATGCTATAGGGGATATCTTTTTAAACCACTATTAGGCTGAAATTCTATAATAGTTAGGTAAAGGTTATTTAGTTATATAATATTATATAAATCCCTTTAACTGCCCTTATAATACTATAATTTTTTATATAATTTTATATTTCTTTATACTATTTATATATAGATATAGAATATAAATTTAGATCCCTATATAAATCTACTTACTCTAGGCTATATTTTTAAGCTTTAGCTTATTCTGCTTTAGTTAACACTAATTATAAACTATAAGATATCTAAGTAGGATATATATAGCTATATAAAATCTAGATAATAATTTTATTAAGTATATAGAACTACTAGCTTCTATATAAGATCTTTATACTTAGGCTTGTTAGGAAGAAAAGTATTTAGCTCCTATATCTACCTTTATAAATTAAAGATATATAATAATAGTAGTCTAAGGTAGGGGTAAGAAGGTAATAGCTAAAGTAAAAGAACTATTTTTAGTTAGTAGAGTTATATATTTTAGTATAATAAGCTACTAACCTCTATAGAATAATTTATACTATTAAAAATACTAGCTATAGTAATAAAGAATAAAGCCTACTGTTTAAATATATTTTCTAAGAGAAAGTATAGTTAGTTAGCCCTATATAGTAATTATTTTATTTTATATATTAGGAAAGGCTATAGTTAGGGGATAAGTGATTAAACTAGGTCACTGTTATTATATATATAGAATATACTAGCTAATAGTTAAAAGTGAATCTAGCAAACTAGGGAGGCTAAGAGCTTAGATATATAAATTAGGCAATAGTATTATATTTCAATAAAAAGAAATATATTATCTGCTTATATACTATAAACTATATAGGGATTTATAATAGGCCCTATATAGCTATATTTTCTATATAGAATATAGGACTAAAGGTATTAGTACTATAAAAAGCCAAAGATTGCTCTAGGATCTGATCAATACTATCTAGTAAACTTTACTCTATCCTAAACCCTACTACCAGTAGCTAATATTCTTATGATAGACCTTCTAGTGGTAGACCTTCTAGTGGTGGAGCTTTTAGTAGTAGAGCTTCTTATAATATGAAAATAGTTAGCAGACTTACTGTATTTTAAACCTAATTTAGTATTTTTTGAGAGTGGGATAATAGATAAGTGTTTCCCCTTAGGTTATCTAGTAGATTAATGTGTAGATATTTGTGATTTAAAGTATTATAAGCCTCTGTTAAGATCTAAAATCCTCTTAGAGAAAGTGTTTAAAGGTTAGTGAGGTGTATATTTACAGCTAATTTATATATACTCTGTAAATTCTTAAACTATAATGTGAGATTATATAAAATTGGTAGCAATAGCTAAAGTATACCTTGTATTAATATTATTAAAGATCTGATATATTTAATAAGATCTAGTATTAGGTAGAAAGGAACCTTTTTAAAACTTATAATATTTAATACTATAAATAGAGATATTAATTTATAAAAGAGATTTTACTTATTAGTATACTTAGTAAATGCCTCTTTAATAGCTAAATATTTTAGGCTAAGCTATATAGCTGTACTGTATAGTTATTATATAGAGGATAGTTAACTAATTAGGTCTTCTAATCTTAATTAGATATACTTATAAAAGTAGTTAAGCCTTATAGGGAGAATCCTAATATATTCTTAGTATATTATATACTTTATAGTAAGAGACTTAAATGTAAGGACTCTTTATAAACTTTGTGAAATATTATTCTTTTGATTACTAGTAATAATCTAAATATTATCTAGTCTAATATCTTTTAAGGTTCTTTTTTGTGATATAATTACACTTATACTGTTTACCTATACTAAGAGAATATTGTGTAATTATTGTTAGATTCTGCTTAATATATATTGAAAGTTAATATTATTAGTTAGGGTTATATTTCCTTTTTTAGAACTAGAGTTCTATAAGTTTAACAATACTACCTTATCTTAATATTAAGGGCTAGTGGTAATTAGGGAGGTAAAAGATAAAGGTTATATTATTGCTAGGTCTTGCTATAAAGGACTAGTAGTTGTAGAGTTTAATGTTGTTAGCTTATCTTAATATTAAAAGTTAGTAGTGATTAGAGAGATAGGAGATGAAGGTTGTGTTATTACTAGGTCTTGCTATAAAGGACTAGTAGCTATAGAGTTTAATATTGCTAGTTTATCTTAATATTAAGGGTTAGTAGTGATTAGGGAGGTAGGAGATAAAGGTTATATTATTATTAGGTCTTACTATAAAGGACTAGTAGCTATAGAGTTTGATGTTGCTAGTTTATCTTAATATTAAGGGCTAATAGTAATTAAAGAGGTAAAAGATAAAGGTTATATTATTGCTAGGTTTTACTGTGAAGGACTAGTAGCTGTGGAGTTTAATATTGCTAGCTTATCTTAATATTAAGGGCTAGTAGTGATTAAGAAGGTAGAAGATAAAGGTTATATTATTGCTAGATCTTGCTATAAAGGACTAGTGGCTATAGAGTTTAATATTACTAGTTTATCTTAATATTAAAGACTAGTAATGATTAGGGAGATAGAAGATAAAGGTTAAATAATAATACTACTTAGCTATATTACTATTAGTTTATAGTAAATCCCAGTAGATAGGTATAAATTATAAAGCGAAGTTCTGGATAGGCCCTATATATTAAACTATAATTTTTAATAATTAAGAGATTATTATAAGTCTACTATAATATTATACTACTTAGTATTTATATCTAGTAAAGCCTAAAAAACAGGGGTATTTAGTAGTAGTTTGTGTAAACACTCCTTAATAATAGATATTATAGAAATAGTTGCTAAAGTGTAGGTATAAAATAACTTATTAGGTATATTATAAATTATTTCTAAAGCTTATAGTAACTCTATAGTTAGAAATTATAGGGTATTTACTAATAACTAAAATACTATTAAAGATTAGGATTTAAACCTTTTTTATAGGTACTAATTACTTAAAAACGCCTATTATTTAAGTAGGGGCTAGAGTATAAGTTAATATCTTATAGTTAGTTATAAAGCTTAGTATTCTTTATTAAGTAATCCTCCCTTTCTTAGGCCTTTAGTTTTATATAACTATCTATTAACTTTTATCTAAACTAATTTTACTTAATAGACTATTAAAAAGCTAAAAAGTGCTTTTTTCTAGCTTTATAGCTAACTAATTAATTAGCTAGCTATAGAGCTAGAATTTAGTTTATTTATCTAATAAAATAAATAAAACTATATTAAGGGCTAGATAGGCCTATTTAATAGGGTCTAGTGCGCTCTAAATCTAATTAATAGGGATCTTATATATATATATTTACTATATCTTAAAGTATATAAGCAGTTAATACCCTTCCTTTAGCTTTATATATATTATAGAAAATCTATTTATAGGAATTAAGTTATTATAAATTAAGATCTTTTATAAAAATTAGATTAACTAAAATATATTATTTAATTCTAGTGGGTATTAGTATTTCCCTACTATTATAAAGCACTTTCTAAGTATATTAGAGAGTATACCAAAAAGATAGGGGTCTTATATAAGGGGTATATATTTTAAGAAAGAATAAACACTATTATAGTAGTTATATAGATATTAAATACTAACTTTTATATTAGTAAATATATATTATATTAATGCTATATAATATAGTAGGTATAATTATATTAGCAGAATAGTCTATAGAATGTGGTAAGGATTAAATTTGTTACTTTTTATTTAAAATATCTTAGTGGCTACTAGAAAGCTAATAATATATCCTCTTAGACTGTTAAATAGCTAGTTAAAATATAAATAACTATAATATTATAGTGGGGCTAACTAGGATAGATTACCACTATTAGATACTAATATTTAAAGCTAAGTCTAGACCTGTAATAGAGCTGAAAGGACTAAATAAATATTACCCTTAAAGATTATATATTAGTAGGTCCTAGGCGAGTTATTTAAGAGTCTAAGTATGGTTTTAGCCTATTAAATATTGTTATTCTTAGCCTAATAAAATACACTAATTTAAAAGACTATATTTACCCTATTAGGATAACTCTTGCTTTTATTTTTAATAAATATATATAAATAGAGAGTACTTAGTAGTATTAAAGTACTTTTTAGCCTAACTAATAGTACTATAATTAGAAGATTTATCTCTTTTATTAGTCTTTAAGTTTATAGCTATTAATATAATAGTATCCTACAGTTTATTATATTTTAGGGTAAATTTCACTCCTTTTCTAGTATTTATTATATATAATATAACTATCTATTGAAGGAAGTTATAATAGCTATAATATATAAATATTTAACCCTTTTAGTTAATATTTCTTAATAAAACTAATTCTATTTAGTTTTAGTAGTAGTCCAGTTTGCTTATAGTATATTGACTATTTTCTTTACTAGTTAAGACTATACTAATAATTTAGATATCTATATTACTATTAAAATAATAATTTATTATATATAAAATAGCAAAATATCTAAGGTCTTAGTAAACTTTTCTTAACTAGTATAAAATATTAAAAATACACTATCTAAGTTTATAAATACTGCTACTAAAGGTAGCTACTTTATCCTATTAAAAACTAAGGATGAATAATTTTAACTCTATATTAATATAGGCTACTATAATAAGAATATAAAGTATTTTAATATAAATCTATAGGTTAATTTGTAAGCTAAGAGTCTAGTGCTAAAAAATTAGGTTAAAAAAAATATAATTTATAAAAAGCTTATAACTGTGACTTTTAATACTATAGTTAAGGATAAAAATATAAAATATATTTAAATAGTGAAGGAGTTAGTATAAATAGGTAAATAGAAGCTTAGATAAATATATTAGAAGTCCACTGATTTTGTTAAATAGAGAATAATTAATAGTTCTTAAGGTATATATAGAAAAGGAAGGGATAAAAGATTTAAGTAGAAGTTATTATTGATAAATTTATATATTTAGTAAATTCTAGTTATTGATACTCTATCTTTTACTCTTCTTTTAGTTATTATACACTCTATAAGGTAACCTATAAATTTTTAATATAATTAAATAACTAGTTTAGTTAACTATAGTTAATATAATCTATAAATAAATTAGATATGAAAGTAAGCTAGATACCTTAAAACACTATACTTAAGGTAATAAATTATAATTTTATAACTTAATAATTATATTTTATTATATAGTATTGTGGTAGATATAAAAATAGTGTACTGGATAAGTATAAAAACTTTTTAAGTTATATTTAAGATAATATTTTATAGCTTAAGATCTTAATATTTATATATTTAATATTAGGACTTAAAGGAGTATTTTTGGTAATATTTAGAGTATTTTAATAAAATTTTAGCGGCTTCTAATATATTATAGTTTAGATATATATTTTAATATCTATCAGAGTAAGTATTTTTTATAATTATCTAAAAATTTTGGTAAAATAATTTTTAACTTTAGTATATAACTTAGATGCTCTTTTTATATATAGTATATTTAATTTTTATTACTATAAGCTTATTATGGTTAAGATATAGATCTATAAAAATCGCCTTTACTATAATATTATTATAAAGTAATATTAATAAGTAGTGGTAGGTATATAGAATTTTAGAGATTCAGTATTTTAGTCTTTTAGTTTAGTTAGTAAAGCCTACCTTACTAGGTCTATAATAGATATTTTAGGGTATAGTGCTTATTTATATTATATTAGTATATAGCTAGGGATAATATATTTATTATAGGTTTGCTATTTAGTCTTAGTAAATTTTAAGTTTATAGACCCCTTTCTAAGTATATAAGAGTATACTATCTTTAACACTATACTTCTTATCTTTTATATAATAAGCTGTATAAAAGTATTTTTAGTATTATAAGTGCTTTTTTCCTTAATTTATTATTTTTAGCGTTTTTATTATATTTAGCCTTCTTTTATTTATAGTATTATATTTAAACTTTTCTTTTCTAAGCTTAATTATATATAATCCTTTTTATAGTATATAATAGACTAGGTAAAGGTAGATAGTAAGCCTAAATAATCTTTATATAGTGTTTAATAATAGTAATAAGATTTAGGGGTTAATCTTTATTTATATATTAGTGGTTAATAGCTTTAGAATAATAAATATAAATACTAATTATACTAGATAAATCTTAACTTTAATAAACTTTGCTAGAAGATAGTGGATTTATTTAATAGGAAAAAATATATTAAAAGATATAAGAAGAAGGAAGATAGCTTTAATAGAGTATTTATTTTTACTATAGATAATAGTTTATATATTATAATGTAGTTATTATTTATATTAGCTAGTTCTGTAAAATTAGCTATAGCTTCTAAGATTATAACAATCTAATACTATAAATAGAATATTAATCTATAAGGAATATATACCTTTCGCTAATAATTTATATAATATAGTGTAAAGAAATACTAATATTTTAATCTTTAAGATTCTTAAATAGAGTAATAATATAGTGAATAGTGTTAGTAATAAATATATTATTATAGAATATATATCTAGTATTTAGCTATACTAGAAATAGCCCTATATATTAAGGGATTAGAAAGTTAAATATATAGATACTATCTATAAAATATTTAGAGAGATAGTTAATCTTAACTTTCTGGCTTATAGAAGCTTATACTTTTCTACTATACTATTAAGTTCTTCCTCTAGGATACTACTAAATAATAGTTTTTACTTTAAGCCTTACTATAGAATAAAGTACTAGGATTATAAGAACTATAGATATTACTAATATATAGTTCCTAACTAAGGTCTATATAAATTAATTCTTATACCTATTCTTAAGAATATAAGGGCTAAAAATTAGGGATATAGGGATAATAATAAATATATATTTTAATAGTCTTATTGATATAGGTATTTTGTGGGTCCTTTTAAGAGATTTTAAGCTTCTAGATTAACTATTTTATTATAGCTCGCCTTAGATATATTTAGCTCTTCTTAAATATAATTATATAGTACTTAATATAATATTAATAGATAGTTGAGTTTATAATATAGCTATATTAACCCTATTTTATCCTAACCTATATAAAAGGAATATATTTATTTTAGAAAATAATCTTTTAGTAATAACTAGTATTATTAATTAGTAGTTATTTAGTATAGAGCTAGCTTTTTAATATATAGATAAGGTTCTAGACTTTATAACTACTAAACCTTTATCTCTATCTGCTTAAGGACTAAATAATAGTAAGTTATATATAAAAGCCTATAAAATCTATATTTAATTTCTTACTCTAAAGCTTGCTCTTCTAATGTTGATAGATAAAAGTATATTTTAACCTTTTTATTACTGCTATAGAATATAAAAAGATAGTACTATTGCTTTTTAATATAAGTTTATTGAAACCTTTAAAAACTAGGTTACACTTAGGTTTATTAATTTATATTAATTTATTTTGCTGTTAGTAAAGGATATAGCTCTATACTAAAAGGAATATAGATATTTTAAGGTGGTTTAGAATCTAAAATATAATTTATTAAGTTTACTTGATATTGTATCTAATAGATAGGTTCCTTTAAAGGGCTAGGAAGTGGTAAAAGTAAGGAATAAGATAATATTTAAAGGAATATTGGAGACTATATTAATAAATAAAGATCTAGATAATAATAAACCTATTAGGGGTGAAAGAGATCTTTAAGATATCTAGTTATTTAATCTACCAGAGTAATTAACTTTTGTTTATAGCTAAATATCTCTGTTATTATAAGCTAGTTTTATAGTATTTATTAAGAATAATAAATCCTAGAAAGGTTACTGAACTTAAGAGACTTTATAGATGAAATATTTTATAGCTATTTTAATAGATATAATAAGAAAAGAAGTTATATAATATATTTGATTAAATAGATTGTGAAGGTAGTCTTATATTAATTAGGTATTAAAGAATAGTTTAAATATTTATATTTTCTAGACTCTTTTTTTTTGGTTTATATACTAACTTTAAAAGACTAATATAAAATAAAATAATATCTATTAACTAAATAAATATCTATTAACTATATATTTTATTTAAGACAGATTATATCTTACTTAGGATAATACTTATATATTGATACTTTACTAGAATAACTTATAATAAACTCTTATACTATCTTTAGAATTAGTCTTTATACTAAGGCTATAAATAATATTATTAAAAGTCTAGTGTTTAAGTCTAGTGCTGTAGTATACCTAGAGAGATCCTTTTAATCTACTAGGAAAATATTAGGTAATTTTATTTTAAGATAACTCCCACTATTCTTTTAATTTAATTAAAAGCTAGTCGTCTTTATATAATATTATATTTAAAATTCCTATTTAGGGCTGCTTAGTACTTCCTTTTTTTACTTTAGTATAGGGATAAGTTGATCTATCTTTAAGATCTATTAATATTTTTTTAGGTCTATTATAGTAGATATATTTTTACTATTCTTTAAAAATAACTAAGTAGATAACCTTTAAAAGTAAGACTTACTGTGTAAGAAAGCCTTAGATAGGGATAGTTTCAATATTATATAGGCTTATTAATAGAATATCTATATTAATATTAGGTTTATCTACTATAGTAGGGTAGAATAAAGTAATACTGTGCTTTTAGTAAATAAAGCTTCTTTTAAGGACCTATCTCTTCCTTTTTTGTGGATAAGGTAGATTATTATTATTATTTCTATTATTAGGTTATATCTTAAGATAGTTATTATTATTAGGATTATTACTGTTTTACCTTTTACTATCTAAGATATTAATAGGATCCCTATAATCCTTTAATTGCCTTTTATTATTAGAATAAGAATAGGGTATATTAGTTAGATTTACTATAGATAAAGGTAGATCTATTAAGGTAGTGATTAAGATATATAGTGATAGTCTCTTTTTTTAGCCTAATATAGATAAGTGAAAAGTAGTAGGGGTTCTACTTAAAGGAGCTTAATAAACTAATCTTAAGCTAATATTATACTGAATACTATATTTATTATTATTTTTAGGTAGAGGGATTATAGTATATAGTATATTTCTTAGGTCTTCTCTAAGTGATTAACTACTAAATATATTAGATATAGATGTTTTAGGAAAGGCACTAACTAGTAACTTTTTAGCTATTATATTTATATCACTATTAATACTAATAACTAGGAGATTAAGGCTATCTAATAATAAATTAGTATATATATTAATGTTATCTTGATAATTATCTTTCTTTAAAATATAAATATCTACTTCTTTAAGTATATTTACTGTTTTAATTACCACTATATTATTTATTACTGCTTAGTCTATAGTTTTTAGAAGTTAAAATAATATCTAAAATTAAAGATAGCTTAAAGTAACTAACTGTGTAATAGATACTGTTTAGGTTAGTTAATATCTTTTCTATCTAGCTAGTTATACTTAGGTATATTATATAAAGTATATATTCTTTAGTATTAACTATAACTATCTTAATAATCTATTTTAAGATACTAATTAGTATTTATCACTTAATAGTCTTTTTAGTCTATTTCTAGAAGGATAAAAATGATAGTAAGGCTAAAAGATAAAACTTAAGAGAGGTAAAGGGAAAAACTATTTATACTTACTGATTTTATATTAGTAGTAAATATCCTACTTATAAGGACCACTAAAAAGATAACCTTAGTTTTAACTATTAGTTAAACCTAGGTCTAGTATAATCTCTATACTATCTAGTTTATAATTAAGTTTAGTCTATACTTAATAATATCTATCTAGATCCTAAAATAAAAATTCTTTTAATATATTATCTAAGATATTTATTATAGGCTTAGTCCTAGGGTATAGAGAGAGTAAACCTCCTAGGGGGTTAGTATCTATTTATAGGGAGACAATAGACAAAAAAGGATAGAGAGAAGACTATAGGATATAAGATAAAGCTTAGTAAACCTAAAACCTTATATCTAAAACAGAATATACTAAACCTTAAGAGGTAAAATTATATATTTATATTAGTGCCTTATAAAAAGGCTTAGTAATAGATAGCTAGTATTATATAATATTATCTAAATTAACAGTAACTATAATATAATACCTTAAAAGAGAAAGTATAATATAAATTATATAATTAAAAATAAAAATAAAAAGTTAATAGTGAGTAAGCAACCTTATAGCTAAAATAAATATTATCTTTATACTAAAGCCTAAAATATATTAGATTATATATTACTTTACTTCCTCCTAATATCTAATCTTATCTATCTCTAACAGATAGAACTGAAAAACGCGATATATCACCTAATATAATTACTATACTATATAGTAATTTTGCTATTAAGCTAGGATACTAGACTAAAAACAGAGATATTATCTATAAGTCTATTCTGTATTACTACACTTTACTAGTATAGGGATTATTATTATATTTAATAAGTATAAATCTACTTAGTATAGATAGGAATTACCTATAGTATCTAACTAAGTTATCCTTTTAATAGTATCTAATCTACTAAGAACTAATTAAGAGCTAATTATTAGTATAGACCCTAGTATCAGTTAAAATATTATCCTAGCTATATATAATATCTAAGTAAAGCTATAGCCCCTATAAGAGGTTTAGCTATAGATAATAATCAGTATAAACCAAAGAAAAGGTCTAAGTAACTACTATATAGCTATTAGAATCTATCACTATTATATCCTAAGCTTATATAAGTTATAATCTAAGTTTCAACAGTTATAGTAGGAACAAAGAAGAAAAAAGTCCTATCTAAGTAAATATAATAGCTACTAATCCTAATAAGGAGTTATAAAAACCAGTATAAAGATATAGAACAGTAGGTAGACTAGTAAAGATAGAGGCGTAAAGATAACAATAATAGTTTTTAGCTAAAATAAAGGCGACTATACTATATAATCCAGAAATACTATATTATTTCACAGCAATAAAAACAAATAGGCAGAGCGCTAGGAGGGGGAAGGACAGATTAAGTAGGAGAGGAGAGTATTAAGCAACGCACTAGATATTTTATAGTTAAGAGGACCACAGTAGTAAGTGGTTAGACGTACTAGACCAGTTTAAGTATAGTGGATTATGCTAATCCTCTCTAGGAAAGACTAAACTAAAAAGGGCTAGTAGAAAGCTATTGCCTCTTAAGGTATAGTGGAACACTAAACCCAATCAGGGCGGACTAGACTAAACAGGGCAGCAGTAGAGGCGGACGCTAAACCCAATCCAGGGGGGGAGCCGAATCCAGTGGTGCCGGCACAAATGGTTATTGTACTCTTTATATATCTATAAAAATATAATATTACTCTTAAGCTAACTAAGGTGTATATTAGCTTCTTTTATATTAGTTTACTTAGTTAATATATTAACGCCTTAGAATATATATTTTAGAAGAAAAGCTTAAAGTAATTATAGATCTATAGTTCCTTTATACTTTATATTATTTTGAAATATACCTTAGTATAATAGATATACTATACTAGTATATCTTATACTATATAGCTAAAGCTAAACCACTATACTTATATAAAGTTAAGCTTTTAAAAGGTAGCCCTCTCTTAGGACGCTCTTATCTATAATAGTCCCTAAAGATATATCTATATACACTAACTATATAAGAACTTATAGTATTTAATAAGATCCAGAAGGCTTTCTATAAGCCCTAATAGCTTACTTACTAGAACTATAACTATTATTTTTATATAGATATTAACGCCTTAAAGGAGGGTAGTTATAGTATTATAGTCTTTTATATAAAGGAGGACTATAAATATAATATCCTATTATATCCCCCTATATCTATAGTAGTCTAACTGATTATATTCCTAAGTTAGTTATTTATATTTATAGAGAAGAAGTATTAGGCTATAGAGCTAGAATTTTCCTATATTATATAAGCTATATAAAAGCTATATTATATAATTAAAGCTGCTTCTAAGGGAATTATACCTATTATCTATATAGATTATATATCTATAATTGCCCTCTTTACATCTTTTGCTTTAGTATCCCCTAAAAGGATAGACCTATATCTTATATATAGTGCTTAATATATCTAATAGTTTCGTATAAAGGTCTTTCACTGCTTAGGCGTCTCTAATTATATTATAGATATACTCTTTAAACTATCTATAACTAATCTTACTGCTCTCTACTATAATAATAACCTTAATATACTATATATTAATACTTAATTTATAGACCTAGATAGATTTACTACCCTTATAGATACTAATAAAACCTATATATTCCTTATTTTAATAGTGTAGATAAATGATAAATTCTATATCTACTTTATAAATAGATATATAGAAGACCTATATTAATAAATGATCTTTACTGAATTATAATATATATATATAGATATAGACCTAGTTTAACTAGAATATCTTTATATCCTTAATGAAGACCTTTTATACTCTAAATATATTAATAGAGATTAATAGCTATATATCCCTTTAAATAAAGCTAATAATGTCTTTTAGATAGTATATAATAACTAAGGATATTAAAGATTTAAGTATTTATAGTAAAAACTTATAGGTTTTATAATATATAGAGGTTAGTAATGCCTAAAGGATTATATCGCGAACTGCCTAGAATATCTATATAACTCTATATATAGATATTGACTGTATAGATTGTTTGAACTTATATTATCTCCTATAATCCTTTTTTACACTATTACTATTGACTTTGTCACTAGCCTCCCTCTTAATAACTATAATATGGTAGCTTTTCTTATATATAAGTTTATAAAGAGAATTAGCTATATCCTAGGTAAGTCTGACTAGATAGGTAAATAGTAGATAATTACTATCTTTACTATCCTATAAATAGGCGATTAGGGTAGTCCAGGAACCCAGGACCTGTATAAGTGGTTTCTTTGGTAACTGTATGCTCCTATATGGTTATATACTTAAGCACTCTTCCCCTTAACTTAGAAATATTATATCGTTCCTACTTTATAAATCTCATCTGGTAGTATATCTGGGTTATAAATAATCTTCTATGGTTATTTAGGTAAAGATACTCTCTTATAGGACTATATATTCTTATATAGTCACCTTTATATAGATCTAGGGCCTAATAACCTTTAAGAAATTTATTTACTAACAACCCCTAATAAACCCTAAGATAAATAGATAGTATCTCTTAGAACTATAAATCTAGCTAGTCCTAACTAAAAAAAAGAGGATATATTAGCTAGATAGGGGGTAAAGAAAATTTTCTTTTTTAAATAAAGATATATATATACTTATATATATTTATTTATACTTCCTATTATATATAATTATATACCTTAAATTAAGAAAATATTGGAAATAGATATTAATAATTAATTTACTAGCACTAATACTGATTTTACTAATCTACTGCTGAATTCTAGAAGACCCTTACTACTATAATTATAGTATATACTGGTAGTATTACCCTATATACTTATAGATAGTATATTAAGGGTCCTAAATATCTTACTGGACCTTAAAGTATAAGTGGAAGCTATTATATTTATAGCTTAAGAGATATATTAGCACTAAAAATATAAAGAAAATCCCCTTAATATAACTCTATAGAGATCTATATTTATAGTAAAATAGGGCTATTAATCTATATTAGCCTTATTATTAGCTATAACTAATTTTATATCTATACTAATAAGATTATAGTTTAATAATATATAGCTTTTAATAAAGAAGAATCTTTTTAAGAATATCTATTTAATTAATAACTATAGTAGATAAATCTATAAAGATTCTATATAAAAGTATTTAAGCAACTATAAATACTATTTTTAAGAATTAGCTTAATAGATTAGTATACTCTTAAAAAGGCCTAATATAGTTATTATAGCTAGTAAATAGTTAGTTAAGTAAGTAGCTAATATTTAGTGTATAGTTTAATAAACTATTAATTATAGATATAGGACTATATTTTTTATATAGGAATAATACTATATATAGATTAAAAAGTAATTTTTAGAATATCTAGGCCTTAAGAAATATTAGGAGATATTTAAAAATATATACTAAAGGAACTGTTTATTCTAGGAGTATATTATAGAGCTTTATAAAGTATCTACTAAGTGTAATCTTAAGATATTAGAGGTAATATTTATTTAATACCTCTATAATAGTATAAATCTGTACTTTTAGGAGAAGTAAATAAAGGGCCTTTATTACTTTTAAATATTTATAGAAGTTGTTAAATACTTTACTAATTTTAAATAAGGGACTAGAATTACTAATTATATATACTAAAATATAACTAATATAGATAAAGATTTATATATAAATATATTTAAAGGGAACTAACTATTAAAAAACCTTTAAAAACTACTTTAATACTATAACTATAGAAGATTTAGCTATATTTATTATTATTATTATATTAGTTAAAAGATATAAAAATTTTTTAATTAGACACTTTTTATAGTAGCTAATTTAAAAAATTAAAGTAGCTAAATAATACTAAAGCTTTTATTAGCTATTTTAAAAAGGCTTTAATTATATTTAATTTAGAGGGTTTAACCTTTTAGATCTATTTAAAACTGATAAAATAAATCTAAAACTGCTAGAATATTTTATTTTTAATTAAATTAGCTATATTTTAGCTCTACTGGATATTATATATAGCTCTTTAATATTTTATAAAGGCTAGATTAGAGTAGAAACTTTAAAAACTGCTATAGTATAAATACTAATAGATATAGATATAACTTATTTATTTATATTTTTATATATTTTAGACTAAATATATTTAGTAGTTTATATTTAAAAATTAAAAAACCCTTTTATTGTGATCCTATTTAATAGTAAATATCTTTTTATATCTGATTTTATTTACTTTTTTATATTTATTAGGAGTTAGTAGGGATTTATTAAGGCTTAGATATTAGCTATTAATTATAATCTAATTATTAGTTAAGATTTTTTTTATAATAAAGTACTATTATTTAACTAGAAACTGCTAAAAATAATTTTATAAGACTATAAAGGCTATTATTATATTATATATATTATTATAAACCTATATCTATTATAAGATAGTAGCCTATAAATACTGAATCTTCTATCTATAAAGTAAACTATATAGATATTAAAGAAAAAAATAATCTAGAGTTATCTTATTATAGTTAGGCCCCTAAAACTAGATAAATTAAAGGATATATTTATTATTTATATTGATCCCTATATAACTGAACTTATCTAGAAATACTCTTTTATCTTTTAAAATAAACTTTTTAATAAGATACCTCTAGAGTATTTTATTATTTATAAGATTTATATAGGTATAGAAGCTCTTATTAATATTAATTTATACCTAATATCTTAGGAAAAATTAGAGGAATAAGCTTAATAGATTATAATCTTTTTTGTAAAAGGATTTATATAGCTATCTTTAAGCCTTTAGGGCTTTTTAGTTATTTTTATAAAGAAACCTAGTAAAGAGTAATAGATATATATTAATTATTATATACTAAACTAAGCTATTATTAAAAATAGCTATTTATTTCTATATATCTAAGATCTCTTAGATAAGATTAGCTAAGTAAAATATCTATTAAAAATTAACTTAGTATCTAGATATTAGTAGATCTAGATAGAAATAGGTTTAATTAAAAAGATAGCTTTTAATACTATCTAAGGAAAATATAAATAGCTTACTATACTATTTAATTTAATAAATATATCTATAATATTCTAATCTATTATAAATAATATATTATACCCCCTTTTAGGTAGAAATATAGTAGTTTATCTTAATAATATATTAGTATTCTTTAATATATTAATAAAATACTATAAATATCTAAAAACAGTCCTCTTTTTACTTTAATAGTAGAAGTTATATATTAAACTAAAAAAGTATATCTTTATAATAAATTAGTTAGAATTCTATAGCTATATCCTTTAAAATAGGACTATTTTACTCCTTTTAGAGAAAGTTAAGATAATCTAGATATAGCTATATCTATAGAATATTTATAAGGTCTATTAATTCTTTAGCTTTACTATCTATTACTACTATTTTATATATAATTTTATAAAGATATATATATTATTATATAAATTACTAAAAAAAACTAATATAGAGCTCTATATAAAGAAGTTCTATCCTATTTAATAAATTTTAGTTATAGAGGTAATATTTTATTAATTAAAAGAAGCTATAACTATAACTTTTATTTTAATTTAACTAGACTATATAAAGTCCTTTACTATTAAAATAGATACTTCTAAATAGGCTTTTAGAATAGTCTTAATATAGTAAAATAAAGTTAATCTTTTTTATCTAATTATATTTAATAAGAGGAAACTATAAAGAGCAAAACTAAATTATCCTATTTATAAAAAGGAGCTCTTAGTTATTAAAAAGGCCCTATATCTATAAAACTATTATATTAAAAATAGGATAATAACTATAATTATTATTAATTATAAAAATCTATAGTATTTATAAATAATTACTATATATAGTAAATATTTAGCTTATTAAATTAAAGAGTTCTAGGAATATAATCTAAGGATATATTACTATAAAGGTTTAAAAGTTATTATTTTTAATACTATTAGCTAATAGCTAGATTTTATTAAAAATTTATCTATAAATATAGCTATAATCTAGCTTAGCTAATATATCTATTTAGCAGTAATATATATAATCCTAAGAATTCTTAAAGATAAATAGCTAACTACTACTATTATATACCTAATAGATAGTATATATCTAAAGGGAAAAGCCTTTATTTATACTATATTAAGGTTTACTAGCTCTAAGTTTTTAGACACTCTTTTTACCTATTAATATATTATTATCTAAAAAAGCCCTAGAACACTAGTTTATATTTATCTATAAGAATAGTATATAAATACTATACCTAAAACCACCTTTCTATATAGATTTAGTATAAAAGATTTATTATAAATATAAGTATCTTAGTTTCTTAGGCCTAAATAAGGTTATTTAGCCCTATATTTAGTAGCTTAATATTTAATTAGATATTAAAAAAGCTATTTAGGAGTACTTAAATTACTAAGTTTTATAGAATCTAAAGAAGTCCTTTAAAAGAGAAGCAGTATAGTATATAGTTACTACTAATATATACCTATTTAAATATTAAAAGATTAATTTAGTTAGTTACCTATTAACTACCCTAAATAGGAATAGATAGATTATTATAGCTATTTATTATATAATTAAATAGTTAATAGCTAAAGCTATCCTTAAAACTATAAAAGAAATACTTAGCTAGTTCCTATATAAAGATATTTTCTTTTTATATAGTACCCTATAAAAGCTAATCTTTAATAATAGATTAAACCTACTATCTAGTGTTATTTAATATTTCTTAAGAATCTTAGAGATTTATTATTAGACAATAATACCTTATTATCTATAAATAAATAGGAAAATAAAAAATCTAAATAGGGTATTTAGATAGATATTTATAAAATATTTTATAAATAAACTAATATATATTTAGGATCTATATCTATTATAGGCCCTTTTCACTATATATATATAGGAATATTTATTTATATATTTTAGTCCTTTCTTTCTTATTTATAGTATTTACTTTTAAATCCCTAAAGATTAGAATATATCTACCTTAAATAGTACTAATAATATTAATTTTTATATCTAAGATATAGTAAATATATAAATAAAGATAAATAAACTTCTTCTTATATATACTATTAAAAAAAAGCAGATTTAAGACTCTATAGTGATAAAGACTAGTTTCTCTATAAGGAATTAGATATTTATCTAAAATAAAAATAGAAAAAAGTTTAAAAGTAAATAGTTTAGTCTATATTAAATATTTAAAAGCTATCTTTTAAAGATATATATATTTAAAGAATCTAGTAGATAAATACTTTATATATTAATTAATAGATTACACTTAATTACAGTAAATATAGATAAAGAGGACTTTATATAATTATAGATATCTATAATGGCCTATTCTATACTATAGTAAGTAGGAATATATATAGAAATATCTAAAAAAGTTTATATAATTATTAAAGATAACTCTTTTATACTTTTATACACTAATCTATCTATATTTATATATATTAAATAAAATAAGTTTAAATAGTTAAGTACTTATTTCTATCTACTAAAAAAGGAAGATATTATTAATTATATTATTATAAAAACAAAAATAAGTATAAGGAAAATATAGAAAAAGGCCCTATCTAAAAGGGCTATATAGTAAGCTATACTTAAAAGAACTAAAACCTCTAACTATAAAACTATATTATATTTATAAAAGCCTACTAAAGCTATATCTAAAAAAATATAATCCTTTAGTACTAAACCTAAATCTAATAAATAGGATTTAAAAGTAAATAACTAAAAATCTATAGATCTAGGCCCTAATAAAGAGGGTTTAAAAAAAGTAAAAAAGATATCCTTTAAAATATAGAACTAAAAGAATTAGTATATTTACTAATATAAAAGAATAGTATAATATTTAATAGCTTATTCACTATAGTTATCCTCTATCTTTTCTTATCTATATATTAATAAATATAAAAAGAGAGAAATAGTCCTATCTTAGGATAAAGATTAATAGCCTTTATAGAGCTTACTAAAAACCTATAATAATAAATATAAAAGGCTTTTATTAAGCACCCTAAGAAATAAAAAAACACTAGAAAACCTAGAAAATAATTAGAAACTACTAAAATACCTATATATAGGTATTTACTACTCTTTTTTATCTTCACTTATAATAAAGATATTTTTCTTCTCCTCTTTTTTTACCTATATAAAATCTCTAATTCACCTATAGTTATAAATATCTTAATAAACTAGTTAATATCTAAATAGATCTAAATATCTATAGTCTTAATACCTTAAAAGGCTAAATAGAGAGCTATAGGATTATTACTTTTACTAAGTTTATAGTTATTTAAAAGTAATTTATACCAATAAATATTAAAATTAGGGCTAATCTTATATAGCTTTTTATAACTAAACCCTAGGTTAACTAAACCCTATAAACCTTTCTTTTTAGGGGTTTTTAACAGTTTATCACTAACCTACTTATATTACTTATCTATAGCTATAGCACTATTAAATATAACTAAAAAAGTCATTATCTATACCTTATTAGCTTATATATACTTATAAAAACAGTTAAACTAAGCCTTACTTTATTAGCCTTTAAGAAAAGATATTTAGGATTCTAAATATATAAAGGGTCTATAATAAATATAAGCAGTACTCTATAATTTACCCTAAATTCTACTATTAGTCCACTATATAGGCTATATATAAAAATACAGAGACTTATAAAAAGAGTAATATTTACTATTTTAGCTAAATATATAGTTAATATAAGCACTATTAAAAATAGATATACCCCTAATAACTAGGGTATAGTATAAAATGAATAGACCTAATATCTTCTTATAGGAGTTATACACCTCTTTAGTTAGGGCCTCTACTTTAACCTACTATATAAAAATAGCCTAATATATAGTGGCACTCTTCACTAGCCTTAGGGTATTACCCTACCAATCTATAAATAAATATATAATTAGCGTTTATAGGATTATTATATCTAGGGGATTTATTATTTTAGATATATCCACAGTATTAGCCGCTATTAGGCCCTCAAAAAACACAGACAGATTCGCGACCACCTTAGCTTTAGCTACACACCATATTAGTATATACACTCTATCTTACACACCCTTATATATATAGATAGCTCAGGAAGTTCACTTACCTATAGTGAGAAGAGTTTTCAGGAAGAAAAGGTCAAGAAAGGGCGAAAATCAGATGGTTTCAAATAAGAAAACGCGATGCTGCAGATAACCACTATTCCCATAGACTAAAAGGTCCAGGAATGAAACCATCTGAATGGTTTCACCCTGCCACAGCTTATATATTAATAGGGGTCCTAAGACCATATCCTCCCCCACTAAGAATCAAGCTTAACCCCAAGCTTTTCCTAACTGATTTTTAAGGCTTCCTTAGAGCCTAAGGCTGGAATTAGGCAACCTTACCTAGCCTTTTACTAGGTCTTTTAGCAGATTAAATCTAGAGGATTATACTTATTAATATATATAACCACTAAGCGGTAGCTTACTCAGGGTATTAAGGTAAATCCTTATCTAAGATTAAATATTATCTAGATAAGGAAATCTATTAGATAATTAATCCAGCAGTATAATTATATAATAGGTACAAAATAAATCCAGTAGTATACACCCAGATTCAAACACACAACCCCTAAATTCTGAGTTAGATAGTTTCAAATAAGAAAACGCGGTGCTGCAGATAACCACTATTCCCATAGACTAAAAGGTCCAGGAATGAAACCATCTGAATGGTTTCACCCTGCCGCAGCTTATATATTAATAGGGGTCCTGAGACCACACTATCTAAGTTTTACTATTAGTATAGTTACTATACTAAATCTTTTAACTAAGACAGTTTTATATCTAGAAGGCTACTCTCTACTAATAAAGAAGTAAAAACCTATTAAAATCCTAGAAGTTATATCTTACTAAAATATTGATATAAATTTTATCCTTAACCTAAACTATATCTACTGGGTTATAATCATCTCTAATAAATATATAATAGTATAATAGGTATACCTTATACACTTTTAAGCCTTTAATAATACTAACCCCCTTAACCACAATAAATGTATCCTAAAAGCTATATTTATAGTATACTTTAGTATTAACTATAATAAACTATATATAGTAATAATCTACTATACTAGAGTAAATAAGATACACTAAGGTAAATTTATATTTAAATTATAATATACCTATCGTTACTATAATATATATACTACTCCTTATACTAGTCTTATTATATATTAAAGTAGCACTAACCTTGACCCTAAACTGCTATATTTAATATTTAGCGCTATTAAAGCGCCTTTAAGCTGTCTTAGTGAACTAGTTATAGGCGTTAAAGAATTAGTATATAAACTGTCCCTAGATAACATAGTATTATATATAGGTATTGCTTTATCCTGTATTATATAGTTTATCTTAACTATCTTATAGGATACCTTTATAGTGTATATTATATTAACTGAACTTATCAATAAGGAGACCTAAAAGATCTATTATTAGTTAATATATAATACTATATATATTAATTATATTATCAATACTGTGACTGATAATAATATTATATATATTATAGATACCCTATCCCTATATAATATGTTTTATCTAATATAGCTAATTATATAGACTTTGCTAGGCGATATAAAGGATAAAGCCCTCGCTGTTATAGATATAATTAGATAAGTGAATACAGAGATTGCTTATCTCTTATAGGAGTATACCACCTTTTTCTATAGCTCTAGCACTACTTACGCGGTAGTCCTGGTGAAAAGACGTCTTAGACTCCGCTAAGACCCTAACACTAAGAGATGCTGTATACTGGATGGCGCGTATAATGCAGATATGGAAGATGAAGAGGATGATAAGGATATAGAATATTAGGGACGGAAGGAGGGATTCGTAGTTTCTCTAGGAGCGTTTTCTGCGACAGTATAACACCGAGGACGGCGTCTTTTCTTGAGCGGGCACCTGTTATGGAGTGGAGTCAGGTGACTCCAGAATAACATCATTACGTAGCCATCCTCATATCTTAGTCAATTACACATCTTGATCACATCTTACATCGTACCATTGACGATGGTATTATAGAATCAGATTGTATATATAGGAGTAGATTCTTGTTAAAGCTATGTTGGGTTAGCGTAGAAAGTATATGTCTTTGATTCTACTAAATATATAGAACTTTAGATAGCTATAGCGCTACTAATTTGGCTCTATGATCAAAGAATCGTATGTGGAAAGCATTGGGGACGCAGATGGCATCTAATGAAACCGGAAACTTTCTGGCTCTGTAGTGACTGAAAGTGAACAACTTGTTATCTGAGCCTAGGGTGATTCCTTCACCGCAATTGACCACAAAACGCTCGATTCCTGGGTAAGTGAGCCATTCCTTCAGGTAGGGGAGTTATATTATATATTACTATAGATATTAGATATATAGAAGAAGGTAGTCAATTTATTTAATTAATAGCCTTAGATTAATTAGAACTAAAGATATAGGTATTTTTATATAGTAGACTATATACTAGTTAGGCCTTTATTTAATCTAGTGTGATCCTATGTAGTCACCTGTTAATATAAGCTGCGGCAGTGTGGAATCACCATGGTGATTTCATTCTTGGACCTTTTAGTCTATGGGAATAGTGGGTTATCCGCAGCACCCCATTTCTCACTTTACTTCTGCCTCAGGAAAGCTGTTGATCTACTGAGGTCGAAACTAAGGGGGAATTAACAACATCGACCGGGAATTGAGTTCGAACTCCGTTGCTCGACGCCGGACTCAATTGTAGATCCTGATTTGAACCCCATGCCGTCGATGGATGCCGGCAACACTGAAATCCGAGCGGGAAACGTATTCCGCCGGGGCCCCAAAGCTGTTCCGTGACGATTGGCCATGATACTTCGAAAATGAGGTATAAATATGAGGACTACATCAACAACATCTGTACCATTGGACGATCAAATCATTACAGATTGCGATTCTAGAGTCCTCCGTGCCTATGTCTACCATCACGAGCAAGCTCTTCGTCGTCTTCGGCGCAACTGGCCTGCAAGGCGGTGCGGTGATCGATTATATCTTGATCCATGAAGAGTCCTCGAAGCAATTCCGTCTGCGTGGTATTACTCTGGATACCACGAAGCCAGCCGCAGAGGCGCTGAAGAAGTGAGGAGTCGAGATCGTCGAAGTATGTGAACCAGGCCAATGTCGAGATCCACGTTTCTAACCAATAGGGCTCTCTTTTAGGCCGACATGAACGACCTTTCTTCACTCTATATTGCACTCCACAAGACATCTGCGGTCTTCTCTATGACTGATTGTGAGTGCTTCTGACGGTGATGGAAATCCCTATATCCGAACGCGCCCTGATTGATATCTACCAGTTTGGGACACGCTGACTGGTATAGCCGAGACCGACCAGGGCAAAGCCGTGGCAGATGCCGCAGTGGCTGCCGGCGTGAGCTTGCTCATCAGGTCCTCGTTGCCCAACGTGACGCAGATGACGAATGGTGAACTGACGACGGTCCATTATTTCGATAGCAAGGCCGAGGTGGAAGCGTATATTCGGGGTCTTCCGATCCCCAGCAAGGTCTTTTCCTCCCGGCCGGGTTTATGCAGAACATTCAGCACCACGACCTGGGAGGAGTTTCTGATGCAGCACAAGCCTTTGCCCGTCGATGAGTAAGGATCGGGAGATGGTGGTCCCGATTGGGCCCGTTCAGCTGTGAAACACAGGGCTATCTCGGTGGACTTCCGATAGACTTGGAGTGAACATCTCAATTGACCAATATGAACATTCTCGAGCATACGCTGAATACATCCAAAGTAGCATTCGTAAGATCAATAGTCACTTTCCACATAGTGCATCAACCAGAGCACTTCCTCTAATCACACTCGTCAATGTCGATGATATACCATTTATGCGCCGAAACACTATCCAACAGCGTCCCGGCATTTCCATCGGTCGAATCTATGCCCTCAATGACTTGGATGTCCGAGGTGGTCACCGTCTCATCATTTCCGCTGGTGATCCAGAATTCAGGGCTTGGCTGTGAGAACCCAAACGAAGCGGGCGGCAGCTTAGGAACGATGTCATCCGTGTGCGTCACGCGCCACAGGCTGCCTTGGTTGGTTATATGGGTGACCAGCGCCTTGTTTCCCACGCGCGGCTCACCGTAAGTGTACTGTGCATCTATGATTAGTTCTCTCCAGGACTTGACGGGAAACATCCAGATCAAACACGGCTTGGAGGGGACTCACGATGTCCAATTCATAGCCTGCCTTACGAAGCGCAGTGCCACCGAGCACTGCCAGGGCAGCCCCCAAGCTGTGGCCGGTCACCACGAGCTTGTGGTTCGGGTAACTCTTTATGCCCGCTTGGACCTCGGACGTCATCTTGTCTGCAACGGTCTCCCAAGACTTCCAGAACCCGCTGTGGGCTTCACATCCGCTGCAGAGGTCGCTTACATCGGTGCGGATAAAGTCCAGATCGGCAATCCAGTTGCTGATGGTGCTGCTGCCTCGGAAGGAGAGGACGAGCAGGTTGTTGGTCGAGTCAGCGGCGAAGAAGCCGGTGACATCGCCAAAGTCAGTGGTCCTAGATACAGTGAGTTTTTTTCTGATATGGCTGAAGATTGGTGGTTGGTACACGTACTCATCAAATTCATATAGTGTCAAGGTATCCGCCGACTGCACCTCAGGACAGTTGTCCGTGGAGCAAGACAGCGCCGTGCCCGTCGAGTTGAAGTTGGTCGTGCAGTATGCTGCTGCCGAGTACTGCGCGTACAAAGTAAGATCGCTCAGCACGTCGGAGGAAACATCTACGCTGAAAGTCAGACCTAAACCAGCCTGGCACCCAGCACGCGGGAATGCAGTCTCGGCTTACCTCGACGGACAGGTCTTGACGGCGCAGCAACTGCCAGCACCGCCGTGGCAACAACCGCTGTCCAGGCGCGGTCCAGGTACATCATCCTGATCTAGAAGCACGAGCTGTCTTCTAAGGAGACCGCAACCAAGGCGGGTGGCAGATATAGAGACAGGGGAATGGTATCAAGGAAATCCGGTCTCCGTCCGATGCAGACTCGGTCTCCGCGCGGCGTGCTATTGCTTTTTGTAGGCGCTGGCACCAGCCCTAGCTCCACGTTGTCAGCGGGGCCGCAACACTCTAACAGCGAAGCGCTAATGTCGCATGGGGAGAGAAGATAGGATAGGACTCCGGAAACGGGGGTTTCGCCGGAGTCGCAGCAACAGCAGCTAACCAAGGCTGAACCAAGGCTAACCACGAGGGCGACGGTCGAAAGAGGTTCGTGGTCCGGCGCCGAAGGATGAGTTCCATCGTTGAGTGGTGGGGATTCGGTTAAGATCAGCATTCCTGCAGTTCTTCACGTTGTCCCCCCTGCGCAGTGCGTGCGGACGCCGGCCATGGCCCCCGGCTGGCGTGGTTGAGCGGGGTGCAGTAGGGGGGCCGAGTAGGTGTTTGGTTGGCCTGCGATGCGCGATGCGGGTCAGGATGGGAAGTGAGAGATGGTGTTTTGATCAAATCCTTCAAGAACGTGGCGTCCTCTTTTCTCCGGTGAGAGTGCCGGTGGGAAGCGGATCGGGCCATTCTCGGCGAAAGAAATCCGACTAACGAGCAACTGCACTGTACGATTGGACATATTATTGACCAGGTTGACATATTATTATTGGCCACCGTGAGTATAGCCCCCTCTGACCTGGACGATGTGCGTATAGAGCACTAGTGCGCTTCAACGCCGCAGTATAAATAAATAGCCGGATATAGCAGCGTGCAGGTAAAACCCCCTGGACCCAATGATACATGCCACGCCCGTCGGAGTCCATGTAATCCATGGATCCTAAGCCACGAAAGAGCTTGGTGACGCCTGAATGTATATATCTATCTGCCCGTGGATATACACGGCCGCACGGCGAATTCGGCCTGAAGCCCGCCGAAACGCACCGGAAGATTATTAGCCGTTTTAAGCAAATCAACAGGCTCCGAAACGATAGGATTCCGGTTAACGGGTGTCACCCGAAACGTTAGATTATGGTCGCTCTAATCGCTCTGCCTCCATCTTACTGCCCATCGGGCCCCTTGTCTCCTTCCGCGCCAATATCCGTCATCCCGGTGTCCTGCCCGTCGTCGTCGCCGCCAGCCAGTACGCGAGCCCGGGGGATCTGGTGCTCCTCGAGAGGCGTGCCCGGAGTGACTGCTACCACAGTGTCGTTCTCGTCCACAAACTCAAAGTTGTACCGGGACAACAGGTGCGGGATGGCCGACAGCTGCGGGCCGTAGCGGGCGGTGTTGTCATACAGTTCGAACAGCGGCACAGCCAGAAGCTTCATGTTCTTGGGCACGGAAAGGACCTCTGCAGATATCGCTCGCGCGCATGGTGTGAGCCAATGCAACTCCATCATCCAATCAAATGATCCAGGACACAAGGATCCACTCACTCTTTTTGGGCAGCTGGATAAAATACAGCTTCTTGCACTCCTTGGGCCGTGTGACATGACCTGGCAGAAATGGGTACATGAACGTCTCAAAGTTCGGCCGCCACCATTGGGCCAGTGTGTCACCAATCTCCCAGTCTTCATTGACGCCTTCACCAGAGAACTGCGAGCCTACGGGGGCCAGGCGCTCGTTCAGCCGCTTCTTGAACCCGTCGACCTCCTCGTCATCATGGTGTAGGTAATCTCCCGGACTGGAACGCGATTTGCATGATTAGCAGCCATTTCCATTTCCCTCGCCTACACCCATGCGATGGGACATACAGCTTGAAGAAGGCATTGGCGATCTGGAGCATCAAGACGTGCGGGTGGTTGTGTTCGTGGCAGACGAGAACACCCTCACAGGTACGGCGCATGCCGTGATCGTCATAGTGTTCCTCCAGCCGCTTGAGGCGAGCCAACACAGATGGGTCTTCCTCTGGTTGTGTCTCTTTGGTGCCGAATGTGTAATTGGACAAAGGGTATAGGCGGATCGTCTGCGGTTGCTGTGCGGAGAACTCCTTGGGGAGGATTGGACTGGGCATTGGTCACTTTTAGTTTCCAGGGGGGCTCAAAATATGATAGACATGGGAATTCATCACTCACGGGCGACTGCTTTGGATCGCTGTTGCTGTCGTGGTCGCCATGATGGTCGTGTGAACGCTCCGAGTGAACTGGAAGGCCGCGCAGCTCTTGGAGAGTTGCGCCGTTTCGTTATCGCTATCGGGGTGACCGCCTGCCCGAAGCAGCTCGATGTACATCACATACAACTCAAACCGTCAAAGGAGTCGAAAGAGAGACGAGTTGCACCAATTGACAAATATGGGTAGATTCATAGTAATTGATTACGATAGTATGCTGTGTAAAATCTGGGCCCCTTCTACATTCAACTCCCCAACTCTCGTTTCATGCTCCACGCACCCATTCCCCATACCAAGGAGACATGCAATGCATTTACAGCTTGGCATCGAAATCCTCAAACTCACTAATGTCTGTCACCGGAACAGGTCCAGTGCTGACAGAAAGACCGGCCTTGAAGGTGGGAACATCGGTGATCGTGACAGCCACCTGGGTGGTGGCGGGAGTGGAGCCATTAGGAGCCGGCGCCTTCTTGTCACTCTCCGTGTTTGGCTCGAGTCCCAGTTGCTTCAGCTTCACAGCGAGATTGCGCTCTAGTTGTTCGAGAACGGGGTCGATCTGTGCATGTGACAGATTCAGCTCTGTAAGCAGGAAAGACTTGGCAATGTATACGATTTGCGAGTGGTCAATCAATGCGATGTCCAATTCTTGGAACGCAGCGTCTAGATGAGCACTTTCCACCTCAAAGCCGGCAGCATCGAGCTGAGTCTTGACCATCTCAACTAAGCGAGACCGCTTCTCAGTCGCATCAGCTTCGCCCATGTCGGCACCCGACTGTGCATCCAGGTAAATAGACAGTTTGGCGCGGGTGGTTGAAGACGGGTCAATGTACTGTCGGTAGAAGTCCAGCAAATCGGCCTTGGTCAAAGTGCGCACGTTGGCTGCATCGCTCTCATGCTGCAGGAAATCAAAGTACTCTGATCCAACGTGGCTCCAGTACCGACCAGTCTCCGAGCCCAGATTCTTGAGCTTCTCCAAGCGCTTGTTGATCACGCTCCGCTTATGCCCTTCGAATTCTTCCTCGGGCATGCTTTCCAAGCTGGATCCAAACTCGCACAGGAAGGACTCGATACGAGATTCCAGGTACGGCGCGGTACGCTCGCTCTGAATAATTACCCGGTAGCCCATGGTAGTCGCATTATACCGCGAACCGCTCCAGACCACATATCCGAGCTGTTCCTTGCTGCGGAGCTGGTCGAATGCAGGCTCGTCTGTTAGTTGAGAAAACAACTGCAGCTTTGATCGGAGAATCTGATCGGAAAAAATTCCGATATAGAGATAGTATTCGATGCAGTGGTTGACATTCGCAGGATCTTTGAGGGTCCGCCGGTAGATGTGGTTGCTTCCGGGGGGCAAAACCATGTTGCGTCTCAGGTACCACTGCGACGGAGGAAGGGGACGGCCCTTGAGGATCGTCTCAACGGAACCCGTCATGCGCAAGGCATCTTCCTTGTAAAGGTTTCCGTGAGCAAGAACCTCGATATAGGTTTGCTCCAGCAGCTGAGGGTAGAAGTTGATGATATCATCTGCCTGGATATGCTCCAATTCCTCTATATACTGCTCGTTGATCCAACTTCTCTCGGATAGCAAGTACCGAGTATAATCACCAACTTGGTAGAATGGCTGCTGGTACTCGGCGTTGCGGAAAGCCCGCGTCAACCGCTCCTTGATGATGTTGAAGCGATCTTGGTTAACAGTCAGGCTACGCATGGTGGTCAACACCTTGTCCAATAGGGCAGACATCTTATCGTTGTAGCCGCCGACAGAGACGTCAAGACCCAGAATGTTCGCTGCCAGATGGTAATCCAGTCCGGCAAGCTCGGCGTCATACGAATACTCATCCAGAGAGTCTCGCACCAGCTCACAGTAGAACTTGGTCTTGATGAGGTTGGCCGGCGTCGCCCAGACGAGCGGGTTGCGCAGCGTCACATGGACAGTCGCCTTGGGAACCCAGAAGCGGTCATCCTTCTTGAACCAAAGACGAACGCGGTCATCATGGCGAATTAGCTTGGGGGTCTTGGCGGGCTCAGCGACCTCCTTCCTTTCCACCGACAATCTCGTCGGAACGAACTCGTTCCTGTGCGGCATATGCACATTGGAGGTACGATTGTCGGCAGTCGAATCCAGGGCAGTCTGAATGCCACTCAGGAAGTCCTGAGGGATCTTCTCGACCTTGTACTCTGTACCGTACCACTTTTCCTTCTGGTCCCACTGACCCGGGTACTCCTGGGACACGATGATCAGTCGGAAGTTATCAGCCCGTAAATAGGACATGGCCTTCTTGATCAAGTCGGGGTCGAATCTTCGCAGTAGTGACCCGCTCAGGAGCCACTCGCGAGGCATCTGCTTCTGCATGACACTGCTCAAGCGACTAGTGAATCGGCTGGCAGGGGTCTTCTGCTTGAACCGGAAATCCACCTCGGCCAAATTCTTCATCTCGTCGAAGATCCATTGTTCGGGCTCGCGCTCTTTGATCATGGCAATGTATTCGAAAATCACCTTGGCGACTTCCTGATACTGGTTCAAACCCTCTGGTGTTAGGCGTACGGAGACCGTGAAGAAGGCAGATCCCGGGCAAATCGGCATAGCTCCCGCAGAAAGACCATTAGCCCAGCCCTTGGCCTTCAAATAAGACAGAACACTGCCTGGCCCCTCGTGACCAATCAAATGGCTGATGTACCGACTGGGCTGAGTGTCGTTGAGGTTTTCCTCATCCAAGAAAGGGAAGTACATATCCATGGAGCGTGAGTCCATGACCGGCTTTGCAAAGACTTGGGTGCACATGTCTTCTTCGGAGAAGGGCTGCACATCATCCCAGCGGTTCTGGGGCAAATTCTTGTTTTCAACATCAGCGAACAGCTCGCAAACCCATTGTTCCAGAACATCCAGGGTCTCCCGTCCCAGAACGACCAACTTCGCTCGATTGGCCGAGTAGTGCTTTTCGTAGAACCGAATAAACTCACTGCGGACCTCCAGGCCGCGTTTCTGTGGGTCCTCCTTGAGAGTCTGCAGATTTCCCGTGGAGAAGTGATGGTACGGATGTGCAGGGTTGGAAAGAGACTTGTTCAGTTGCATGAGCCGCCACAAATCACTCTGAAGATTCTTCTTGTTCTCCGAATCTACAGCCCGCAGTTCACGATCTAATGTGGACTCCAGAAAGAGCGGAGAAACAAAGAACTGTGCAAAGCGGTCCAGGGCTCCATACAACGGCGACTTGCCGCCAGATTCAGCCGTACAGTTAGATGAAGACTCGCTGACATTCTCATGGGTGCCATTGGACCCATTGGTGGAGTCGGTGGGTGTATTCTGGCCCATGGATTTGGGCTCGCTCGAGTCGCCAGTAGCGGAGACCTCAAAAAAGTAGTTTGTTTCAGTAGCGGCTGTGTACGCATTTGAGGATCCAGAATGAGAGGCTAGATACTGGTTGTAGGCATTCTCCTTGGGGTACTAATAGCAGGCAAATCAACCATGTCAGCTTCGCCACCTCCCGCGAGCCGCAACCCCCGGCAATGGTCAGTAACGACACGTACCTTTTTTGTGCCCATGAACAGCAAGTGCTCTACCGCATGTGCCATCCCTGGCATATCATCTTGATCGGAGAAATTGCCCACATTGACATTGACTGCAGCACTCGCCTTATCGGTGTCCGGGTCGTGTACCAGCAGGGCCTCCAGCTGATTCGGCAGGCGAATGACACGGTAGGAACGATCATCGAGCTCCGGCCTCTCCAAGCTTTCTGTGATGCGTTCGGTCTGACTCATGGCCGAGGGTTTGGCGGGAAAAGAGCAGGTAGAGTGGGAGGAAGAATAAGAGAACGAGCGGGCCCAGCAGTGAAGGTGCTCACGAGATGAAACCGATGACGGGGGCCAAATAGGACGAATCAGGGTCGAGATGCGGGAGCACAGATATGAACGGACGGTGGAATTGTAACTGAGGCCTCTATGAGACAACCACAAGCGTGCAGCAACAGAGGACCTTGGGGACATCAAAGGAAGAAAGGCTCTAGGGAGGCAAATCAGGTAAGGGCTTTGATTGGACCAACGCAAGCCAGATTTCACGGGCAAATCCACGTAGATATTGGCCCAATACACGCACGACAAGAATATCCGCGATGACGAGCAACAGGGGTTTGATTATTGCAAAGGCAACGAGGGGGGCGTTCCGCCGATAAAGGGTAGCCACAAGGCGGTGGTTTTCTGCAGCTGTTTTGGCCTGGGCGGTGGACGCCGGACGTTACTTCGGAGGTTGGATGGATGTACCTGCTACATTCTATGTAGGTAAGTCCGGAGGACACAGAAGGAATGGTTGCGCAATCGGTAGGCATCATGGTACTCGTAGATGCCTTGCATGTGGTATCGACTTCTGTCCATGCGAATTCCAACCGGAACTGTCGTCCACTCATGACTCTAAAACCCAGCTGTGCATTTCCGACATGTCCATGGATAGCAGACGATACAAGGCAGGGTGGCTGCCTAAACGCAAGACATGGAGTGCAAGCCCAAAGAATCATATTCTCTGATGTCCTCTTACGCATTATGGAACTCCAATATAAACAGGCCCCAACAGCCAATCCACGCCCCCAATGACCCAATGACCAACGGCGAACGAGTCGAGTGAGGCTCCTTCGCTTCCCCACAACGATTAGCTCCCATTGCTCCGATTTCCCGCACTGCCCCAGCCACCCAAATCCAACAAACCAGAGGCATCCTAGCGCTTAATGGATCCCTCTGCCAATGACTTAGCACTGATCCGCACACAGGGTGAGCGTGATGTTCGAACTCGCGTCGCATTCTTGGGTTTGGCTGCCGCTGGGGGAGACGCCGCTGGCCCAGCAGATGTTCGGGCAGGTGGTGATGGAGGGCGTCACAACCAATGGATTGCCGGAGAAGGGGTCACCGAAGACATCCGACAGGTCGTACCAGATGTTGTTCCCGTCCAGGGAGTAGGCGAAGTTGGTCTGGGGGCTGCCGTCGTACAGACCGTTGGACCCGGTGGTGATCTTCAGGGAGATACCACCAGAGACATCGTCATAGTGCAAGACCTCGGAGTACTGACCATCAGCCTCGATGGTCTGCATTGGGCTGACCGAGCTGCCCACTGACCAGAGATAGACTGGGTCGGCGCAGTTGTTCACGACGACGGCGTCGCCGACGGCGCTGACCATAGGAGCCAAAGCGGCAACAGAGGCGAGGAGGGTAGTGAAATGCATGTTGTTCCCAGGTCGGTAGATGTGCGTGTCTTGCTTGAAGGGATGGAAGAGAAGTCACAAAGGCTAGCGAGATTCTGGAGATGATTTCAGGTCTGAAGTTGGATAGCTCCTTCCTCGGCCGGGCCTCGAGGTCACTTATATAGTTTTCCTCTTCTCTCTGCCCGACGTATATATGCGGGAACACGACGGCCTCTCAGCGGCTACTTCGTCTCATTTCCAAGATATTCGAATCTCTTGTCATCAACTAGGATCAAAGTGGTGGATAACTCCATTTCCGGTCTGCCTTTTCCGAGACAATAGACTGGGCCAAGGATACAGACGTTACCGCATCGTCAGGCCGTCCATCACCAGACTAACACAGCCCAAGTCAACCATGGTGCATGTCTCACGTTGGCAAGTGGTGAAAGGACTGCCGGAGGAAGCATAGGGAGATGCCCATGGTGCACCCGACAGATGGCATAAGATAAACGAGCAAGCTCCCGATTGCAGCCACGATGTCTCGGCGCTTCGACCCGACGAGACGAATGTTTAGATCCCATGGCTTCAAAAAGCGACGCTACCGAGATGTATGATGCAGGCCAAGGGTGAAAGAGGCGCTCGTACCGTACCCTGATTGCCGCCAACGCGGTTCCGGGGTAACAGGTGAGTATCTCTCCTTTGAGACACAGTTACATTGACCGGGGACATGATGCATCACCGTGGCTACCAAGATAGACAGTCGGAGGGCGATTGGAGAGATCAGCGAACTCGGCTTGACGCAGGAGATGAGCTGGTCACCCCCCATAATGCGATAGTGTGGTTGGGGATGTCTCACCCAACGGCTTACCACATCCATGAATGGTCTCTTGGAATCGATGTCTTGCGACCCGTCGCATCGTCGGTTCTGAGCCCCAGGGTTTGATCCGTTCGTGTTCGTTTGGGTTGTGTGAACCTTGGAACGAGAGTGGCGAGGGGACGAGCAGCGGGAGGACCGTCCAAGACGCAAGACTACATGAGTTCGTTTTCGCTACCCCGCGATACATCTACGCCACGCTATTTATACATCTGCGGGACCTCTGTGGGTGGATAAAGTTGAACCACGGGCAACAACCTTGGAAGGGTTTTTTTTTGTAGCTGAAGTGATTGAGATTGGGTTGACGGTTGGAAATTGGGGTTGATTGGGGAGCGGGAATTCTATCTCTTCTTCTCCCTCCATATGGACCTCTCCGGTTCCATTATGAAGAGATGACGAGAATGGAGGGAAGACAGTAAGAATATGGAAATGCTGTCGACCTAGCCCTTCATGGGTGAATCCTGGTCGACGTCCTCTTCATCTTCAGTGGCCTCGTCATCTTCCTGGTCGGCGCGCTCGGCAAGCCACTGGAAGACTTCCTCCTTATGATCGGCCAGCATTTCGCTCAGCTGCGTTTTGGGTGATTGCCTCAGGGTGCCATAGCGCTTAGACGGCTTACGGGCCCAGACGCCGTGTGTCTGCGAAACAAAGACCAGAGAGTTCTGTGAAAAAGTGCCACTGGTAAGTTCGAATGCCTCTCGGAGACGCGACATCAGATCGGCTTACCTCACGATACCATTTGGACAGCCAAGTCTGAGTCGGGGATGCGATCGCGCGAACTGGATTCTCCGCCACGAATGAAATAACGCCGTTGATATGCTTGTACAGATTTTCTGCTAGAGTTAGGGCCATTTGTGTCCTTCCCAGTAGATAGGGTTTCAGGCAAACCTCTGTTGATCAATAGATTGGCAACACCGTAGAAGGCATTGCCAATGCCGAAGAAAAAGATCGGTGCGGACTCGTTAGGCCTGCAGCATCTGCATTAGCGACATCTACCATGTCAGCGGAGGGTTTTAGGGTTTCGTGTCTTACTCAATGTAGTTGTCCCACAGATAACTCGCCAACTCCTCAGTCGCAGTGGGGCGGTCCTCATCTTCATCCTCATATCGGTTGGTGGCCTAGATATTCCGGAGTGAGTAAAAGTCACACGGAATTCTAAACTGATCTTCGACTTACCGGCTCCTTGGTGATATGCTTAGGAATGTTGACGTCGATCACGGCATAACCCTTACCAATGATCCATGCGATGTACTCCTTTTGGACATCAGCCTTGCTTAGGTTAGCGAAAGTAAGGCCGCTCAGCCATGCTGGCTGACTTACCAACCAGCAGTTATGGGCTTCCAATCGGTTGGTCACTGGATGGGGGTGACCCATAATCTCGGGACTAGACCGGTTGGGTTAGACGACTTTCTCAGGCAACAAGCATGAGAGATCACTCACGGGTCATGAAAAATAACAACAAGGGGCACCGGTTGGGCATAGTTAGGGCTGCAAGAGGTGAGATGATGTGTTGGCAGCTACTGACGATCCTTCCGCGGCTTACCTTGCCAGAACCTGATTCTCGAACGACTTGGAGATGACCGTGCGATAGACATACAGAGGCGTAAGTTTGAAGCTATCGTACAGCTGCTTCGATTGGGCTTCACGAAGAAAATCTGTCATGCGGTTAGCTCCACCCAACAAGTCTGACTGATCGCACGATGGTCGCTGACCATGAAGCCGAGCTCCCCAAACCGGAACAGCAGGTGGTTTAGGGAACATGCACCGCCAAAACTGAGCTTGAATGCCCATGACCCGACGGACAGTTGAAGTTGCCGCCTCCGTGGGGGCTGTGACGAGCAAGCGGTCTGGAGGCTCGCCCATTAGGGTCTTTGTGACTGCCAAAGCTGATTTGGAGATGGATCGGAAGTTATACCCTCCCTATATTACCCACACGTTGTCAGATTTGCAGCTCGCCATGACCAATTACTGCCTACATACCTCCAAGCAGACTGCAAGCTTGCCATTGGCAAGAGTCATTAGCATGTGCGTCATTTGAGCATAGCAAGCTGGCGACACAAAGCAACCGCCCAAGACATCTCCGGCAGCGGCGTCAAACCCAGCCGCAACTACGAGATCGAAGTTAGAATGTCTCCAAAGGCCAGAAAATGCAAAACTTACTGATTACGAGATCCGGGTCAAATTCCAAGGCGATAGGCATCACCACTTGTTGAAAAGCATACAGATAGTCGCCATCGCCCATTCCCTGGTCAGGCCACGGAATGTTGATGTTTCTGTAAGAGTCAATCAATGGTATCCTCGTGCGGCATTGATAGTAAGTCCAGACGGACTCGGAATACCTACCTTCCAACACCAGGGCCTTCACCACAGTGGTCCCAATCTCCTTCGTCACCGCCTGGATAGAACTTGCCATTTTGGTGGACGTGGAGTGAGACGTAGAGAACATTGGGGTCGTTGTAGAATGCCTTCTGGATTCCGTTTCCTTTTTGAGAATGTCAATGCATCATTCTTTTATTGCACTTCGGTCCAGCATACCATGGTGAACATCCCTAGGGTCCGGTCAGCAGTGATACTTCAAGACATTGGACAAGACAAGCTAGCACTTACCAGTCAAGGATCATGATCTTGCGACACTGGTCGCCCAGTTCCTGTTGGCAGATACGTGCCGCCACGGACACGTTGTTGAACAAACAGAATCCCATTGCGGTATCGTGCTCTGCATGGTGGCCAGGCGGACGAATGACCGCGATGGCATTCTTGACCCTCCGCCGGGCCACCGCCAAGCAGGTCTCGATGGCGCCACCAGCAGAGAGAAGCGATGAGGTGAAAGTTAAGCGGTTGAAGTAGATGGAGTCCCGATTGTTCTCCAAGTGAACCAGGGCATCGTCATTCATGTCTGACCTTTGGTCAGCGGGCTTGTCAATTCAAAAGGTGACAGACATGCTTTATACATACCTTTGGTGCTCTGGACAAATGCATAGTGAGCCTCGGTGTGAATACGGACGATTTCCTCCTCCGTGGCGTGGCGAGCTGGAATTCGTTGAAGAGTCACAGGGGCCAGCGGCCGAGTTGAGTCTGGGTCGTCAACAAGGCCTGCTCGGCAGAGCTCTTTGTAGATGTAGTAGATACGCCTCGGATCTTCCGGGTGAACGTCCGAGGTGGGGCGAACCTCACAATGATAACGCATCCGAATATCATAACACAGACCAGTGGCCAAAGACGCAAGAGGCAATCCAGCCTTGGATGCAACCTCTTCATCAGACCAATCCGAGTTAGCCTCCACCAGGCTGTCATTCCTCGTGGAGTTTTCAGCCGAGTTGGTCTCCGAGTCACTCATCTTGATCAGACGATCGGGAGGTGCCATGTCTGACGGGATGGCAGCATCACGAGATGCAAAGGGTTCGGAACCAGGGGATGGTGATTTGATGGCAGGTTGAGGCAAGAAAGACGGTGTAAGAATAGGTTCTGGCCTGTTCTGGAGATGCGCAGAGGGAGGGGGATGGGTTAGAGAAGTGTGGGAGGGCAAGGAAGGAAGCTTGTGAGAATCCCCCATGACAGTATCTTCGTCGTCTTCCATGACGACCAACTATGCAACAACAAAGACCAGCCCTCTTTCAATGAGGCCTTTGGTGCCTAGTCTTGCATGACAAGATCGTCAATCGAGGTGGCTGGTTTTCAGCACATGTGCTTTAGTGTTCCTCTAAACAGAACTAGGAGACCGAAGCAGCAATGGAATGGCACAGACCAGCTCTAGCTCCAGCTTGAATACCAGCTGAAACCTGTCAAATCCAAATGGTAAGCTGGCCGTGCTGGAGGGTGTGGAGCCACCAAGACGTATATAACCACACTTCCTTTGTATTGCCGCGCGATCAACGGGGGCTACCCAGGTTCGCGAGTCTCTCTGGCTAGTGAAAATAGAGGCCAAGATGAGAATTGTATACCTCCACCCTGAACACAAATTGAATCAGTCGGTGCGAAGTTGGGCCACCCGGTAAGTGGCAGAAGCACAGGGTAGATGGGGAATTGATTGATGTGCCTGTTGGATCCCTTTTGGGCCGGTGGTCTTTACTGCCGGTCACTGCAGGATCACCGCCCACAGAGACCGCCTTCTTAGTTGGGCTAGCTGGGGACACTATAGTGGGGCGAGGACGGCCGTAGGGGGATTCCACGGTATAGAGGGGCCCGGCGCAAGTCCGGGGTCTATGCGACCAATTCATATTCAGTGTTTATAATATTTGACCGTGAGACCAGAAATCTCCTCAATATCAAGTGGAATCAAGCTTAACGTGGTTTCTCTGCTTATCGGATTCGGGTAGGCATCGTTGCGGAGATACGTACCCAGGCATAAACTTGTGCAGTGTGACTTGATCTGCGCAGAATGAAATCTATTTCAAGCTTTCCAAGCAATGACAGATGACAGAATGACTGCTAAAGGCGAAAAAGCAATAGACAGCTTATAATCGGAGCTGGAGGTGGTTCCAAGTATCAAAACGGTAAGGTTCCACTTCGGCTTTATGACCCCAACTACGGAGATAATTCTGACATATGTGGATGTCTGCAACATTCATGAACATAAGTGAAGTATTTGTTTCATTAAAATGACGTTATGATCTGGTTTTTTCTACAAAGTAGCTCATCGTCGTCCAGGCCTCCCGCTTTCGCAGGCGCCCCTTGTGGTCGATGGAGCACCTCAGAGAACACTCCGTGCCCTGGCGGCCCCAGGACGCGCATCATCCTACTGGCCATCGACACCAGCAATGTAGGCTAAAAGAAACGTATTAGCTTGAATGACCAGTCATTAATGTGGAAGATTGACAGGACTTACCGATGAGGTCAACAACACGGTGGGAGTAACCCCACTCGTTGTCGTACCAGGAGACGAGCTTGATGAAGTTGGGGTTCAGGGCGATACCGGCCTTGGCATCGAAGATAGAGGAGTGGTCGTCACCGTTCAGGTCAGTGGAGACAATGTCGTCCTCGGTGTAGCCGAGGACGCCCTTGAGCTCGTTCTCGGAAGCGGACTTGATAACGGCCTTGATCTCGTCGTAGGTGGCGGCCTTCTCGATACGGCAGGTCAGGTCGACGACGGAGACGTTGGCGGTGGGCACACGCATGGACATGCCGGTCAGCTTGCCGTTCAGGGAAGGAATGACCTTGCCGACGGCCTTGGCGGCACCGGTGGAGGAGGGGATGATGTTCTGGGCCGCAGTGCGGCCACCACGCCAGTCCTTAGCGGAGGGACCGTCGACGGTCTTCTGAGTGGCGGTGTAGGAGTGGATGGTGGTCATCAGACCCTCGACGAGACCGAACTTGTCGTTGATCACCTTGGCGAGAGGAGCCAGACAGTTGGTGGTGCACGAGGCGTTGGAAAGGACATTGACGTCGGTCTTGTACGAGGTGTTGTTGACACCCATGACGAACATGGGGGCATCAGCCGAAGGGGCGGAGATGATGACCTTCTTGGCACCACCCTTCAAGTGGGCAGAGGCCTTCTCAGTGGTGGTGAAAACGCCGGTGGACTCGACGACGTAAGAAGCGCCGGTCTCGGACCAGGGGATGCTGGCGGGGTCGCGCTCGGCGTAGAAGCGGATCTTCTTGCCGTTGACAATCAGGCCGGAGGTGCCATCGATCTCAATGGTACCCTTGAACTGGCCGTGGGTGCTGTCGTAGCGGAGCATGTAGGCCTAAAGCTCAACATGTTACTAATAGTCGCAGGGAATGAGGAGGCCATGGATGACGTGAGTTGGCGGGGTCACCCCACCAAACCCCCCCCCCCCCCCCCTCCCTCCTCCTTGCCATCGGAATGAAGTACGTACAGCGTAGTGGACCTCAATGAAGGGGTCGTTGACAGCGACGACATCGACACCGCCGTGGTTGATGCTGTGAAACAATTAGAGTTAGGATGCGATTCGTACCACACGACGTGGGGTCGAGGGGTATCACTTACGCATTGCGGAAGACCTGTGAAGACCGCGTTAGCCCCGGCGTCTACCAAAGACGAGAAGGGGGGAAGAGCCGTTCGCGGCGAAGGGACAACTTACAATGCGGCCAATGCGGCCAAAACCGTTGATGCCGACCTGTTCAAGATACTGTGAGGATCATGTTGCGACATCCTCCAGCCGAACCGATGACGCGTACCTTGGGAACCATGTTTGCGGTAGATCTGATTTAAAAACTTTGAAAGGTTAGACAATGTGGTGGACTTATGCTGGCGATGGTAGGAATCGAAGATGTAAGGTTGGGATGGAGATGGAGGATGAGGAAGGTAGAGAGAGAGAGAGAGAGAGAGAGAGAGAGAGAGAGAGAGAGAGAGAGGAAGGATAAGGGAGGGAGGAGGAGGAGGAGGGGATGAATTGGGACGTACCTTGGGGAACTGGAATATGTGGTGGAAGTTGGGAAGGATGATGAGAGAGGAAGAGAAAAAGAAGTCGGGGAGGGGGGAGAAGTCTAGAAGTAATAGTAATAATGAAGGGGAGGACTGACGCAACGAACCGCTCACCCCTCCACCTCCCACCTCACTACACGTTCAGGCTTTGCTACACCGAGCCACGAGAGTAGAACGACCCCAGACCCTCTCCGGCCTCCCGACTTGTTGCCGTGGGCACAGCTTCTCCCCAACCCTTTCCGGTTTCAGACACCGGGCAAAGCAGGAAGCCTCACGATATTTGCGCTCTAGCTACCCCTCAATAGCTCCCTTCTACCCAATGAGCGTGCCGTGATCCTCGTCGAGTCTCCATTCAACATTGCCTCGGGACGCGAGAATGTGTTGCCAGATATTGCGATGCAGATTCGGAGGGGATCACGATAATTCTTCTACAGAGGTTGTGCCGTGGCAGGAATTCCGATACCCGAGACCGAAGCTATGACGGAGGCGACGGGGCTGGGCTGATGGAGGGGCAAGTGATGACAACACGACTGTACTTCCGGCTAGTAGGGGATGCCCGTACTGGAGCGAGGTACCCCTCGTGGAGGGGTAGGGTACAGTATCTAGGTTACGGGGTACATAGTAGCACTCGCCATATATACATCCGTCCAGCCTGGTTTTCTTGCAATTTCCATTCACCCCTTTATCCAGGGCATCTTTATTGGCTCTCATGCCGCATGCAGCTGATCCAGTCTCGAAAGGGGCTGCGGTGGATGTATCCGCGCCCTGAAAACAGTCACCGGCAAACCTCAACGGGGTAGAAAGAATGGGGACCTGCATTGGATCTGTCAGACAGGAAGCCACGGGACCCAGCAGAGTTTTCGGCTCTTGTTATGATTATTGTTTTGGTGGTTTTATTTTTTTTATTTTTATTTTTTTTTTCTTTCTTCCTTTTGATTTGATTTGACGGATTTTTGGATTGACTCATACGGGCCTGATCCATGCCTACCCAGAGTATAACTATCGCATCCGGGAATCTATACAGTGGCAACTAGGCGATTAGAAATCCTCCTCGGCATCGTCGATCCGAACCTCTCGAGCTAGCCTCAACTGCTACACAAACTATCACGGCATGCTGATCACGGCATGCTGTACCCAGCGCTTGTTGGAGACCTTGCAAGGGCTGTGGTGGCAACGACATGACATAACAAGGTCTCCCTGAGTCGGGCAACATCTGCATAGAACGCCATGGAAGCGGACCCCGCGGCACAACAGTTCGATCGCGTCGGGTCGCATCCAACGAACGGCGCAGCGGGCAGAACTTCAACCCTGCTTGAAAGACTATGATCAGAGAACATACGAGCACTGGATTTACAGCAAATGAGATTCGACCGAGGTCATCCGAGGTGGCATGCAATTGGAAGAGATGGGGATATAATACAATTAGGAGCTGTGAGCATCATGGCACATCTATCTTCGCCCATTCCGATGCAATAGCTACCCGGTCACATAGGTCATGGGTAGCAAGCTCGTTGAAAATGAGCGATCGCGGTGAGCAAAAAAGTGGAATATGCCGCAAGCCGACTCTGATCCTCTGCAAAATTTCATCTACTCCTCCTTAACACCACCCCGGTAGTTCTTCTCGGCGTTTTCGATCGAGGCTTTGTCGCTCTTGGGCTGGCCTTGAGCCATGAAGCCGCCGCCAGTCTTGAAGGGGCGGGCCAGGTCGCCGGTAGCAGGCTTGCCGAACAAGTGGATTTTAACCAGGTTGGCCTCGAAAGCACCCTTCAAAGGAATGATCGACTGGATCAGGAGAGGGTTGGTGTACTTCATGTACAGGTGCATCACACCCATCATGCCAACGCCCATCAGTTGGCTGCGCATCAGCTGACGGAGCTGCGACTTGTCGTAATCCATGTTGGTGGTGGTCACGGGCTTGGGCTCCTCACCGGTGCCCATGGGAGCCGGCTCCACGTACTTGAGGGTCGACATATCTGTAGATACTTAGCTTCTGAAACGCATCCACGGCGGAGACTGCATCGGGGCACGCGACCCAGAAGAGAAGCGTATCCACACATACCCTTCTTCTTATTGATCTGCGCCTGGGTGTACAAGTAGACTCCCAGGATGATCACATTGGACAAGACGTACATGCCGCGCACCAGCATCAGGACATCCGGATTGTCGAAGGGAACCTTCTTGGCCAGCTGCATCATCACCAAGATGATGGCCAGATTGGTACTGTCGCGCGATCAGTCTGAAGAATCCCACAATTGGGCCATGTGGCCAGCACTCACACTTGAGGAGACACCATTTTGTCGAGTTAAACCCTTGCGACCGGGAAACGGGGATGAACGGGATGGATTAGGAGAAGTTCTGAACCAGAACTCGAATCTTCTTCCGTCGCGGCCACCTGGCGTTCTGGAACGGATTTACTATCGCCCCGGGTCACCTGATGTCTCTCCGCCCGCCGCGCATTCAACATCTGCTGGTGAGGCCTGCATCAACGATCAACTCTGCGTGGTAGACTGGAGTCTACTACGCAAGCCTCCAGTTACAATCCAGGCTTCATGATATTCCACACCTTACCTGTGGAGATTCTGCAATCGAACCCATTTAGGACCTTACAATAGAGGGCCACCAAAGGACTTCCTCAATTACCAGCGCCAGCTGCTGACGGGCTTCTATGTCAATCTAATCCACCAGTGCACTGATTCCCCCTGGCTACAGATACACATATGCAGCTGATGGATTCACACCCTGCCATGAAACTCCCACATTGCTGCTCGCTATTCAGCGATGCAGCCCGCAGCCTGTGGTGGACAAGCCTGATGGTTCTTCCAAATCGGGACTAGCGCCGGACCGCGGTCGCAGTCTTTAGCGACGCCCGGGCTGTGACATTTCTGACTTCTCCATCCATCAACAACGCGCGTGCCTATCGCATTCTGACTCGCCTTTCCATCCTCTCTCGTGTCAACTTGCCTGCGATCCACCTTCCACGCGCTCGTCACGTCTTCGTGACTCATTCGCTTGAAAAATGCCTGGCGGAAAGGGAAAGTCCATCGGTGGAAAGGGTGGTTCCAAGGACTCTGCGGGGAAGGCCCAGAAGTCTCACAGCGCAAAGGCTGGTCTGCAGGTCAGTGGTGCACTTGCTGTGTGGGCCTGCGGTCGCATGCCGTCGACGGGAAGGATGTGCGATGAGGAGTTTGCTGTCGATGGGTCTCGATGGAGAGACGCGTCGACTCGACTCGACTTCCCCTCACTCGCCACTATGGCCCTCTCCGATTACCATAGTTATGGTCGCACATCCTTTCCATTGAACAGGCTTGCACCATCCCACTCTATGGGCTCCCATGCGACATGTCAACTAACATGTTACGTTTTCGATCTCTAGTTCCCCTGCGGTCGTGTCAAGCGTTTCCTGAAGAACAACACCCAGAACAAGATGCGTGTTGGCGCTAAGGGTATCTCTTTCCCCCTTGTCTTCCTTTCTGGTTTGATGTGTTGTGATGCTAACCACGACCATCAGCTGCGGTCTACGTGACGGCTGTCCTTGAGTACCTGACCGCCGAAGTACTGGAACTTGCTGGTAATGCCGCCAAGGACCTGAAGGTCAAGCGTATCACCCCTCGCCATCTGCAGCTTGCCATCCGCGGTGACGAAGAGCTGGACACCCTCATCCGCGCCACCATCGCCTTCGGTGGTGTCCTGCCCCGCATCAACCGCGCGCTGCTGCTGAAGGTCGAGCAGAAGAAGAAGGGCAAGCCTGAACTGTAAAGCTACTGTTGGTCGGAAAAAAGGACATTGCAATGACCGGCAACGTTGTGCCGGCGTTGACGGCTGGCCAGGAGGGAGGCGCAAATCCCCCCTGACCGGCAGCACCCGCTCTACTCCACGGTCTTTTTTTTTTCTTCGTTCTACACGGCGTGTGACTCTTGATGTATTGCCTGTCTATTCCCCGGTTCTTCTTTCTCTTCTGAGTTGTTTTATGTGTTTATTTCGAGTTCTCTGGGCGCTGTAATGGGAAAATGGGGGATATCCTGGTAGTGTGCGAAATTCTTACTTCTGATTAACGCGTATTCCAATGTTAGTGCCACCAGTAATCACTTGTCTCTTGGGCGCATGGCGCCGATTGACGATGAGCCTGACCTCGGGACTGATTCTGTGCTCGACCAGCACCACCCGCATTCCTCACGCTAAACACAATGCCCCAGGTCATCTTCGGCATGAAACTGGGCGTCTCGCATGCCCACGCGCCAGTCTGCTGTTATGACATATTTTAGACCCATTGCTTCGGCTGGGCTAAGCTGATTCCCAATTCCTGCGACACGATACTGCCCTCACCCGATCGAGCTAGATGACTACGCGCATGGGACACGGGGGATCGACAGGGACAGGTATGTCGCCGAAAAGGACCATAATAAACAGCAACGATCGCGGAATCGTGCGGTATCCCCGTACATTGTGCCGGCCTGACTACAGCTTAGTCCTGTTCATGTCTATATCCCAATTATACGGAGGTGTAGTGGCATCTATTCATTGAATGTCATGTTAAAACGATAAAAGGTACATTTTCAAAATCTGAGTACAACCGCAGAAGAAACCAGAAAGCCTTTGACTGCAACGAAAAAAAAAAAGTACCAACCTAACATGGAGGGTAAAGTTTTAACCCTCAATCGACACCGGACATAGTGGAACAAACCCCATGCATCAGAAGGACAACCTGGATTGTTATTTGTCTGTACTAACTCCGCGGCACGAACAAGGACTGTCAAGTATGATATAACCATGTCGGCGGGAGATGCAGCAAGACCAACCACTATTCACACCGAGAGCAGTCAAATCACGCACACGAGAAGGCAGAAGAGGAGAGGGGAAAAGAAAACAACTTAAGGCGTATTGAAAAAGAAAAGAGAGATAAAAAGATATAGACCACCGCCCCTGGGACCAAATGGAGTTGCGACTCGGAGATATTAGGGGATACGGGGGAGGCCAGAGAAAGAAAACGGAGGGCCAAAACATTAGATGCGCGAAGCATCATGTACAAACTAATAGGCAGGCCAAGGGATATGCAAATGCTGACATTGTCGTGTCTCCTGTCGGAGAGTCTTTTGGTCATTCTTCGTATGCGTCCCCTTCGTCACCAAGCGGCGGGGGTCGTGATCCGCTCCAGCATGCGAGGGGAGGAAGCACAAAACAGCCATGGAGAGAGATTTGCACGCAAACGGCGCCCGCGGAATTCTGAACGGGGGTGGGAAGAAAAATGGAATCGAGGCCAGAGTTTACTCGGAACAAGAAAAACGGTGGCCGCATCGGAACAGAAAAATAAACAACATATAGCGGTTCCAACTGGGTGGTTTGCTGGGCTGCCCCAAAATAAACGTCTAAACTTTGGCTAGATCAGCGAAAAGCACAATGGAGTTTCTGGTCTTTTTGTTTTGGTGTCATCTCGTCATCCCTCATCGAATTCGTAAGCCGGTAATTTCGCAGAACAGGGACTCGTGATACAGGTTCGTATTCGTCTCGCGGCAAATCAGTCGGATGTTGGCAAAAACAGGGTGGGGGATCGCCGTCGTCAAATTTGGGTTTTTGGTGTTTTTTTTTGTTTTGTTTTGCGCTTCACATGGGTTTCTCTACTCCACGATGATCTCGACGCCGGAGCTGGTGCGTAGCTCGTCACTGCCGCGCGCCTGGTGTCCGTTTTGACGGCGGAAGCCGGTGCCTTTCTCGGGGGTCGGGCCACGCGGCTGGCGGATCGGCATGCGCTCCTGTTGAGCGTTGTCAAGTCCCACTCCCATCCCGCGGTTACTGCCGATGGCGCCTGCGGCCGAGGGCTGGCTGTCCTGCTCCCAGGAGAACATACCGCGCAATCTCCGGGGGCTCGCGTTCGGGCCTCCGATGCCTGTGCCCAGGGACAGGCCACCAAGGCTGTTGACCAGCAGGTTATCATCTCGTTGCATACCGAGAGAGGAACCGGACGGTGCGGAGGTGAGGGTGGGGGTGTTCGAAGTGGGGATAGGAGCGCCCTCATACTGGAGACGCGTTCCGTTGGACTGCAGAGCAGCAGGGAAGCTGGCGGAGGAAGGCACGGGGGAAGGAGTGTACGAGCGCAGATCAGCAAAGGACTTGGCAGCTCGCAGATTCTGGGTGTTGGCAAAGTTGCCGGGCGAGTCAAGCACTCCGAGGAAGCTCGAGGTCTGGCCGCGCAGGGTGTTGAAGGCACCGGGGCCGCCTTCGTTGCGAGCCTCGCTGAAGTCGATAGTGGCGGCACGGTTGAGACCGCGACGAGAGCTGTCGGACTGCCCTGCGGGTGGGATGGATGACAAGGGCGGGCTCACATTGGTGCCAGTGGCAACCTTGAACACCTGGACTTGACGTTGTTCCCCACTGCCGCGGGAGGCATGGGCCAGGCCCATATTGTGAGCCAGAGTATGAACCGTGCGCCGCTGGGACGGAGTAAGGTTAGGAGGGAAGATCACAGAATCGCGAGCGGTATCCTCCTTGAACAGAAGCAGTTGGGAATAGTAAGAAAGAGTCTGGCTGTCGTTCAGGTCCACGTCTATATTGGTATTCTTGGTTAGCGAGCCTCTTCTCCCTGTCAGGGAAGGACAAATGACAACTCACCCAGTTTCTGGCCACGCTGGGACACGGGCGAGGGGGAGGTTGCTGGGATGTGCGAGGTCAGCGAAGACATGGAACTCTGGGTCTGCAGCTGAGAGGAAGCCATGGGCCGATGCTGCTCTTCTAGCTGACCGCGACGCTCTCGCTTCTCCCGTTCGATCCGCTCTCGCTCCTGCAGGGGCAGCATCTTCTTGTACTCCACCCGCAACTTGCGGCCTTGGAGTTCAAAATGATTCAGAACGTCGATCACGGTCGCCGTCTCCTCGGCGGAAGTAAAATTGGCGAAGGCCAGTCCACGGAACACGCCATTATCGAAGTGATAATTGAAGGCGTAGGGTAGGGGCAGGTTCAGCTCAGTCATCAGCTGCACCAACTGCTCTTTCTTCACGGCAAACGGGATGTTCTTAATGACGATCGCAGTTGGGATGAGTTCATCGTCGCCCTCCGAGGAAGCCGACGCTTCCGGCCGCATCGCGCTGCTCTGAATCGGGCCAGGACCCATGTTTGAAAAGGCATTGGGCATGCCGGGTTGCTGGTCTAACCATGTCTAGCGGGGATGCGTGCGTCAGTACCATGACGATTGTTCATTTGATGTGATGGAGGGGGAGACAGAGCCGGGAACGTGAGGGAAGAAGGGGAGCACCGGGGTCAACACATACCGTGGGCAGGCCGGTGCGTCCGCGGGCGGCCGGCTTCAGGCTGGCAGAGGCCGACCGGATGCCACCCAGCGTTTGAGCATTGGCGAAACCATTCGGGTTCCAAGTCTGCGAGCCGGAGACATCGTAGGCGTAGGAGTTGTTTTGCAGCGACGGGTTGAGCCGCTCCAGGCGGGCGGACTCGTAGCGGGCCATCTGGTCCTCGTACAGGTTGACAGGCATGGGACCGTACGCGTCAAATTGGCGCGAGGGCTGGCGATGTAATGGTTGTTGATGTCGCTGAGAGCCCGGAGAACGCGCGGAGGGATCGTGATACATGTCCGATTGTTGATAGCTCATGGTTGAGGAAGGAAGATTCCTTGGCGAGGACCCGAGGAATGTGGGCACGCAAAATCCACCACAACACGCTCAACGCACACACAGACAAGAGTCGAACGAGAGGCCGGCAGTGCACGAGGAGCTACTCGGACATGGAGGGAGCCACGAAGGGGCAAATGAGGAGAAAATCGGCGGAGGCACCGGTGAGAGGGTTGAAGGGTAGGGGGGGGGAACGCAGCAAAAGATCGTTCACGGATGCAAAGTCGTGCACGTTCGGGTCATCAAAAAAAGGGGGGGGGTAGAAGGGGGGGGGGAGGACAGAGGGAAAACGGATTGTGCTTTTTCTTTTCCCTTCTTCGGTCACGAAGCGACCCTTCACGGTGTGATTCGAGGCACCGAGCGAAGAGTAGGCAGGTGAGCGGGGAGGGGAGGAAGAGGAAAAGGTTTGAAAATGGGATTGGATTGGGATTGGGACACGCAAGGCCCGGTGGGACTCGGCCGCCAAGAACGGGGGAGTAAGGGAGAGTTGGATAACGATCACTTCACAACTGGAGGGAAATGCAATCGAGTCGTTCGGATTCTGCCTTATATAGGAGTCGTTGAGAACTAATGCCGAAAAGAGTCTGCGATGCCAATCCACCCTTCCCCTGGATGCTATCTATTGTCCGGGGCGGGTCTGGTTGAGAAGATTAAATACTCCTACTCCTAATGCTACGGCTCCTACTATTACTACTGCTACTATCGTATGTTCTAATAGATCCGAGTCTACCAGAAAACACTCCTGATGATGTGTTGACAAACCCTCATCCCAACCCCCCGTCTTCCCGTCTGCACTTCACCCATCATGCATCCTCCGTCTTCCGGCCCGCGCCTTTCATCTTCCGTCTCCCCTGATTTTCCCTTCCCTTCCAGATCGCGACCCCCCCCCCCCCGCCTGAGTTGGAGTCGGCGGCGTTCCGTCTGCCGAATCAGCATGTCAATAGGCTCCATCCAAGCTCCAGCGGTCGCTCGGCTTCCCTGTCCGTCATCCTCGTCGCGCGTGTCCCGTTCGGGTTATCTCCCGCCGCAGTCCTGATGGAGGTATGTGTATATATAGTGACGAAGTGGTCGATCTCGCGTCTGGGCGACTCTCCTCCTAGGTGCTGCCTTGGCCGCCTTGTGCTTTCAGAGGCGCATGACGCCCCAATACGAATACTTGGTGAGTTCTCAGTCTGACTTAACTTGCATCCTTCGGAAGTTGGGTCTCATCCCCCCCTTTATGATTGCTCTGTAGTGCATCTTCGGACATGGCATCGCGATCGCTCTCCCTCTCGTGGGGAACACGCACGAGCAGTCTCGAAAAAGTGACATCTGACCAGTCTCGGGTCGCGCACTGCCTCGTGCACATCCCGCCGCTATACCTGATACCACTTCATCACCCCCTGCAACATCGTACCGGGAGACAATTGGCACTTTCCACGGATTCTGGTTTGGTTCTGATTCAGCGATGAACCTCCCTAGATTATTTTGCTCTCGTGATTCACCTTCAAATTCATAATCGTCTCTCTGGAGCCCTTCCCCATCCTGCCTAGCGTCTGTCTCAAAGGATCGTCTGCTTCCGGTCTCGATCTGGAAGCCTGAATGTGGATGAGTCGCCACCCAACCTGGCTTCAAGGCCGCAGATTCCTTTTACCCCTTAGTCGTATACTGACGGATGTATAGGACCCAAGTACGTACATATTCTCGAGTCTATGACAATATGTACCACCGACGAGAACTTTCTCCTGTCAATAGTCTGGTCCGACGGGACGGCCCAGCGATTCCCCATCGGCATCTCGTGTTCTCCCCTGATTGACGGCACATGGAGCTATGCCAGCGCCAGTCCCACTCCAAGAAATTGGACCTCTCGGTTCTCCACGACCCGCGCATCCCCCGTTTCTAGCGGCGCCGCGGAAGCTGTTGGGAAGCTTCCTACTAGTTATCCACACCAGCTAGAGCCTGCTAGAGGCCGGCTGAAAACCTGTGGTGGGAACGTCAGATCCCGATGGTTTGCAGTCGGTGGATCCCCCAACAGCTTCCGGCTCCCCGAGCGGTCGTCAAGAAGCGAGAGGGGGGCCTTTTCTCTTTTCCTTTTTCTTTTCTTTTTTCTTTCTGAGACTGTCTCCCTTTTTGGGGTCTGGCCTACACTTTGTGATCAGGTACGTACAATGTACTACTACATAAGGCCAAGACGGGAGGAAGAAGCTTCCAGACTTCCTAGTCTGGTTTCTGGGGGGTCTTTCCCCTGACCATGCTTGGTCGAGGACAAGTATCAGATTCATGCACTTACTCTAGCCGAGAAGTATTGACCTTCATACATATATTATACCCTCTGAGTTCGAAGGTTCGGTCCTGTTGCTGATCTGCCTATCAGTACTAGCGCTGTATATAGGTACCTGCCTTCCAAGCAAAGGTCGCCCCCCCCCCCCCCCTTTTCTTTTCAGAGGGTGTCGATCCCTCGACTATACTACATGTAGAGTTGCTCCTAGCCGGGAACTCACGATGTGGGTTTCCTCCAAGCAGGCTATCCGAATATTTGGATTCCTATATGTGTGTGGAGGATCCCGGGACAAAATACAATAATAATAGCCTCATGGCCGAGTGGGTAGGGCCGCATATAGGCATGTCAGGAGTCACACCGCACAAGTCCCGAGGTCGCCAAAACCGTTTCTCATCCTGCAGCTTATCCTCCCCTGACACGCGTGCTCGTCCTCTAAATAAAGAATACATCTGCCAAAGGCTCTATTAGTAAAGACTGTTACAGCAAGAATTCCTTAGGAAGCATACTAGATTGGGACGTACTGGAATAGACTATCAAAGGGAGATAGGACAAATTCCAGTTTAAAGCCGGTCGTTTCGTATAACCTAGTTATCGCGACTTTATATCCATGGATTGTCATTCAAGCACGGAGCCAAGCGCAAACGTGTTTTGAACCTTCGAGGGTGCCAAGTCGGTGCGGATACGAGCACGTCCTAACGAATAGGTTGTTCACTGGTAGCACCGACGATAGGTTCTTTTTGTGGGAATTAGTGGGATGTTGCTCCATCTTCCTATAGAGTGGAGGCTGAGGCCATATATATAGTACTATCAATCTCGGTTGAAAGGCCTACAATAGGAAGTGTAAGCGATAAACCAATATGCAAAGTGGATGGGGAACATCAGCATTGGGATTCCCCTTTTGAATGATTCTAGGGCTCCTGTGCTTTAGCTTAGGGATACCTCAGCAAGAAGCCCGGAGCGCTGTATAGACAGTAGATACTTTTTTCTTCATCTTTAGGACTTTTCCTATCAAATGCCCTTTTACCAGTAGAGCAATCGTCGGACACGTATGTCAGAGATTCTGCCTGGAGTGATGCTTGGTCTCCGCATATACATACATATTTCATCGTTTGATCCTCAGGTCTGACCAGAACAAATGATTACACCAACAAGAGGGGTGCATAGACCATGATGCTCCCTGAGCAGAGTCGGCGAGCTGATTAAGTACTAATAATAACTTTGGAACCTTGGAAGCAGTAGTGAACGATCAGGAATCAGTTATTTGGGGCACCTCAGAGTGGGTTCAGGGGGCACCTGACCCACTCCCTAACCCGATTAGGCTTAGACTGAAATAAGCAAGGTACACCCTCTAAAAATACAGCTTGTTCCACTATTTACCATCCTTCCTCTCTACACCTCTCTCCATCATCCTCTCTTTATCTCTCAGACATCTCCAGACTGCTGATTTCATCAGTTTTTATTGATTTTCATCCTCCAGACCTCTTATAGACATCTTCACCACCTCTTTTTATATTATCATATCTCCTTCTATAAAGCCTAGCTTCTTGAAGGCCTATACTGCTTATAACTGGTATCTAAGGGAGGCCCCTAAAAAGCAGATTACCCTACCGCCCTTTAAGTTAGTCAGTTTTCTCTTATTTTAATAACTCAGAGATATCTACTAATCATCTATAAGATATCTAGGACTCAAAAGGTAAAGCCATCATCTTTATAGACAAAATTTTCTATCAGGTCCCAGACTACACTAAGGGTATTATAAGTCATCTATAAGTTATCTACAGAAGATCTACTAATCATCTACTAAGAACTACTCAGTAAAACTCCTACCCTCTATTCCCATATCGAAAAGAGTTATAAAATAGCTGTTTAGAAAAATTAGGCTAGGACCCTTAAGCCAAAGAAAAAACAGACTGCTATTAACTTTTTTAAAGGCCTCTTTTCAACTACCCCTACTACTCCAGTTATCTCTAAACTAGCTATACCTATACATTATAGTAAAGTAAGTAGACCTCTTTCAGCTGTCTAGGAGGTGTCTAATAAATATCTAGATCAATAAAACTAGCGTTAAGCGTCAGTTAAGATTAATAATCATAGATATCCCCTATAAGAGCTATTAGGAGGCCAAGATCAGTAAGTAAATAACTATTAAACATCTAGTAGATATCTACTGATTATCTATTAGCTTGCCTCTCTAACCCTTCTATCTATGAGTGGCTTGCCTGCTTTAAATTCAACCCTCCCTCTCCTTCTTTATCTAAAAACCCTCCTTCTGGTCCTACCGGCCCCTAGGGCCCTTTTTCTGATCCTTCCGCCCCCCTGGATCCTAAAGATGAGGCTTAAATGCCTTTTTTCTTATATTTTTCTTATGATTTTTATGATCTTTATGATCTTTATAATCTCTATAATAACTTTAATAAAAAAAAACTAAAAAATCAAAAAAAAATCAAAAAAAAATCAAAAAAAATTAAAAAATTAAGAAAACTCTTAAAAAAAGCTGCTCTTTCTGAACTTTTTGGAATATTTATAGTGGACTGATATATTTTAAAAGTGAATTAGGAAGTCTAAATTAAGAAATTAGTGCAATAAATAAAAATATTAGTAGAAAGTAAATAGTAGATATCTACTAGATATCTACTAGATATCTAATAGATATTTAGAAGATAATAAAATAAGAGTAAAATGAAGATTAAGTGATATATATATATATTGAAAGTAGGAGAGAAAAAGTAGAGTAGATTTCTACTGATTTAGGCTATCTAAGTATTTCTGGGCTTCTAAGATCTTTATATCTAGTTCTAAAGCCTCTAGTTATATCTATTTCTCCCTAATTTCCTTCTGCTTTTCGTCTTCTATAGAAAGGGATAGAGGAGAAGACCTAGAAGAGTTAGTAGATATCTACTAGGTATCTACTAAATATCTGCTAGATATCTTACTTTTATCTTTAAACTAATAATCTTTATGTTGATATTAAATGGGAACAGAAGCTTATAGGGATTAGAAGCCCTATATTTAAAGCTTAAATCTCTTTAGATGACTCTATTAGGGTTAACTATACCTTTACTGCTAATTTAGCTCTTTTTTAGTGTTAGATACTATCTTAGTAAGAGATACTCCAGTTTTTAGGTTAAAGATTATATTCCAGAAATAGCTAGTATTGCTATATATCCTGCTAGTTAAGGGAGAGAGAGCTAGATAGGTTAGATATCTACTAGACGTCTTAAAGATATCTACTATACCTTTAAATAGCTGTAAGTAGCATTAACTGTCTCCTATAGATATTCAATTTATAATATATCTATTCCACAGTATTTATATTCTTCTAAAGATAGTCAAAGATAGCTAGTGAGGCCTTAGAACATACCTTATTAAGGCTATATATAACCCAGTGCTATAGTTTATATCTAGCCCAGTTCTATAACTAGACTAGCTTAGTTTCTAGAGGAGTAAGATATCTAGAGGTCTTCTAGTAGATATCTAGGAGATAACTAGACTTACAGATAATATCATCTAATAAAGCCTTATAGCCCTCACAACTATCAGTATAGAGTATACTCTCTATATACTCTTAAATACTAGGTACCCTACTATAGCTAAGTCTAAATATATCTTTAACACCCCTTTTAAAGTGTATATAGCAAAAGACTATAAGCTACTCAATCAGGAGAGTTTTAAGACGATAGAGAGGATCAATATCAATCAGAAAGTTAGAGAGACCTAGAGAGGTTTAATAGATAACTAATAGATATCTAAAGGATATCTAACTGCTATACTGCTTACTATCTATATCTAGTATCACTGCCTATATACTAGATCTAGATACACTTAATCTATAGATTAGTCAGAAGAGTAGAGGTTACTAAATAAGTTACTTAACTAGGCTAGCTACCCTCTTAAATAAAAAATAGTAGCCTCATTAGGTATCTAATATCATAAAGATACAATATAGAGTAATAACTAGATAAAAGAGATATCTATAAGATATCTACAGATTATCTAAAAGATATCTAGTACTTACCTCAACTTTAATTCTAAATCCACTTTACAAACACAACCTCCTTAATCTCAGCATCCTTCACTCACTTATATAATATATCAACCTCAAAAGAGTCAGTCTCAACAAATAGCTTAGCCTAGCTAAGTAAAAGGTATATAACTATCAAACCCTTATTAAGAAAAACTTCCTAGATATAGTTCTAAAAGAAGATTATTAGTATTAAGTATCTAAAAGATATCTAGTAAATATCTACTAGATATCTAATATTTACCTTGATCTTGCTACCTTTTTATATCTCAAAAATCACACTATTAATACCTTAACCTAAAGGGTATAAGATCAAACGCTCCTTTTAAATTAAGGTATCAACCAGATCAAAGTTAACAAAGCTTAGATAGATATCTATCAAAGTCTCACAGTAGAATTAGGCGCAGAAATTATATAGATCAGGACTTTAAAGAAATTTAGCTAATTATAGAATTAGTAGATATCTTATAGATATCTTATAGATATCTTAAGGGTATCTAACAGACTTACTTTTTATTATCCCTAGGTATTAACTATTATAGATTAGTTTTTTTAGACCTTCCACTACCTTTTATAGTGCTTTCGCTAGTAAAAAGGGTAGATATATATAAGTACCAGTCAATATAAAAATAAAATATAGGTAGCTCTGAAGATTAGCTAGGATTAGCTAGTAAAATTTAACCTTATATAAGATAGTCTCTATCTAGCCAGTCCCTTAGATATAGCTATATACTAAAAGATAATTAGTAGATATCTATAAGACACCTAGCAGATATCTAAGAGATATCTAAAAACTTCACTTATAATATCTTACTACTATATACCTAATTAGCTAAATAACACCACATTACTTAATTTCTCTTAGAACGCAGTTTTAATATAGTCGTTTAAGAAAGTCTATATTAATACTCCTATCCTTAGGTAGAAATTTCAAATATATATAGTTCTTATAGTTAACTTATATATATTAACAACTAAGATACTGATCTTCCTTAAAAAGAGGCATCAAACTACTAGCTTACAGTACCTATAGACGACATATAGGAGTCAAATCTAAATAAGTTCTACCTTACAGAAATAGGGTCTAAGCTGCATTAAAGTAACTAGATAAATATTAGATATCTAATAGTTATCTAAAAGGCGTCTAAATACCTATAAGTAGCCCTTCTTACTGTATTATTCTCCAAATAAGGGAGTTAATCCCTAATCTAGCAAATCTAAGATTAGAGATACTTATTATAAACACAATATTATATTGCCTTTAGCTACAGAGTAGTATACTAGTATAGCTTTACACCAAAACAGGAATATATATAATAAAAATAGGCCCCTAGTCCTAGGAAGGATAGGCCTTAGCTTAGGCGCCTTTAGTAAGACTTTTTCTACATATACTGCACCTAATAGATAATTAGTAGACATCTTATAGACGTCTAGGATATAATTAACCTATATCATAAATTGCCCATTCCACCAAAAGCTCTGATTTATCTCCAACCTACACAATATATATATACCCCTATAGATAGATTCTAGGATACTCTAGGAGGACCTCTATAAAGCTAACCTCTTATGCAATTAATAGACGGAATCTAGTATATATAATATAGGTTAGAAGGGTTAGGGGACACTAGTTATCCAGTAAATATTTAGTAGATATCTAACAGATATCTAGAAGAGACTCTTACCTCTTCTTCCGACTGAGCTCTCTGCTACTCAAAAGACTCCTCATACTGCATACTCTCTTCAAGGGAGAAACCATGGGCCATACTGGAAGGGTTGAATCAAGCTGCGTAGGTGAAGAGAGAGGAAAGAAGAAGAATTTGACTAAATCTGTTATTTGTGTGAAACGTAATTTGCGCCTATCCTAGATGGGAGTAGTATGAAATTTTCCCGAGTGCACCTCTTAACTCCGTTCCTAAATAGGCTAGTCAGGTGCCCCCTGACCCCACCCCGAGGTGCCCCAAGTGCACTTACACTCGTGAACGATATACTCGTGGGCATCGCGCCACGAGTGGAGATTCTATAGACCTCGCCGGGATGGACTGCCAATGACAGGCGGAGCAGGGCGATTCAGGTGGAACATGAGACCACAGCCGCGAAGCGACACGAATCGCTGACGGCTTTACGCTCCACTGCTGCTCATTCAGAGTAAAAAGTGCGAGCATTTCGCGAATGAAAACGAGAATGGGCGGGCGTATACGGGCTCAGGGCCATGTATTTAAAATCATCGCCCCGAAGTCTCGACTCTGCTGGAACGAGGGCAGCCATGCGTGGTCAAGTGGGGCGCCATACGCGCAACAGTAACGAGTTCGGTGCCCGAGGTTGACGCTTATTTCAAGTAGCCGCGCCGTCCTTCCTGAGTGCGTGCGATCCCGAGTTACCCCATTGCCGTCCGCCATTCGGACCATGCGGATTTCCTCTCGCATCTCGATCACCATGGTGCTGGTCGTCACGGTCCTGCTGGTCAGGCGCCATCTGAACTCGATCAGTTCACCCCCCCAATTGTCCGGCCGCGCCACTTACCTCCCCGAATTCGTACTGAGCGATGCCGGCGCCCATATCGAGCTGGTCTCCGAGGAGCGCGGCTCTCACCAGGTTGCGATTTCAACCTCGTCGACCATAACCACGCCTCGTGCCGCCCCGTCCGCGTCGAAATCGAAACCGAAATCAGGGTTACATTCGGAGCCCACTAAAGCACCAGTGACGCCGACTCAATTCGCGCCCGAAGTGATCCCGGTCCAGGTCCCCGGGGAAGACGATGACTTTGATCCCTTACAGCAAGATTGGGATCTAGAAAGGCCCCAAGACGGCTATAGTCTGGGTTGGAAGCACCGGAATTCGAAGCCCAAGCCTAAGCCGCCGAAGCCCACGGTGACCCCGAAGACGGATCGCACCATTGTGCTGGGGAGGATGTCGTGGGAGGACACGGCGTGGCTGGAGGAGGAATTACCAGAGTCAGTTCGACGGACACCCCATGCCGACCGGTCTGCTCTCTCGATTTCGCGGTCCGCGTTGCTAATCGATGCACTCGTAGATGGCAGCATGCAGTCTATGCGATCGACGAGCCCAATTCCGAGTATAGCGTTCAAGCGAACAAGGGCAAAGAAAGCAACGTCTACCTTCAGTATATCATGGACCACTACCACAAGCTCCCCGAATACATGGTCTTTTTACACGCCGATCGCTTCAGCTGGCACACTGAATTCGAAGAGCAAGATAATGCGCTGACCGTCCAGCACCTGCAGCTGGACTTCCTCAACCGGACTGGATACGTCAACTTGCGCTGCGACTGGGAGCCTGGCTGTCCCGACGAAGTCCACCCCTTCCGACAGATGGCCGAGCGTACTACGGAAATCGCCTTCGCCGGCGCCTGGATGGGCATCTTCAACAACACGGATATCCCGGACACCATTGCCGCGCCTTGCTGCGCGCAGTTCGCCGTGACCAGGAAACAAGTGCTGGCGCGCCCGCTGAGTGATTACCAGGCCTATCACAGCTGGCTCATGGCGACGGAGCTAGACGACGAGACGAGTGGACGTGTGTTTGAGTATCTGTGGCATATCATCTTCGGGCAGGATCCTGTCTTGTAAGTCGCATTCTCTGGCGCTTGTGCTCTCCCCACTAACCAAGGTGCCTCGCTGTGCAGCTGTCCAACAAAGGAACAATGCTATCTCGACGTATACGGAATGGAATACGTCGAGCCAGTAATCGAGTGGGATGACGACATTGTGGCCTTCTGGGACCCGAATCAGGATCCCCCCGAGGACTTATCTGGCAACGATGCATATTGGGAACTTGGTGATGACGATTCTTCGAAGAAGCCGGGGAACAGTTCCTCTTCATGACAGTTGGCGAATGAAGGTTCCCCTGCGATGGTCGGCTATGGCGACTCTGTATAGCTCCTTGGACGCGGCATGTCTTCATTGCGATATGAGCATCTCGACGAATAGATACCCTCATGTTTTCTGCATTTGATTCTAGTCTCCAACTGTGTTTTATGATTCTGTGTAACATAGCTTGACACCATATCCCAACTGTTTAACTATTCAATGCGTTTTTCTGGAATTCGTAATGATATTTCCCAACCCAACGTTGGCAATCTCAATGAGCTTCCCAGGGGAGGGCTACATTCTATTGTGAGGAAGCCGAGTACTTGAAACCATCTATAGCGCATACAGCCCTCGAGTTCAGACTATTGACAATTGCCATGTTGAAAAGCAGGTCCAGAAGGCAACACTTTGTAATATCCAAAATGGTTTCATATACCAGATACTGATTGTCAAGCATCCTCCGCTCACGTATCGCCCTCACATTCCCGTCAACGTAGCCCCATCATCATGAAACAAGCCTTCACAGCCAAGCTAGAGGCATTAGGCCTACAAGAGCAGCCAGGGAGACAGTCCCGGGGGCCGCAAATCCTGCTGCAGCGTCGGTAGTCGGGGTCGACGAAGCGGCGCCCGTCGATCCCGAAGTAGTCAGGCCTTGAACACTGCTGACCGTCGAGCCCTTACTGTCCGGGGTAGTGGTCGCAGCTGCAGAATCTGTGCTAGTGGCTGAGACGCTCAGGGTTGTGGCGGCAGCAGCGTTGTAAGTCGTGGTACTAAAGGAGCAGGAATGGACGATGTCAAGGGCCTCTGAATCTGGGTCAGTATCATTACCATATGTCTTGCTCTGAGTACATACCATTGTCGTCATCGTCATCGTCATCGTCATCGTCATCGTCATCCTTGTCGTTGTCATTGTCGTTGTCCTTGTCGTTGTCCTTGTCGTTGTCCTTGTCGTTGTCCTTGTCGTTGTCCTTGTCGTTGTCCTTGTCGTTGTCCTTGTCGTTGTCCTTGTCGTTGTCCTTGTCGTTGTCCTTGTCGTTGTCCTTGTCGTTGTCCTTGTCGTTGTCCTTGTCGTTGTCCTTGTCATGGTCGTGATCGCCGTTGCCGTACTGGGAGATACAGGCAGCGCAGAGGGGGATTTGGGTCTTCGCCGGTCCCCAGTTGCAAATACATTTCAGTTCAGCACTGTCATTGTCGTGACGTGCATCACATTCAGAGGATATTCCCACCACGGGCCCGCAGGCTGCCCAGCAGCGGCTTGGAACGTCGTCGTGCTCGAGTTTGGCGGCAAGAGTCACACTTCCTGCGAGCATGAGACCGCTAAGAGCGAGGAGTTGCTGAGCGTGCATGATGCTTGGATTTGACGGTTGGTGATAGTAGATTGGCTTCTGATAACGGGGACTGCGCAAGAATAGCTTTTGTTGCTGAGACTGTGAAATGGACTGGAGACTGGAGATCGGTGGCATCTTTATATGCTGGTGTCACCCTTTGGACGGTGGACGAGATCTGCTGCGATGTTTCTATTAATGGCTTCACCGTTGCACCCTGCAGATCCTTGCAGCGCGCCCAGAAGCTGGTTCCCTATTTTAGATGGGAGTGTTCCTATTCTAAGGTCAGGATGGGCATCTGAGTTGCTGAGCCCCCTAGATATATGCAGAACTTGGCTTGTAATGATAGAAGCGAAGTCTGCAGAGAGCCATATCATTCCGCCGGAGTAGAAACCGACCAATGTTGACATAGAAAATAACGCTGCCTAGTCGAGAATAGAATCTGCCAAGAGATGCATATTCACTGATCGATGCGGGACTGGAGTATATGCCATTGACTTTTCTGCAGCGATCCCTTACGGCGATCAGTCAGTGGCTATGCCATGTCGTGAGTTTCCAACTTTAGTGCTACTGTAGACCCTTGCACTAGCGCCCAATGTGATGGAGGATGCGCAGGATCGAATCACAGAGACTATCTGCCTGCCAAGAATGATGCTCCAGAAGATGCGCCCTCTAAGCCACATTGTGGGGCCGCGCTTGGCTGTGATGCTGTTCTATAATTTTGTAATTCCAACTGTTGAGTCCTCCACCTCAGATATGCAACCCGCAGGAGGGAAATGAAGGCATAGATGTTTTTCGAAGGTATTATCTCGGTATCATTTCTCGCTTCCCTTTTTCCATCGCAGGACACGGATCCCAATACAGTTGGTCGGCATCCGACCTTGCTTCGCCGTGGCCGAGATATATAAATAGACAAGTTGAAAACAGGCTTCAATATTCCATAGAGAGACCTCTCATTTGAGTATTTACATCGCGACCGGAGGGGCATGCAGCCGAAGGCGGGGATTGGCCTAGGGCTGGAGCTCACCACCAATCATTGTCATTCTAAAGAAGATATGACTCTTATGACGAAAGCTGTTGACCAAAAGAAAAAAAAAAAGAAAAGAAAAGAAAATCCGAGAAGGGAAATATGGAACGATATAGGCTGTGTTCGCCAGGTCGAGGTGCCTGGTTCCTTTAGGCCAGCAGCAGTGAAGTGCCACAGTACAATATTTCATACCGCGTCCCATAAAGCCCTCTAACCACATTCACCTGTTTTTGTTTTGTCCTTATCAACTCTTCGTTGCCTACCAAACCTACAAAAAATCCCCTAACCTGGTTGCATTCAAGGGAGAAGTCAAATACCGCGAGTCCGGATCGGAATTCTGATACCAGGGGGCTAACGGCGCCTTCCCCCCAGCCCCAGCCGTAGGGGGGATGCGCCGTAGGATGTAGCTATGCGAAGCGCTTAATCCGCGGTTTTAAATGATTAAGTGATTTAAATTTGCGTAAAGATACTGGATAATGCTGGCTAGTGCTGCTCGCCAGCAATATTCTATGCGTTTATCTTAGTTCTGTAAAGGGTAAGGTGCGTATACGCGTAGCTATAATGGAAAGGGTAAGGTAGGTGGGTCGCTGTAGGGGCTAGCAGGCCAATTAAACTCGTCGGAAGGGGCTGACCGCTGAGCTGTTAAGCCAATAAGAGGTCAGCTCCTGTATCTGACTAATCAAGGGCCGGAGACTTCCAATTCTATGCTACGCTTCGCTCCGCAATGAGTAACATGAGTAACGGGGATCTCATACACCCCTTTCAGGAACACTTACTGTTCGTATGTGGGTATCACATGACCCACACACTTAAGCTTCCTCTCATGTAGACAGATAGTCTCTCCATCATCATCAATCGTACATGCTGATCAACTCCTACTTCAATCATACCTCACTCACACTTACCAAGACATTGAATGCTACCTCTGATTGAGAAAAATGGCCACATCGGTGCCTGTCATCATGCAGAGCCCCTATTATGACAACAGATGTCATAATCCCTACCATTTCTTTGGGGACCTTTGGCTTCCATCTCCACAGGAGCACCTCAGTCATGATGAGTTAGCTCGGCTTATGGAGTTGGAGCCTCTCATACGTGACCTGGAAGATCGAGATCAAGGTAACTAACTCCTGCATCCACAATACCTATTCTGTAGGGCTAACTCCATCCCCCTCCCTAGCTGTCAGATACGATTTACCCAAAGCGTTTTCGGATTTTACCACGCAAGAAACAGAGATATGGAGGGACATTGGGGTAGAAAGACCGGCAAATCTACTCCTGCATCCAAGTGGTGCTATTGGTGCCCTTGTTGCCTGTCATCTCCACAACCCCACTTTCTACGTGAAAGATCCGTACTGTCAAGAGACAGAGAACATTTCGAATCCTACAATGCAGCAGATAAATCAAGTTGGATTCTCATCGGACAACTGTTTCATCTTTGACCACATCTGCCGACGTGATAGAACAGAGGACGTGCTGCTATTTTACAACGAGAAGATATACGGAATCCACGAGGATTTTATGCTCTCGCTGAGGAGAAATATGGGAGCTAAAATTGAGATATGTTGGGGACGCCACGTGCGCGAAAGGATGAAGAAGCTCGTTAACCTTGTTCCCTTGAGACTTTGGGGCCAGCTCCAAGACGTGGAACTCCACCTAGAACTGGAGCGCCAGAAGCTAAAGAGATTCGTTATATTTGTGGCACACCCGCAGTTTTTCTTTTATCATGGGTCCTTTACGGAGAGTGGCATCCGTTTCAGAGGCACATCAGCAAAAAAACAAGACCTACTGCTAGCTATTGCTGCTAGACTGGGCAGCATTGCAATTGTGGATAACTTCTATGAGACCATACATCGTCCTGCACTTTATGGACAATTCGCCAACGAGCATAGGGAGGTAGTCAGTCGGCTAGAAGCTGACGCCAATTGCCAGCTAAAAAACTGCATTCCCGGAGAAATACCATGAGTTCGAGCTGGCGACGACTGTGCCAAAAAAGACGGCTTATGATGGGACCATAACTCAACTTTCCCTTTCGCAACTGATAAGGGGTGACACAGAAAAAGAGGTATGTGCCTGGCTGACAATATATGGAAATTCCGGTACTAATTTCCATGCAGGAACTACGGCGATCTCATCTAATCCGACATATGATTTTGTCTCTTCTGGAAGCTGCTGGGCAGGTGCTTATAGGCAGCACTATGATACGCAATATTCCTCAGCTTCAACTTCTGTCAGAACTTCCATCTGACTGGGATAATATTTTGGAGTGGCATGAAATTCCTTATCCACTAGTCAGATGGATTCAACAGCAAGGTGGGCTTCAAATTGATCAGAAGCCGATTTCATCCAAACACGAGCTTTTGACAGCCTTCTACCTTTTGTCGCCGAGCAACTATAGCCCGTGCAAGGAGACTCTGATGAATATTGTGATCAAGGTGGCAACCTGGTACATCTCCAGACTACAGAAACAAAGACATGAGAGTGTCAGGGATCTGATTATTCCTGGTGTGAGTCCTTACGATATCGTGCGCAGAAGATGTTCGAGATGTTTTGAAAGAGCTCTTGATGACATATTTGCCTCCTACGCAAAGGAAGATCCAAAGAAGTACGTCATCTGGTATCGCCTACACGGATGTGGTCGTCCGACCTGTCGTTCGAACATTGGTGGGACCTATTTCGCAAACCTCCTCCCATTGGATCCGAATCAAGGCTACAAGATTGCGACGAGGCGTAGCCTCCAATGTGCCCGATCTGCAGACTGGGAAGAGTATTTGCTTCGTCTAACGGAGGAAGAACGAGGTCCCACACAAAAAGAGGTACAGACCCGCTGTGGAAACTGTGGTGTTGAGGGATTTCTCGACAAGAAGCCCAGGTGGACTGCTGAGATGCCGCCAAGATATGTCATCCCAATTCGGGGATGCAAAGCTTGCAAGAAGCGATTTTGCTCCTTTGTTCCAGCTAACCCCATGATTGGTACCATATCAAAGGCTTCGCTGAGCAAGAAGTGGGCAGACATGAAGAAAGGGGGTATTGACCCCACTGATTACCCTCGAAGACCAGGTATATTATGGTCGCACAAATCATACTTGACAAAACGAAAGGAACTTGAAAGGGAGAGAGACATAGTTCTGGGTGTTGAAGAAGACCCCGAGTGGCTCAGTCAAAGGCCAAAGAAGAGAAACTTCAACCCAAAGAGTAGGCTGGGGTCTTAGGTCTATAGGGTGTGATGGTTGACATAGCATGACTAGGGTACCCTAATGACCATCCCTGTACATAGAGAAGGGGGATTCAAAAATTAAATAAACATTCTTTATAAAAAAAAATGGGCTCTATAGAGAGAGAGAGCTCATATCATGTTAGCGACCAAATCATCATTCATTGGCCGGTTGGAGTAGTTGGTTATCTCGCATCGTTAACACCGATGAGGCCGCCGGATCGAGCCCGGCACTGGTCATTTCTTTTTTTTTTGTTCTATCTTTTTGATGTTTATACTATGGCTCTGTGGTGGGAATGGAGTGCGTGGAACCAAGTTGATAATCTGCCAAAGAGAGCGAGAGTGAGAGAGAGAGCGCAAGCTATCTACATGACTAGGGCGACGGTCTACCTACGTACGGAGTACCATCCTCTGGCATCCGCCATCATACCCCCTCAGACCAAGCACCAGCAAGCTTCCTAACGTGCCTTGCCTCGCCCTCCTACCCCCCTAAACGTCAAGAATATACCAGCCTATCTATAGCCAACTACTACCCCAATAATCTATCCGATCCTACTCAGTAGCCCCGTTGCTGTTTAAACCAGTCGCATATCTTCGCAGTCGCTTGGACCCTTCTTTAGGAAAGAGCAGGTCGAGTTCAAAAGGTTTATTGGTAGTTGTAGAATATTTATCACCAAAGTAGGAACTAATGACCTAGTATTATTGGGTTAAAAAATGTGCCGCTCGCATTTTACGAGACTGACGAATCAGTGTGCTCTTAAAAGCGACCGTCGAAGCTATTTCGACGGTTTGTGTGTAGTGTATGTTGTGTGTCGAATTTCGACCATTTTGTGTATGCGTAGTGTTCCTCTGCATATTATTCTCGGATATGTGTTCTCCGAGGACAGTGAGTTCCCCAAGGCAGCGACAGCGAGCCCTCAAGTTGCCTGAATGTAGCATAGGAATTACTTGCTACAGAGTAGTTTATTCTCGGTATGATTCCTCGGCCTGACTGGGCTTATGTAATTTTAAAAGAGCCTATGTTGCAATAATTGGCCGGTTGGAGTAGTTGGTTATCTCGTATCCGGTGCTGCCTATGAATTACGCGATGCGGTTTAGCGTTCCCGTTGCGGTTTAGTGTGCCCAGCTGGCCATTACGCGCTCTCCCGATCCGCTCCCGAACTTGCCTAGTAGATCTATCAACAAATCGATCCTGAATCTGTTGAGTCGAGTTTAACGCTGTCAAATTCGCGTCTATTCATCATCAGGCCTTGTGCTCTCCGCAACATTTGACGTACGATCCACCAGTCTCAACCCAGCATGGCTTCGCGGCGCGAGTTCAATAGCAGCGATGAATCAGCTTACTCTGGAGCCTCGTCCATCGCGCGCGACGCTAGAATTGCTCGTCTCTACTTCGAGGCAACAGAGCTTGGACTCATGCCGGCCTCAACCATTCTCCAACGATCGCTCAGCCTGAAATCTGTCATCTCGACAACTTCTTCCTTCAGCCGCCGCTTTCGAAGTGCGCGTTTTCGCCCCGATCTGCAAAAAATCAATCAAATCGGTAGTGGTCTGCAAGGAGCCGTCTTCGAAGTGGTTGGACAGGCTCTCGTTATCAAGAAAGAAAGTCCTGGAAATGAAGCACTGTCCTCGAATCTCCGGCATGAATTCACAATCCACTGCGACGTCTCGGCCGCATTCGATCAATACGAGAACGCAACTCATAGCCATGTCCACGTTCCCAAACCTCACGAGTTCATCTCGAAAACACAAAACCACACGTTCTGGGATGAAGTCGTTCCGAAAATGCCCCAGGCCTACCGCACACGCGGGGACGTCGTCAAAATGGAACGGATTCTTCCATTGCCCAAGGTCGTACGAAAAGCCCTCATTACTCATTTCTATGGCCGCGATCGGAATATTGACACCTCTGACATAGAATCCTTTCTCAATGAGCCTAACAACAAGCACTGCCTCGCCCGAGTCTATTTGGGCCAGACCGTCGGTCCGATGAATCTTGATACCTCAGCCCCGCTCAGAAATTTACCTCTCTACCTCGGGTTCATGGAGCAACTTGGCCTCGATACCCTCACGCTTGCGAATGAAATGGGCAAAGCATATGCAACCTTACACTGGGGAGCCGGCGTTAATGGCGATGATGTGGAGTTCGTGCTTGGCACATCGACTGCAGAGGCTCCGAGGGCTCTTGTGAAGCCGCCGGACTTCCAGCACCGCGCCGTTGGACTCTATCTCTTGGATTTCGGGCAATGCGAGGCGTTTGACTTGACGCAGGATTGTGATGTCGTTTACCAGGCCTTTAAAGGGGCTATGGTAACAGGTGATAACCAGCGGTTTATCCCGCATTACTCAAGGAGCCCGAAATTATTCGCGGCCTTCAAGAAGGGATACATTGAGGCAGGTAATGCCATTCTGTCCAGCAAGCAGCTGAACGAAAAGTTCAGCATGGAAGACTTCATGCAAGAATACGAGGAATATGCGGAGGATTTCCTGTATTAGCTTACTGAACGTGTATTCGAGGATACAGTCGCTCACGAAGAGAAGTAAAGCACGAATCGCAAGTCCGTTTGTTAGTCTCCATGCTTCTGTTGAATGGAGAATCATCTGCCTCCCAGTGTTTTGCCTTTGCTTCAAGTCGACGCTATTCATATTACCCTTAGCTCTGTCGAATTGAAATCTCATTCAAGCCACTTGCATTAGAACCAGGTCTGAGGTATCATATCTACAGCGTCTTTTCCAAGGGACCGAGTCGTCCATTCTCGAGGGGATATGCTTGCCGCTCAATGTCGGACGTACTAGCTGGAGATGTAGACCATAGCTATTTGGCCTGTGATAGCTGACTGGGTGCAACGAGAAGGAGGACCCTGAAAACAGTCATAGTTACGACGGAAGGGAATGACACGCATTAGGCGGTTCAGCGTTGACAGTTAAGACAACGATCGATCCAATGGGGAGGAGATCAAGGCAACGATGTAACCTGCGAATACTCGTTACCTCGATTACAATCTTAAACCTCACATCTCAGTTCCCTGCATATTAACCATCCTTAACTGTCGACCCCTCCCACGCACAGTGGCATTCCGAACCATCCCATGCTCATCCCAAGAGAACTCCACACTCCCCCCACCACGCAACCTCAATCCACGCACAGAACCACCAACCCAAGACGCCGGAATCGCAGGGCCCAGCAACACAGTATGAACAGAATCATCGCCATTTGCCTGTGGCAAATCCCTCACAAGGATCGCAGTGACAGCAGCAACCAGCCCAAAATTGGCATCTATCTGAAACGGCCCGTTATGTCCCGAGTACTGCGAGAAGCCGTTGGCCGCTATATTCTCGCTGATGCTGAATCGGAGTTCAAAGTTTGCGCGTTCGGTATTGTTTAACCGCGCCCAGCATGCTGAACGCCAGACTTTCTCCCATCCTGAGTCGGCGTCGCTGCCTTTGCCGTCGCCGCGGGAGCAGAGCATTGTTTCTACGGCTGAGGCGATGCTTTGATTGAGGCTGTCTTTGGCGACGCTGTATCCGGGATACCAGCCCGTGAGGCCGCTGAGGTGTCGATGGGTGTCGTTTTTGATGTCGATGTCGAGTTTCCATTCTTGTAGTTGGCCCCAGGAGCCGATGTGGACACCCTTGTCTAGACGAGAGAGAGTCTGCTGCACTCTTTGGTAGAACCCTTGATCATCATCGCCGCTCACGGACCACGTTGCTAGGACTCTGTCTAGGAGTTCCCAGATCTGCTGCTGGTGATGCGAGCAGCCGAAAGTGGTGGGGCCATGCTCGGGTGAATTGCACGGGTTAACGACCAGTGTGCCATCGTTGAAGTACCGATCTTCCTGAAGCTGGTCCAGCCAGAAAAGGGCTTCGCCTTTGAGCAACGGATACCCTTGGCGACGATACCACTCTATATCATCGGAGTACTCAAACCAGTCCGGAATGTGGAGAGCCATCCATGTACCGGCAAGAGGGTAGTCTGCCCACGTAGCATCATTCTTCATCCCCGTATAGCCGAAGATATTGATCTCATCGTGTATGACCCACGACCCGTTCGGCGCGCCGTACAAAAGGTGTGCGGTCTCCTGGCCGTACGGTACCCAGGTTTACTCCATGAAGTCCCATAGAGATTGCTGCAGAGAACCTAGGCCAACCCGGGGCGCGGCCCAGTAGTTCATTTGGAGATTGATATTGGCGTGGTAGTCGGCGCTCCAGGCTGGGTATTGTGATGCTGCCCACCGTCCTTGGAGATTGGCTGGTAGTGACTCCTCGCGGGATGAAGAGATCAGTAGGTAGCGTCCGTAGTCAACCAGAAGTGATTCCAAAAACGGGTCGCCTTTGTCCAGGTCATAGTTGGCGATCAGCTCAGCCGTTTCAACTACCGCAGAGTCTGCGGTGTCCGGTAGGTCAAGAGCGAATGTGTTGAAAAGGCTTTGGTAGTCGGTGACGTGGCGGGATAGGAGCGTTTTGAACGAACGAGACGCAGCTGCAGAGATGGTCTGCCTTACGGCAGGAGTTGGGTCATCGCCACGGAACGAGAAGCCAGCTGCTTCGTTGCCTTTGGTCTGGTCGTAGTCTGATCCAGCGGCTATGACAATTGTCGCACTGGTAGCTTTGGGTTGATTGGGTAAAAGAAGATGGCTCCCTTGGCATCGGACAACGCTGAGTTGGACTGGCTGAATCATTCCAGTGAACCTCATTCCCGGATTAGTGAGTTGGCCGGTTAGAGACAGTTGTCCATGATGACATGTCTGATTCAACAAGTCGGCGTCCAAGAAATCATTCTGTAGACCGAACGTGACTGTTGGAAGCGACGAGTTGGACACGATCCGATATACACAAACATGATCCGGCTGCGAGCAGAAGATAGAAGTATTAAAGACTTGGCCATTACTCAAGTACGCGACTGAGTGTGTGCCAGAACTGAGGTCCAGCCCGCGAAAGTAATAAGAGTAGTCGCTCACTCCATCAATATCGACCGTAAAATTTGCAAGCGGGGTGTAAGAACCGTAGGAATAGATCGGACTGAGTAGCGCGGAAACATTGCCCTCGCCATTTTGGAAGATGTAATCACGAATCCCAGGCAGAAAATGTGATCGGTCCTCGGCAGGGTTACCGCCAGAATAGCTGGAGTTTTCAAAAGGCCCGCCGGTCCAAAGACTGTCCAGGTTGATGTTTATGCGTTCCGACCCGGGTTCGCCGGCTTGCAAGAGGCCGAGTCGTCCATTTCCTAGGGGGTATGCATGTCGCTCGATGTCGGATGCGCTGGCTGGAGATTTAGACCAGAGCCATTTGGCCTGTGATAGATGGCTGGCTGCAATGAGGAGGAGGGTCTTGAGGGCAGTCATAGTCACTCAGGGTAATGGCACGTACCGAGTGATTCAGCATCGACGGGCGAGACCGTTTCAGTATATAATCTGAAACGGAGGCGAGATGGAGAAGACAATGTAACCTAACTAAAGAGATTAGCTGATCTGCATGAGCTTGCACGCCAATTACCCGCAATGGCCAGGGACACTAGACCCCGCGCGGGTGATTTTGCGGGATAAACCCTTCCATCAATCATCACAATCCACGGGAGCGACGTGCAGTGACAATCTCAGGTCACTCCCTGTGGTCATATAATGGGTGCGATCTCGTCCTCGCGTACGGAAGGGCTTCTACCGAGGCGGTTGTGGATGGAACCAATGGTCTAAAAGATGCAGGGAGCTGTCGACGGGGAAGATACTGGACCTCTGGAGGGACACGATGGGCCCGACCAGCTGCTAGGTGCAAAGAGCCGGGGCACTTCATGTGCGTGGTGGATAGAGGGCAGCACACGGGAGAGTTTGTGAGGTTGAAAGTGTTGTCGATTCATTGGGAGGCGGTTTCGGCATGCCGGGCAGTCACCAGCCCGGCATGCCGAGAGCGTCCGTCCAAAGACAGAGACAGTCTTCACATGAATTGGACACCAACTCATCCATTATTTACACATGAGCTTCGGACTCCAAATAACTAGATCCTCAAACAAGCAACTTCCTCACCAACAACCTCATAACCCAATTCTCACACCCATTCCCCTTCTCAGCCTGTTCCAGATTCCCATTAATATCCGATTCAAGGCGCTTCAACGTATGAAGTGTATGCTTCACACTCCCAGCTTGGTGCAGATGCTCCAGGATCATCTTCTTGTGTTCTACTGATAAGGAACCAGAAAATCTTCTTTCCTGGATAATGCCGCGTAATACAAGGTGGGATGGATTAGAGTGCCAGGCGTGAACGAGTGGGAAGGAGAATTTTCCTTCGTCTAGGTTTTCGCAGAAGCCTTTTCCACTTGTGTACTGTATCATAATAGGTGAGAATGTACTTGGTCGATGGGGTAAGCAGGTTTCTTACCTCGTCGCTCATCCGGTTCATATAGTCGTCGCGAACTTGGAAGTACTTTCCAAGATGGACCATAAGATCACCAGGAATGGCCCTGTATGGTTCTGTTAGAGGTCTGCACACTGACCAGGTTCGACAAGCTCACCTCTTGTGTGTCGATGCGGCGCATTGTGACATTAATCGTGCGAGTAGCCTGAACAAACCACCGGTTTCTGCACATGACATGGTAAATATCTCAAAGGCGCATCAAATAGAACACGAATAAACGTACTCTGGCTGATCATGTCAAGATATTCATCTTCACTAGGACACTCGCCCTGCCGTGTCCAGTACAAGTCAAAGCTCTGGCCAATGAAGAGGTTTCGCAACTCTTCTAACAAGATAGCCGTGCACTGTGGATCCTCAAGCTTGCAGACCTCTTGCATCGCATCAACCAGCAGATAATTTGCACAGTTGATGGTTTGCGGAGAGCCGAAGATTGTATGAGCGGCTGGTTGTCCACGTCGAAGCGGCGAGGAATCCTCGATGTCGTCCAACCTGGGGGCATGAGCCGGACGTCCCTGCTATGAGGGGACTGACTTACAGCAGAGAGGAACTATGAAGTTTCTGAGCAATGGATTTGATGACTTTCACTGTTCGCTCCGGAAGCACCAGCCAGACGTTCATTGCATCAATCAGCGCTTCGCGGACCCCTTTAGAAGGGAGAGAGCGCATATAGTCGAACGGTGCAAGCAGATGCTACGTCGAGTCAGCCATGCAGTAATGGTGCGCTGGGGATAAGGGAACACAGACCTGATCGCCAAGCTGGATTTGTCCTTTAGAAGTGGGACTTCCGAGCGTGTAATCGAAGGATGAAACCGAAGACGCGCTGGAGTATCTGGACTCGGGTGTCCCGACGGATGATCGAGAGCTAGCGCTGGCCTCTGAATCGTATTCGTGCGCTTCGCGAGCCCCAAGGCCTTCCTTTGTGGAAAGGACGCCATTGCTTCGCTCCTTGGTTTCCATGGAGCTCTCCAAACGCTCAGTTGCATCAGGGTAGAGTTCAGGATGATATCGCGGGCATCGGAGACTCCAGGCAATATTTCCGGGAATCTGATATGCCAAAGCCTTCAGATACCTCGCCAATTTGGGGGAACATCGCTCCTTGTCCGCGACGAATTCGTTCATCTGTGACTGGAAATCCTTCTCATACTTGCGCACAACCTGGCGAGTTTTCTCCTTCGCCTCGGCAATGGACAGGCCCTGCCAATTCATGAAAAGCCACACTGCATTTGTTATGGTGGACTTCTCGTGTGAAGTGTCTGCCTGTTGAAACTCCTTCCACTCAATATCGAATGAGTAATAGTCGTTGGCCAGTCCAAGAGCTGCGAAGCATGGTTTCGTAATCGGGGCGAGGATCTTTTCTTCCTCCTTTGTCAACAGAATACCCATACCCCAGCGCATCACGGTGTCCACGAATCTAAACAGGTGTCAGATTTTCAGATTTTGATTTCACGGCACGCGTTTGACAGACTCACGGAGCACCAGTGTCAATGATTCGATAGTCAACGTAGTCCTCGATGTTATCGAATATGCACGTCTTGTCGTGTGTCGCTGTCGTTTCGACCATTTCTTTCCAAGCTTCAATCACAACATTTGCACAGGTAGCATCGACCGAAAGAAGCTCCAGCAACATCTTGGATTGAATTTGTTTCGTCCCAGTGGTCGATCGCACAGTGCGGTATTCCGTTTCGTCCAGAACGAGGTTATCTGTATTCACGTCCAACTGGAACTCGTCAGCTCGAGATGCAAGAGCTGTCTGGAATGGACACTTACTGTTGCTTTGGCTGCTGACTCGAGCACATTGTCGTACAAGAACGCGTCTAGAGAAGCGTTAGCTCGTATCCAGGGGGGTTTACTCAAGAAAGATCAAAAAATCCTCACATTCGAAGATATAAGAAACCAGGGCAAGCCGTTCGGGCTTGCACATGGGCAGGACGACAGATGCAAAATGCCCCTCATAGGGATTGCAGTTCCCCCACCGCTCGATGGGCCCTATATACCTGCTCCAGTCCTCGCGGCAGCGGAGGGACCCCTCGTTCGCGTTTTGTTCGTGCTTGTGTCGTCGCAGTTCGTACCCATGGCAGAGTCCGTCAATGTCAGACGCGTCTCGTGCCACGCAAACTGAAAGCTTATTTGCTTCAGATTGGAGACTGGGTGAATCCATGCTTCCTGATGTGATGTCGTGCAAGAGGAGGTAGCTTGGTCACTCCGTGGTGAAGTCGAACTGCCGTGTTTTGTAAGGTCTCTCAGGACTGGGGAAGTAGTCTGCACTACCACACACGAGCATGCCCTGCGATAAACATGACTTCATCTCTCCCGTCTTGAAGGACTCCGTCACTCTGGGCCGCGTGTGGTGGGTCATAACGATGTAGATCGAGCTCGAGCGATGACTATCCAAATGACAACACGCGCATTGCCTGTCGCGACAAAATTTCTGAATCTCGGCAGTTGCTGATATCATAGCTACCTGGCAAGGCAATTGTTAGGTAGTTCATAATGACGATTCACGTATGAATGCGTTATTGTATGCGATTTGAGAGGACCTGATAGTGGCATGTTCGAATGCTGGATAACCGATCGGGCCGTGCGCGTCCCACCAGTTTGTTCCAAGTTTCGGGGCCTTTCGGGTTCATCAGATATCATCAATTTTGGAATTCGAATCTTGAGATCGTCAGTCTCGATTGGACGGGGTTTTTTTTGCAGCCCCTGAAAATGGACGTGCATGAATCTTGGTTCCGATCGCGATGAGTTCAAGCAATGAGGTCAGGGATCGAGAGATGTAGGACCGGAAGCCAACTGAAGCTGTTTCTGGAGGGCGAGGTATGAGGGGTGCCTTCTAGAGTCGGGGCGTATGATCGAAAAATGATCACCGGGGAGCGACAAAGCACCCGGGAAGACGCCTTGGGCGGAAGCAGGGTTAACCACGTTATCATCTGTTCCGGAATACACAGAAAACGGGATTGGACATAAATGAGGTGCGACTTGTGTAGCAAATACAACCTGGCGTATAACAGTCGCCTGGACTTTAGTTATTTCAGCATTGAGAGGGCGGAGCTGACGTTCTTGTGGGTGATTCCAAAGAACCCGCCGGCGAAGACTTAAGCCCAGCTCAAAGCCGTTATTGGGACAGGCGAACAGAATAATGCGGCGGATGCGGGACAGGTCCATTCCACGACCTTCGCTTAGCATGCTAGACAAGTACTGCTGGATAATCAATCCGCCCTGGCTGTGGCATACCACCACCAGACGATCTAAGTTCCCGGTCACAGTGTCGAGGAACCCCCTCAAACTATCGGCCACGGTCGCTAGTGTGGGTAATCGACGCAGCGGGGACCACGGCTGGAATATCGAATCGGAATATTTAAAGCGAAAACGGTCGGTCACGAAACTGAGTGTGGGATCAGAGACTAAAAGGGAGTCGAAACAGATCATTGTAGTAACCAGCAATCGTCTGACTAGCAGGGACAGCTTGCTGCCATGCTCTGTGCCCAGCGGTCTGGATCTGGGTGGTTCGAAATCTCCATTCTCCTAACCCAGAAGGTAGTGTTCTTCCAACTAGGCGTAGGATAGAATTACTGGCACGATTCCAGTAATCCGTTAAGCTTGGCAAATTCGCGAGGTAACGTATCATCTCGGACAAGCCATATGTCGAGTCAAGATACACTTTTCTCGCAAGGGGCTTTCGTTCCTGCTGATTCTGGAGAGGATTGTGTAGAACTGCTTAGAACTGTATCTATTACCGTGAGGTTCAAGGGGGCTTTATGCTGAACGAGCGGCAAACCCGACAATAGTAAATCCCTTGTGATCAATCTCAGTCGCTGATCTTCCATGAAGATCTCCTGAAGGTAGATTATAACGGCGGTAAGAGTGCATATCAAGCTCAATGCTCCGGTTTGCCAGGAAGTGCATGCAGACAGAGGTTAGGACTGGGGCATCAATGTGGTGCCTTGTCCTGGAAACCTCAACACAATGAGGGGGTTAGGGTAAATAAAATTCTCCATCCATTCATCCACAATAACAGGAGTAAACAAATGTGGTTAAGGAAAAATTCCGCCTCAATTACTTAGCTGGGTAATATTAATTGTAACAGGGCTGCCACTGATGACAGGGACGCGCTGCACTTCAAGGAAATCCAAAAACTGCAGGAGGGGCGCCCTCCTACGCCACCACCACTTATCGACGACAAATCGATACCCGTCCTGGACACGATACAAGAAGAACCTTTCCCGTTCCCCCAGACGATACGTACCAGCTCCAACCCAGCCAGCCGCATTGACACCAAGTAAGCCCCCGGTATACACGTTCCTAAATCCAAGACTATCACTGTCAGTTGTTTCGACCCTCCATTTCTGCGAGTCATCGTTATTTCGAGGTCTCAGCTTCACATCTCCATTGGGGTTCAGAACTGTTAGGACGTCTTCGTCAGTAATGGAAAAGCGGTAAATTCTTCCAGATTCAAGTGGAGTGTTTGGTGGACCTAAGTATTTTTATTGTCAGCCCGTAAACTCAAAAAGTTCCGCGATCGCCAAGCGAGACATACTCAGTTGTGCTGCTAGCGGGGGCGTTCTCAGGGCTACAGGAGCCAGTTAGTGGAATAGGTTAGTGAAATAGCCAAGGATACATAATGAGACAGTTAATGACGGTCGCGTTACCCTCGATAATTCTCTTTTCCCTCATCCAATTGACCCTGATTCTCTCAGGTGCAGCCTCAGTCATTCTTCTAATATAGTACAGCACTGCCTGATAGTCTTTATTCAATCGGGAACTGAATTTGACCATGCTGATGTGATCTCTATGTATAACGACCGGCAGCGCATTCTCAGCTTCCGGACCAACAGCGGATTCTCTTGGCACAATCTACTCCCTTCAGCTTTATTCCATGTATCAGCGCACGCAACAACTTACCATAATCTCTCTGCCTATGATCCAAGTGGTAAACTGTTCGTAGGCATATATGGTCTCGAAATCATTGCTGATCTGGCCATATTGCATAAGCTGAAGCTGGAGCCAAGACGAGCCTTGTCGAAGGTCTTGGAGTAGCCGGTCACTAGTAGATACAAACAGAGATGCGATCCTGGCTAAGATCTTGGCGAAGGATGCACCAGGACTGCCTTGGTGAGGTGTTCCCATAAAGATGATGCCGTATATTGATATCCTGATCGATCTTCGGTGCTCAAGAGTGAGTTGTCGAGCAGAATCCGAGTGAAGGAGGGCCTGCACCTGTCAGCGAATAGGCCTCTCATAAGGGAACATCCATACACTTTTCACAACAATCCCACCCAGGCTGTGCGCGATGAAGATGATTGGGCGTTCATTTGCCTAGTCAATTCTATTAACAGGTTTCTGTGCATATTTTTGTGAACTCTGTACATTTGTGCTCGTTCTCACCCTGCAAAGATCGGACACCAAATTTGCTGCGTGATTGTGGATATATTGGCAGCTGACTTTAGAGTCACTAGTATTTGCATCGTAACCCCAACTAAATATCCGGGCGTTAGGAAGATCTTCAGGGAGAAGACCACGTAGCCAGTTAATGCCATTGTCGCCATTGCCCGCCGTCCATGTTGTTTCTCGATGGCCGTTCAGGCCGTGGACGGCGACGATGCTGAGACCTGATTAGTACAGTCGTACAAGAAAAACAGTTAACTTGAAAGCGAAGCACACATACTCTATAACCGGGTTGGTCCCCTCGGCCAGAACTTGCAAACCCTGCGCCTAATTTAAAATATTAGAGCTAATATAGATGAGAAGAATAGGAAGTAACATTTACCTTGGTTTCATAGTTGGACGACCTGGGTTTGAATAGCCCCCATATCATTTTGGCAACGAAGTAGGAACTAGTTAAAGGCTGTTATAGGCTCTCTGTGCGCTTGCGATGGCTCGTCTCTACTTTCGGATAATTATAGAGCCTATAAAACCGGAAGCAAGAAGCAGGCTTTATGTAGAATTATCGGCCATCATACGAGCTGAAAACCTGCACGCTGTGGCTTGCTGGCTGCACCTTGGCTAGATGCTTCCAGTCTCTATCTCTTAAGGTAAAAACGCAATTTTAGGTGTTTTGTGTGAAGCCCATGACTTAGCATAGCTAAGCTCCTTCAACTCAAAAGTTAAGTGATGGCGTGGTTATCATAGACAATCGTTGTTCTACCTCAGAGCGTTTCTCGGGTCGCGGCCCACTCAGCTCTTTCGTTTTCGACTGATTACCCACAGATGATTAAGACCGGTCTAGGTCGTGGTGATCTCTGTAGACGTCACCATTTCCCTTTGTCTAGAACCTCAACTGCTCAGATTTTTAGCTTGTGACGGAAAGGCTCAATCATTCTGAGCTTGTCAAACATAGAGTCAACTTGACTGAAATTGTGGCCAACAGCATATTCCGCACTTTAGTAGGAGGGAGCTATTAGGTAGGTAGGTAGGTAGGTAGTCTTCATTTACCCTGACCCCTCGCCGAAGTTGAGACCCTGGGTTGAGGTACAAGTGTGATAATTATTCTCTACCTATGTGAGTAGGGGCAGCTATTTGTAGTCACAGCAGCTGCCTTCTGCCTAGAGTGGTAGTGGCAGCCTAAGGCTGCCACTACTGTATCTATACATCACCTAATCTGGGATCCAACTGCCGAAGCGATATGCAGGCTACAACAACTATATATACCAATGTATGTACATGTAGAGTGTGCCACTCCCTGAAAACGAACTTAGAGCCTCGTCAAGGCTTTCCGTGGCCCAGCCGCCGTTCTCATTGTTAGGCTGCCCCTATGGTGCGCGACTTCGAAATCGCTGTGATGCCTCGGCGAAGTCCAGTACAGCCCCCACTGTCTTGGCTCGCGAGGCAATGTCAACCTTACCTCTCTCACCTTCTCTGGAACCTCCCAACAGAGCCGACACACTGTTAAACGCATCACCTGCCTTCCTCCGTAATTCCCGACGCAATTGGGAAAACACCGCTATCAGTGGCTAGCCTTTTTGATCAGACGCTCCGATCGCCTGGGTCGAGAAGAAATCAAACGCTTCGATCGCCTAAGCCTAGGCGGGATATCTTTGACGTATAAGAATTTGCGCTTTATTAGGCCCCTTTCAGAGGCGCCGAAGTGTCGTTCCTAACTATCGAGGCGTATATTAGTCAGATCGGTCGGACCCTAAGTGATAGCGTCGCTACTAGTAAGAGTAGTCTTAAGTACGCTGTGAAATACTATAGGTTCTACTTTTAAGATACTGCCTTTAGTTATACCTTTCTCGCTTTCTAATAACTATTAATAGAGTAGCTAGAAAGGATAACTTCTCTATATTTACCTCTTTTATATATTATATAGTATCTATAAATTACGATTTTATAACTATAGAAATTCTCCCTTTCTTAGAGGATACTCTTAGCTAGGACTTCTAAATATATATTTAATTAAGTATAGTCTAAAACTAAGTAATTAAGGACTTAAAGCTATAAGTTATTAGATATAGGTTATTTAGTTAGTATAGGGATAGATAGTAGATAGATATATATATTCTCTTTTACTAGATTAGGGAGGTATTTATTGATTAAATTCTCCTATTTAGGTATAGTTATAATTATAGTGTTAGTATTAGAAATAAACTAGCCTATCTTATTATTATATTAATCTTTATTAATATAGATTATAATAGGATTAAAAGCTGAGCTTAATAGAGTAGGTTTATTTTTAACCACTATAGGATTAGCCGCTATACCTAGCTTAGGATAACTTTTAGAGTTATAAACGACTACTTTAGGCTATTCCTATATACAAGAAGGCTGACTGCCTAGGAAGGATATCGTCAGCAGCAGGTACTCCATGTCTCTCGGGGGCATTGGCTGAATTCGATGAAATCGAGTCTCTGCTTTGCCAGGGAAGAAGATTGAAGCATTGCTAGATACAGAGAGGTGCTCGGGATAACTATGAGATAAATTGTATCGAGAGAAGATGTGCCTAGGGTAGTGTCAAAGGAAAGGCTAAACAGTGGCTTGTTGTGACGAAGGTCGTGCGTAGTCCATTACAGTGACCGTCATTGTCTTCACTGTCGAACACCAGAAGAATAAACTCCCTCTCGAACTTATCGAGGCCATAAGTAGATTGCAACGCACCAGATGGGTGCAGCGGATCGGGACGAATAAACTTATCGATATGTATCCTTTTGGCTCGGCGAGCCATTTCCTTATACAAAAGATACACTACAATCTGCCTTGGAGGATGAGGGTACGATGAGGACGAAGAAGTGGAGACCATATTACGGACGATATCACTAGGCTTATTGAGGACAACTATTGATGTTTTTATTTCGGCTTGTCGGGGTTACAACCAAATAAGCTAACACCACAAAGCTTACACAAATTGAGGCCATCTATATCATCGGATAAAAGGGGAGGAAACTAAACCTGGTGTTTATGGCAGGGTTAGGCCAAGAGCTGGTAATGGCAAGCAGGAGACAGTTCCATGCACTCTTTGCGCATGGTTCAGCAGTGCCTCCTTTGACACCAGCTTTTCCCCGCAAATAGTGCACTCAGAGCGCACGTCATTTTGGAACAGCTTGATGTGCTTGTTGACGAAGTGTCGGCTGAGGGACCCAGGATTCTTGTACATCCTCAGGCGTTCACTTTCTGGCAGTCTAAGATTGCCAAGACAAGTAAAGCAGATCCTTGGTCTCTCTTCGGGGGATTTAACGCAAACTGACGCGATTACCTCAGAAAACGTATCGTCACCCTTATCTGAAGACGTTGACTTCCGCCTTTTAGGGACGGAGTCTGGCGGTGAGACATCGACAACATTGGCGGGGCGTTTTTAGGCGCCACGAGGCCGCGAGGGAGCACCCTCTTCCGCATCACAGACGGCAATCACTGCATTGATTGCAGCAATTCGGCGTTCGTATTCTTTCTTGACTGTCGTACCCGGCATAGTCAGGATGCTATCGATAAGCGTCATATGCTACGGTGTCATATAGCCGGTACGTTGTAGCGCACCCATGACTTCTTCGTCAACAACCTTTCCAGAAAGTTGCCGCTCGCTATCGACCACAGGCTGCTCGTTCTTGTACCGCTCCAGGTTTTGAAGAATCAAGCGGTGCTTTTGCCGTCCCATCTCGTTTCTTAACTGCCTCACTGAAAGATCATACTGCTCTTCTGCGCGATGATATTTCTGGCGTAACTCGAAGCACGAAAGAATGGTTGACACTGATACTATTTTACTTTGAGAGCAAGTCACCCTTTGGAAAGCCAGGCCGGGGGTTGGGGGAGTTGCTGGAGAGCGAGGGAGGACGGCCGGTCGGAGGCCATGGTGGTCGATATTTATCCTAAGCCTGCATTAAGACGATCCGCCGACCTGAAGCAAATCGGTTTATGCGTTTTCTCCTTCTCTTTGTGCTGCTAAATATGTTGTTTCGAAACTGAGAGGGGAAACAAATGAACAGAACTCAAACCAGCTATCTATCGCATGTAAAAGATCATTCTGGAGTGAGAGAAACCTGTTACAATATTTCTATACATGTATAAGTCTATAACTGTGTTGTTGTGTTTTCCGGCCTCTCTCAAGGCTTCTACTTCTACTTGCTAATTTTAATTTCTCATTGTTGCTCTAAAAACCCATAATCGGCCGGATGGTGTAGTTGGTGATCACGTGTCGTTAACACCGACAAGGTCCTGGGATCGAACCCCAGTCTGGTCAGATTTCTTTTTTGTCCACTTGCACACCCTGTCAAGCGATTTAATAAGGCCAATTTGTTGATTTCTTGTCATATAAGGTCCTGATATCTTTTGTGAAAGGAATTTTACTCCTTTTCCACGAAATCTCTTTATGCTATATTTAAAGCAGCACCGCTGGTGCTGAGATTGCAATATTTTTACGTGAATTTGTACTGGAGTAGATATTGATCGTGGCTCTTGTATATCGCCTATAATCCAATCTTCTACGGCGGTAACTGGTCTCAAAATTTCTTTGCAAGACGTAAGTGTCAAATATATATACTATGGTGCTTAGATAGATAGTGCTTATAGCTGTTAAGTGAGGGGAATATATAGATATAACCGGGAATATCATATTGGTAACCAGGCTTATTGAAGAACAAAGGTAATTTATAAGTCCGGAAATACATCTAGAGTGCGTCCTTTCGAGAATAGTGGAATTCTTTCGCTACCGCGAGAAGTTCTAGACGCGCTAAGTATACCAGGTATTAAATGTTACGGACCTAGCGTCAGCAACACGCTAAGGCATGAAAATAGAGAAACGATGACCAATCAACTTGGAAGTCACGTGGGGAAACCTTCAGGCTGCAATCTAAACGAACAGCAGATTATGTGACTCGACCTATTGGGTACTAGGGCGACGTAGCAGACAATAGGATCGGATCCTATTGAGCAATAAGACCTGGTCTTATTGGGCGATACAATAGACTAGATATATATAAGGACGCTTATTTACCAATATATATTTAGTTCTTCGCGTTTAATCTATATATCACTTAGATTCCTATTATTACTTAGAATATCTAGATTAGAATATAACTTATTCTTGATTGACTTTATATTAATTAATATCTTAATTAATATCTAACAACCTTAGAAGCTTACTTAATAATATTATTCTTTAAGTGACTAACTTAGTTAGCGCCCTTAATTAATATACCTTTTAGGATAAATATCTTATAGACTCTAAGCCTATATAAGGCTAAATAGATAGTGGTAATAAGAGATAGATAAGCTTAAAGAAACTATAGCTATTAAGAGAAATATTATCTTTAAAATAATAAGATTAATATAGCAGTAGATAATTAGCTAATATATAATATATTAAATACTAAGTTTAGGATTTAAGTAAAGTTAATAAGATATTAATATTTTATTATAAATTACTAAATATAACTATAGTAAAAAATAATAATACTAATAATATAAAGAGAGATTAAATAGGATATATATTATTATTATCTTTTATTAATACTAAATTAATAGATATAGTCTTATAATTATAGGAGTAATTAATATAAAAATTAGCTCTATTTATAAAGCTATTAAAGCTAGATTTTTTTTATAATAATTAAAATAAGTTATAAATATTTTTTATTTAGATAGATATATAGTTATATATTATTAACTATATAGCTAAAGCTAATAAAATAATATATATATCTATATATCTCTAAAAATAGGTTTTTAAATAGTTTAAATTTTATATTTAAGAATTTAATAAAAAATCTATAAAAGATTAAAATAATATAACTAAAGAAATCTTTATAATATACTAAATCTTTAAGAAAAAGCTTAAATAGATATTTAAAGATATTAATATTTAGTAAATAGTTAAAAAAAGATTTAAATAAATCTAATAAATTAACTTAGTAAATATCTATATTACTGAATTTTAGTAGATTATCTTATATCTAGATTATAATAATAATATTTATATCTAATTATTTAAATAAGGTCTTAAAAAATAAATTAAAGATAAATTAATATAAATTAATTAATCTATTAAATTTTTAAAGATAATTAAGATTATAATTAAATTTAATAATTAACTACATAAATAAAAGTTTTAGTAAAATAAAATATAATATAGTAAATAATACTAAAATAATAGATATTATTACTAAAAAGATAGATAAAAACTATAATAATTTAAAAAAATCTATAATAATCTTTATAAACTATAGCTAATAAAGTTTAATATAGTAAAGCTCTTTATTAAAAAATAGAAATAATATAAAGAAAAGAAATTTTATTTTAAATATAATAAACTAGGCTATATAATAAAAAAATATAAAAATAAAATAAATAATTAGAAACCTTAATAGATTTATATTATCTAAAAAAAAGAAGTATATAATATAACTAAGACTATAAAAATAAAAGTATTTTATATAATTTAAGATAAATTAAGTTAAGGATTTAATACTAAATAGAATCTAGTGAGATTTGTGAAGCAGGAATAGTATGATATTTCTAAGTTAAGGGGAAGAGTACTTAAGTATATAACTATATAGGAGTGTATAGTTACTGAAGAAACCACTTATATAGGTCCTAGGTTCTTAGACTATATCCTCCCTTACTAGATCTAAGTATATCCTTATATAATAAAGTATTTATACCTAAATTCTCTTAAAGTGCTATTTTTATCAAAGAAGCTATAGATATAGGGCCTATATAGTAATATAAATAAAAGAAATATAGTATAATACCTTAGTATAGGTAGTATAAGCTATAATAATATAATAGTAAAGGTATAAGTATATATCTATTCAGTACTAATACTTTTAAAGCACTAAGGCCCCTTTTTATTACTAGAAAAGGAGCTTTTAGGGTATATAGTATATATATCTAGTTATATAGTAACTGTTATATATAGTTAATTATAGGGGGAACTAAAATATTGATCTTAGATACTAATTAATAAAATTGAAACCTAATAAATATTAAAGAACAGTAAAGTAGCTATAAATAGCTATAATCTTAGTATTTAGTTAGCTAAATTAGTAAATAAAAGAAAGTTAATCCTTATCTATAATTAAATAGATATATTTATATTATAATAGTGAATAAATATCTTAATTAGGAAATAGGTATAATCTTAGTTATCTTTAAAGATATAAATATTATCCTTCTTCTATATCTCCCTTTATATCTCCTTTTATCTATCCCTTCTAGCTTTTAATTAGCTATCTTTTTTTAAATTCTATCTGATTTTTACCTTTTTTTTAACCTTTTCTTTCTAAAATCTCCTCTTACTATAGATAAATAAATTTCCTAAGCTATTTATATATATAAGGATATATAAAGTAAAATATATATATTAATATAATATATAGCTAAAACTAAAGTAGTTATAAACCTATCTATAGCTCTTAAAAGTTTAATAATAGCTAATATTATAGATATATCTAAAATAATAAATCCCTTAAATATAATAATCCTATAGATACTAATTATATATATATTTATAAACTAATAAGGTAATACCCTAAAACTAATAAAAAGTACTACTATATATTAAGCTATATTTATATAGTAGGTTAAAGTAAAGGCCCTAACTAAAAAGATATATAACTCCTATAGGAAGATATTAAATATATTTATTTTATACTATACTCTAGTTATTAAAAGTATATCTATTTTTAATAGTATTTATACTAACTATATATTTAGCTAAAATAGTAAATATTACTCTTTTTATAAGTCCCTATATTTTTATATATAGCCTATATAGTAGACTAATAGTAGAATTTAGGGTAGATTATAAAGCACTATCTATATTTATTATAGACCCTCTATATACTTAGAATCCTAAATATCTTTTTTTAAAAGCTAATAAGATAAAGCCTAGTTTAGCTATCTTTATAGATATATATAAGCTAATAAGATATAAGTAGTAACCCTTTTAGTTATATCTAGTAATATTATAGCTATAGATAAAAAGTGTAAATAGGCTAATAGTAAGCTATTAAAAATCCCTAAAAAAAAGATTTATAGGGTTTAGCTAGCTTAAGATTTAATTATAAAAAGCTATATAAGACTAGCCCTAATTTTAATATTTATTAGTATAAATCACTTTTAGATAATTATAAACTTAGTAAAAGTAATAATCCTATAGCCTTTTATTTAGCCTTTTAAGATATTAAGACTATAGATATTTAAATCTATTTAGATATTAACTAGTTTATTAAGATATTTATAGCTATAAATAAACTAAAGACTTTATATAGGTTAAAGGAGGAAAAAGAGAAGAATATCTTTACTATAAATAAAGATAAAAGGAGTAGTAAATACCTTTATATAGGTATTTTAGTAGTTTTTAATTATTTTCTAGGTTTTCTAGTATTTTTCTATTTCCTAAAATACTTAATAAAAGCCTTTTATATTTATTATTATAGATTTTTAATAAGCCCTATAAAGGCTATTAATCTTTATCCTAGGATAGGACTATTCCTCTTTTTTTATATTTATTAATATATAAATAAAAAAAGATAAAGAATAATTATAGTAAATAGGCTATTAAATATTATACTATCTTTTTATATTAATAAATATATTAATTTTTTTAGTTCTATATTTTAAAAGATATCTCTCTTATTTTCTTTTAAACCTTTTTTTATTAGGGCTTAAATCTATAGATTCCTAGTTATTTACTTCTAAATCTTATTTATTAGATTTAGATTTAATATTAAAAGATTATATTTCTTTAAATATAGCCTTAGTAGGCTTTTATAAATATAGTATAGTTTTATAGCTAAAGGTTTTAGTTCTTTTAGATATAGTTTATTATATAGCTTTTCTAGATAAGGCTTTCTTTTATATTTTCTTTATATTTATTTTTATTTTTATAATAATATAATTAATAATATCTTTTTTTTTAATAAATAAAAATAAGTATTTAACTATTTAAATTTATTCTATTTAATATATATAAATATAGATAGATTAATATATAAAAATATAAAAGAGTTATTTTTAATAATTATATAAACTTTTTTAAATATTTCTATATATATTCCTATTTATTATAATATAAAATAGACTACTATTAATATCTATAATTATATAAAGTCCTTTTTATCTATATTTACTATAATTAAATATAATCTATTAATTAATATATAGAGTATTTATCTATTAGATTCTCTAAATATATATATCTCTAAAAAATAGCTTTTAAATATTTAATATAGACTAAACTATTTACTTTTGAACTTCTTTTTATTTTTATTTTAAATAAATACCTAATTCCCTATAGAGAAACTAGTCTTTACTACTATAGAGTCTTAAATCTACTTTTTCTTAATAGTATATATAAAAAAAAGTTTATTTATCTTTATTTATATATCTACTATACCTTAGATATAAAAATTAATATTATTAGTACTATTTAAGGTAGATATATTCTAATCTTTAGGGATTTAAAAGTAAATACTATAAATAAGAAAGAAAGGACTAAAATATATAAATAAATATTCCTATATATATATAGTAAAAAGGGTATATAATAAATATAGGTCCTAAATATATATTAGCTTATTTATAAGGTATTTTATAAATATCTATCTAAGTACCTTATTTAGATTCTTTACTTTCTTATTTATTTATAAGTAATAAGGTATTATTATTTAATAATAAATCTTTAAGATTCTTAAAAAATATTAAATAGTATTAGATAGTAAGTTTAGCTTATTATTAGAGATTAGCTTTTATAGGGTGCTATATAAAAGGAAAATATCTTTATATAGGAACTAGCTAAATATCTCCTCTATAGCTTTAAAGATAGTTCTAGCTATTAATTATCTAATTATATAATAGATAGCTATAATAATTTATCTATTCTTATTTAAGGTAGTTAATAAGTAACTAACTAAATTAATCCTTTAATATTTAAATAGATATATATTAGTAATAACTATATACTATACTATTTCCTTTTTAAAGGACTTCTTTAGATTCTATAAAATTTAGCAATTTAGGCACTCCTAGGTAGCTTTTTTAATATCTAATTAAATATTAGGCCACTAAATATAGGGCTAAATAACCCTATTTAGGCCTAAGAAACTAAAATACCTATATTTATAATAGACCTTCTATACTAAATCTATATAAAAAGGTTATTTTAGATATAGTATTTATATACTATCTTTATAGATAAATATAAACTAATATTTTAGGGCCTCTTTAGATAATAATATACCTATAGGTAAAAGAAATATCTAAAAACTCAGAGCTAGAGTAAACCTTAATATAATATAAATAAGAGCTTTTCCCTTTAGATATATACTATCTATTAAATATATAATAATAATAGCTAACTATTTATCTTTAGGAATTCTTAGGACTATATATATTACCACTAAATAGATATACTAGCTAAGCTAGATTATAGCTATATTTATAGATAAGTCTTTAATAAAATCTAGCTATTAACTAATAGTATTAGAAATAATAGCTTCTAAACCCTTATAGTAGTATATCCTTAGATTATATTCTTAGAATTCTTTAACCTAGTAAACTAAACACTTACTATATATAGTAGTTATCTATAGATACTATAGACTTTTATAATTAGTAATAATTATAGTTATTATCCTATTTTTAATATAATAGTTCTATAAATATAGGGCCTCTTTTATAGCTAAGAGCTCCTTCTTATAAATAAAATAATTTAGCTTTACTCCCTATAATTTCTTTTTATTAAATATAACTAAATAAAAAAGATTAGTTTTATCTTACTATATTAAGATTATTTTAAAGGCCTATTTAGAAATATCTATTTTAATAGTAAAAGATTTTATATAATCTAGTTAAATTAAGATAAAAGCTATAGTTATAGCTTCTTTTAACTAATACAATATTAACTCTATAGTTAAAATCTATTAAATAAGATAGAACTTCTTTATATAAAGCTCTATATTAGTTTCTTTTAGTAATTTATATAGTAGTATATATATCTTTATAAAATTATATATAAAATAGTAATAATAGATAGTAAAGCTAAAAAATTAGTAGACTTTATAAATATTCTATAAATAAGGCTATATCTAGATTACCTTAATTTTCTTTAAAAAAAATAAGATAGTCCTATTTTAGAGGATATAGCTATAGAATTTTAGCTAATTTATTATAAAAATATATTTTTTTAGTTTAGTATATAATTTCTACTATTAGAGTAGAGAGAGGACTATTTCTAGATATTTATAGTGTTCTTTTAGTATATTAAAAAATATTAGTATATTATCTAGATAAACTATTATATTTCTGTTTAAAAAAAGATATAATATATTATTTATAATAGATTAGAATATTATAAAGTATTTATTAAACTAAATAGTATAATAAACTATTTATATTTCCCCTAGATAGTATTAAAAACTATCTTTTTAATTAAACTTATTCCTATCTAGATCTATTAATATTTAGATACTAAATTAATTTTTAATAAATACTTTATTTAATTAATCTAATCTAAGAGGTCTTAGATATATAGAAGTAGATAGCTATTTTTAATAGTAATTTAGTTTAATATATAGTAATTAATATATATCTACTACTTTTTATTAAATTTCTTTATAAAAATAACCAAAAAGCCCTAAAGGCTTAAAGATAGCTATATAAATCTTTTTATAAGAAAGATTATAATATACTAGGCTTATTCCTTTAATTTTTCCTAGGATATTAGATATAAATTAATATTAATAAGAGCTTTTATACCTATATAGATCTTATAAATAATAAAGCACTCTAAAGGTATTTTATTAAGTACAATAACCATTTATGCCGGCACCACCAGATTTGGCTCCCCCCCTGGATTGGGTTTGGTGTCTGCCCCTACTACCACCCTATTTAGTCTAGTCCACCCTGATTGGGTTTAGTGTTCTACTATATCTTAAGAGATAATAGCTTTTTACTGGCCCTCTTTAGTTTAGTTTTTCCTAGAGAGGATTAGCGCAATCCACTATACTTAAACTGGTTTAGTGTGTTTAACTACTTACCACTATAGTCCTCTTAAGTATAAAATATCTAGTGTGTTATTTAATACTCTCCTCTCCCACTTAACCTATCTTTCCCCCTTTTAGCACTTTATCTGCTTATCTTTATCACTGTGAAATAATATAGTATTTCTAGATTATATAGTATAGTTGCCTCTGCTTTAGCTAAAAACTATTATTATTATCCCTACACTTTTATCTCTACTAGTCTATTTACTATTCTATATCTTTATACTAGCTTCTATAACTCTTTATTGGGACTAATAGCTATTGTGCTTACTTAGATAGGACCTTTTTCTTCTTTATTCCTACTATAACTATTAAAAATTAGATTATAATTTATATAAGCTTAGGATATAATAGTGATAGATTCTAATAGCTATATAGTAATTACTTAGACCTTATCTTTAGTTTATACTAATTATTATCTATAACTAAACCTCTTATAAAGGCTATAGCCTTACTTGGATATTATATATAGCTAAGATAATACTTTAACTAATACTAAGGTCTATACTAATAATTAGCTCTTAATTGGTTTTTAGTAGGTTAGATACTATTAAAAGGATAACTTAGTTAGATACTATAGATAATTTTAACCTATACTAAGTAGACTTATACTTATTAAATATAGTAATAACCCCTATATTAGTAAAGTATAGTAGTATAAAATAGACTTATAGATAATACTTTTGTCTTTAGTTTAGTATCTTAGCTTAATAGCAAAATTACTATATAATATAGTAATTATATTAGGTGATATATTGTATTTTTTAGTTCTATCTATTGGAGATAAACGAGATTAGATATTAAAAGGAAGTAAAGTAATATATAATCTAGTATACTTTAGGCTTTAGTATAAAGATAATATTTATTTTAGCTATAAGATTGTTTATTTACTATTAACCTTTTACTTTTATTTCTAATTATATAATTTATATTATATTTTCTCTCTTAAGGTATTATATTATAGTTACTATTAATTTAAACAATATTATATAATATTAGCTACTTATTACTAAGCCTCTTTATAAAGTATTAGTATAAATATATAATTTTACCTTTTAGGGTTTAGTGTATTCTGTTTTAGATATAAGGTTTTAGGTTTACTAAGCTCTGCTTTATATCCTATAGTCTTCTTTTTATCCTTTTTTACTTATTTCCTTCCTATAAATAGATATTAACCCTCTAGGAGGTTTACTCTTTTTATACTCTAGGACTAAGCCTATAATAAATATCTTAGATAATATATTAAAAGAATTTCTACCTTAGGATCTAGATAGATATTATTAAGTATAGATTAAATTTAATTATAAGCTAGGTAGTGTAGAGATTATATTAGACCTAGGTTTAACTAATAGTTAAAACTAAGATTATCTTTTTAGTGGTCTTTATAGGTAAGATATTTGCTACTAGTGTAAAACCAGTAAATATAAATAGTTCTCCCCTCTACTTCTCTTAAGTTTCATCTTTTAGCTTTACTACTACCTCTACCTTTTTAGAAATAGACTAAAAAAACTATTAGGTAATAAATACTAATTAGTATTTTAAAATAGATCACTAAGATAGTTATAGTTAATAGTAAAGGATATATATTTTATATAATATACCTAAGCATAACTAGCTAGATAGAGAAGATATTAACTAATCTAAATAGTATCTATTATATAGTTAGTTATTTTAAGCTGTCTTTAATTTTAGATATTATTTTAACTCTTAAAAACTATAAACTAAATAGTAATAAATAATATAGCAGTAATTAAAGTAGTAAATATACTTAAGGAAGTAAGTATTTATATCTTAAAGAAAGGTAATTATTAAGATAGTATTAGTATATATACTAATTTATTATTAGATAGCCTTAATCCTTTAGTTATTAGTATTAAAAGTGATATAAATATAATAGCTAAGAAGCTGCTAGCTAGTGCCTTTCCTAAAATACCTATATCTAATATATTTAGCAGTTAATTACTTAGAGAAGATCTAGGAAATACACTATATACTATAATCCCTCTACTTAAAGATAATAATAAATATAGTATTTAGTATAATATTAATCTAAGATTAGCTTATTAAGCTCCTTTAAATAGAATCTTTACTACTTTTTATTTATCTATATTAAGCTAAAAAGAGAGACTATCACTATATATCTTAATCACTACCTTAGTAGATCTGCCTCTATTTACAGTAAATCTAACTAATATACCTTATTTTTATTCTAATAGTAAAGGGCAGTTAAAAGATTATAAAGATCCTATTAATATCTTAGATAGTGAGAGGTAAGATAGTGATAACCCTAATAATAATAACTATCTTAAAGTGTAACCTAATAATAGAAGTGATAATAATAATCCACTTTATCTATAAAAGAGAAAGAGATAGGTCTTTAAAAGAAGCCCTACTTACTAAAAGTATAGTATTACTTTATTTTACTTAGCTGCTATAGTAGATAAACCTAATACTAATATAGATATTCTATTAATAAACCTATATAATATTAAAACTATCTCTATCTAAGGCTTTCTTATATAGTAGGTTTTACTTTTAAAAGTTATTTACTTAGTTACTTTTAAAGAATAGTAAGAATATACTTACTATAATAAACCTAAAAAAACACTAGTAGATTTTAAAGATAGATTAACTTATCCTTATACTAGAGTAAAAAGAGGAAGTACTAAGTAGCCCTAAATAGAAATTTTGAATATAATATTATATAAAAATAACTAGCTCTTAATTAAATTAAAGGAATAATAGGAGTTATCCTAGAGTGAAATTACCTAATATTTTCCTAGTAGATTAAAAGGATCTCTCTAGATATACTATAGCACTAAGCTTAAGTGCTAGACTTTTAATAATATTACCTATAGTTTTAGTATAAAGACTAATTCTAAAAATAGTATAAAAACTTATTATAAGTTATTCTAGTGGGGTATTAATATATAAATATTATCTTAAATAAGATATAGTCTGTCCTAAATAAGATATATAGTTAATAAGTATTTACTTAATTAATAGATATTATTCTATTTTATATTAGTCTTTTAGAGTTAGTATATAAACTAAAAAAAAAGAGTCTAAAAAATATAAATATTTAAACTATTCTTTAATACCTAATTAATATAGGACCACCTTTATAATCTATTTAATTAAATATATTATATAACTCTTTTTCTTATTATATCTATTAAAATAGCTATAAAATATTTTATCTATAGAGTCTCCTAAATTTAGTGACCTTTCTATAAATACTGTAAAACTAGCTTATAATAATAGAGATATTTAGCTATAAATAAAAGTTAATTACTTTAGTAGGTTAAATAGCTAGATATCTTAAAGATTTTTTTCACCTCTAATAGGTTTATTATTATTTAGATCTTTATTTATTAGTATAGTCTTTAATATCCCCTTAAATATTGCCTTATTCCTTATTTTTACTACTTCTTAGCCTTTTAAGGGAACCTATTTATTAGATATAATATTAAATAAGCTTAATAAATTATACTTTAGGTTCTAAGCTATCTTAAAATATCTATATTCCTTTTAGTGCAGAGCTATATCCTTTATTAATAATAAAATAAATTAATATAAACTGATAAACCTAAATACGACTTAGTTTTTAAAGGTTTTAATAAGTTTATATTAAAAAGCAATAGCACTATCTTTTTATATTTTATAGTAGTAATAAAAAGGTCGAAATATACTTTTATCTATTAATATTAGAAAAGTAAGCTTTAAAGTAAGAAATTAAGTATAGACCTTATAGGCTCTTATATATAACTCGCTATTATTTAGTCCTTAAATAGATAAAGATAAAGGTTTAGCAGTTATAAAGTCTAAAACCTTATCTATATATTAAAAAGCTAGCTCTATACTAGATAACTACTAATCAATAATACTAATTATTACTAAAAGATTATTTTTTAAAATAAATATATTTCTTTTATATAGATTAAGATAAAATAGGGTTAATATAGTTATATTATAAACTTAACTATCCACTAATATTATATTAAGTACTATATAATTATATTTAAGAAGAGCTAAATATATCTAAAATAAGCTATAATAGAATAGTCGATCTAGAAGCTTAGAGTCTCTTAAAGGGACCTACAAAATACCTATATCGATAAGACTATTAAAATATATACTTATTATTATCTCTATATTCCTAATCTTTAGCCTTTATATTCTTAAGAATAAGTGTAAGAACTAATTTATATAGATTTTAGTTAGGAACTATATACTAATAATATCTATAGTTCCTATAATCCTAGTACCTTATTCTATAGTAAGGCCTAAGATAGAAGCTGTTATTTAGCAGTATCTTAGAGGAAGAATCTAATAATATAATAGAAAAGTATAAGCTTTTATAGGCTAAAAAGTTAAGATTAACTATCTCTCTAAGTATTTTATAGATAATGTCTATATATTTAACTTTCTAATCCCTTAATATATAGGGCTATTTCTAGTATAGCTAAATACTAGATATATATTCTATAATAATATATTTATTATTAACACTATTCACTATATTATCGCTTTATTTAAAGATCTTAGGGATTAGAATATTAGTGTTTCTTTACACTATATTATATAAATTATTAGTGAGAGATATATATTCCCTATAGATTAATATTCCATTTATAGTATTAGATTATTATAACCTTAAAAGCTATAGCTAATTTTATAGAGCTAACTAATATAAATAGTAGCTATACTATAATATATAAACTATTATTTATAGTAAAAATAAATACCCTATTAAAGCTATCTTCCTTTTTTTTATATCTTTTAATATATTTTCTCTTATTAGATAAATCTACTATCTTCTAGTAAAATTCATTAAAGTTAAGATTTATCTAGTATAATTAGCGTTTATATTTATTGTTCTAAAGCTATTAACTGTTAATATATAAATAAGGATTGACCCCTAAATCTTATTACTATTGTTAAATATTATATAAAGGTTATTTAGGCTTACTATCTGCTTTTGCTTAGTCTATTATATACTATAAAAAAGATTATACGCGATTAGGTTTAGAAAAAAAGGGTTTAAATATAATACTGTGAATAAGGGAAGGCTAGATATAATAAAAGTGCTAAAAGTGATAAGTTAAGGAAAAAGATATTTATAACACTAAGGATACTTTTATATAGCTTATTATATAAAAGATAAAAAGTATAGTGTTAAAGATAGTATACTCTTATATACTTAAGAAGGGGTTTATAGGCTTAAAATTTACTAAAACTAGATAGCAAACCTATAATAAATATATTATCTTTAGCTATATACTAATATAATATAAGTAAATGCTATATCCTAAAATATCTATTATAGATCTAGTGGGGTAGGCTTTATTAATTAGACTAAAAGACTAAAATACTGAATCTCTAAGATTTTATATATCTACCACTATTTATTAATATTACTCTATAACAATATTATAGTAAAGGTGATTTTTATAGGTCTATATCTTAGCTATAATAAGTTTATAGTAATAAAAATCAAATATACTATATATAAGAGGAGTATCTAAGTTATATACTAGAGTTTAGAATTATTTTATTAAAATTTTTAGGTAATTATAAAAAATACTTACTTTAATAAATATTAAAATATATATCTAAACTATAATATATTAGAAGCCGCTAAAATTTTATTAAAATACTCTAAATATTACTAGGAATACTCCTTTAAGTCCTAATATTAAATATATAAGTGTTAAGATCTTAAGCTATAAAATATTATCTTAAATATAGCTCAAAAATTTTTTATATTTATCCAGTATATTATTTTTATATCTACTATAATATTATATAATAAAGTATAATTATTAAGTTATAAGGTTATAATTTATTATTTTAAATATAGTATTTTAGGGTATCTAGCTCGCTTTTATATCTAATTTATTTATAGGTTATATTAACTATAGTTAACTAGACTAGTTATTTAATTATATTAAGAATTTATAGGTTATTTTATAGAGTGTATAATAACTAGAATTTACTAAATATATAAATTTATTAATAATAACTTCTACTTAAATCCTTTATCTTTTCCTTCTTTATATATACCTTAAGAACTATTAACTATTCCTTACTCAATAAAATTAGTAGACTTCTAATATATTTATCTAAGCTTTTATTTATCTATTTATATTAACTCTTTCACTATTTAAGTATATTCTGTATTTTTGTCTTTAGCTATAGTATTAAAAGTTATAGTTATAAGCTTTTTATAAGTTATATTTTTTTTAACCTAGTTTTTTAGCACTAGGCTTTTAGTTTATAAATTAATCTATAGGTTTATATTAAGATACTTTATATTCTTATTATAGTAGCCTATATTGATATAGAGTTAAAATTGTTTATTTTTAGTTTTTAATAGGATAAGGTGGCTACTTTTAATAGCAGCACTTATAAACTTAAATAGCGCGTTTTTAATATTTTGCGCTAGTTAAGAAAAGTTTACTAAGACCTTAGATATTTTGCTATTTTATATATAATAGGTTGTTACTTTAATAGTAGTATAGATATCTAAATTATTAGTATAGTCTTAACTAGTAAAGAAAATAGTTAATATACTATAAATAAACTAGACTGCCACTAAAACTAAATAGAATTAGTTTTATTGAGAAATATTAATTAAAAGGGTTAGATATTTATATATTATAGCTATTATAGCTTTTTTTAATAGACAGTTATATTATATATAATAAGCACTAGAAAAGGAGTGAAATTTACCTTAAAATATAATAAACTGTAGGATACTATTATATTAGTAGCTATAAATTTAAAGACTAATAGAAGAGATATATCTTTTAATTGTAGCACTATTAGTTAGGCTAAAGAGTACTTTAATGCCACTAAGTGCTCTTTTAAATAAGGGATGATTTTATATAATAGGGTAGAGATAGTAATATTATAAGTTATAATTTTATAAAGATAATAAGTTTTATATAAGGTATAATAGTACCTTTAATATATCTTGCTGGGTGAGGGAAGTAATAATAAAATTGCCCTAATTAGTAAAGGTGTTGTGTTTTATATATAAAGTATATTGCTTTATACTAATATAGTGTATAAGCTTAAAGATTTATATATACTTAAATGTACTATAGGAGCCTATACCTAGCTATTAATGAAATAATTAAATCTACTTAAGGAGGCTAAAATATCTATTCTAGTAAGCTAAATTATACTATTACTATTAGCTTTGCCTTATATATAAAAATTATAGTAGGATGATTATATACTAAAGCCTAATAGCTATAGAGGGAGAGATAGATAGATTGTTATTCTGAATCAGACTCTGTTGCTCTGCTATAACAGTCTAGGGTTATTGGACAATATTATGTATATATATAATATAAGCTATTTTTAGGTATTAGTAGAATCTAGATTAGTAGGTTAGGTAATACTTAGATAAACTTCTATTACTGCCTCTCTCAACCCCTTTAAACCCTATCTTTTTTAACATAGAAAGAAACTATAAGAATATAGCGCTATTAATATAAAAGGTAGGTAATAACTTAGTCTTTTATTAGAAATATATTTTAATTACTTATTTATTTATATAAGTGTATCTTATAGGTAAATTTTTTTTACTCTTTAATAGCACTATATCAGTAAATAATAGTCTATTATCCACTATCCTACTATTATAAAGTATTTTTTCTTCCTATAAAAGTAAGGCCTAGGAGGAAGTAGGGAAGGATATAGAGGCTATAGCTATAGACACTATTATAAAGCAGACAAAAGCCACTATATTTTAACCCAGATTTATAGATACTAATACCTATAATAAACTTATTTATAGTATAATATATAATTATAAAAGGGTATATTCTATAACACTAATTCTTTCATTAACTAACTAAGATTTCTAGAATATAGAAAACTTCCTTAGCTATTTTTAGATAATTTCCTATTATAGATATAAGAGTCTTATTTTTTTACCTAGAAACACACTAATAAGAACTAATTTTATAATAATAAAGCCTTTATATTACTAAAAGAAGTCTTTAATTAGGGATGTAGAAGTCAATATAAATTATTACTATATTATATTAAAAGAATATAATATTTATATTAAGAGCAATAGAAAGCTAATAACACTAGCTATATCAGATATTCAATAATACTCTATATTAATATATTATATAATAAATCTAAATTAAACTTTAAAAAAAATTTATTATTTATTATTATATACTAGAATAGTCTTTATATTAAGCTAATAGATTATCCCACTAATTAAATAAATTAAACTATTATATAAACTATATAGTATTAATTTTATTAATTAATAATTCTAACTTAAACTTATCTATTAAATTAGTAATATTATTTAGTATATTTATACTTAAAGCTAGTAGATTACTCTAAGTAATATTTATTTCTATAGTTAGAAATCTAACTAAGATAAATCCCCTATTTAGGGATATTTAGGTGCCTTCTATATTATTTATATATATAAAGGAGTTAACTTAGGAAATTAACTTATTGAGATAACTAGAAGCCCTAATAGGAGGGAAGAAAACTTAAATTATTTATTAGATAATATATAAACTAAATATATATATAGTGAAATATACTATCTATATTTAATAGGCTTAAAGAACCTATACTATAACTATTTCTTTAAGAACTTCTATTAAGAGTATCTAGGCTATATCCTAGATAAGAAATATATTTTATTATTAAAGTACTAATTTAATTAGGATTCTTTAGTCTTTTTAAGGATTACCTAGCTAATAACTTAGGATAGCAGCTATATTTATATATAGGCTTAATAAAATAATAAGGTATAATCTCTAATTTAAAAATAGAAACTTAGCTATTAAAGCAATTAGATATAATATTTATTATACTAGTAGCTATAGATCTTATAGAAGGTTTTAGTTGAAATCTAACTAACTTATAATAGATAAGAATAGTATTTATATCTTCACTTTTATTTAAGTACTTTTTGTATCTTATTAAAGATTAGCTCTAGCTTAAATATTAGTATAGAGAATCAGTAATAAAGAGGGTAAAGACTAATAAGATATATAGCAAAACGAAAAGATAAAAAAGTATACCACTTTCTTCTTTCTGTATATATTAATTATATATATAACTAATCTTAAAATTAGATCTTAATTTGTATATAATATCCTATTTTTAGATCTTTTTATTGTTAGAGTTATATAAAATTATATCAGTGTAAAATAATATAATATTCTCTATAAAAGTCTTTAACTAGTAAAGCTCTATTATATACTATAAAATATAATAGAGGGCTATACAGTAAAAAGCTTAATAAATACTATTAGCACTAGCACTCTATTTATTTATATAATAAAGATCAGTGAGAATATTATAGAAAGCTATTTTTGCTAAACTTAATACTTTACCACTCTAAAATAAATGCCTATTCTCCTTATAAAAAGGAATAGTATTACTTAGATATTCCAGAATTTTAATATTATCCTTACTTAGGCATTTTACATAACTAAAGGTATCTTTATAGCTATATAGTGGAGCTATCCTCTTCTATTTCCTAAATACCTTATATAAAGGATAAGTGATATATTAGGGAAGGTAATTCTTATTATAAACGATAAATTCAACAAACTTCTTAAAGTCAGTCTTCACCTTAAATAAGTATAAGAGTCCCTTATCTCCTAAAGGTATTCTAGTTCCTAAATTGCACCTATATAAAGGGCCAAAGCTTGCTTATATATAAGATTTAGATCTATTACAGTAAGAATATTTTAGAATTCAGTTATAGCTTAAAAGGCTCTATAGTCTAAATCTATATAAATAATATAGGAACTAGCATAGGCAAATATAATAAATATTATATCTCTATATAGGTATTAATTAGAAATAGGAAAATATATCCTATAAAAGGTATATTTTAGATATTTCTAGTTTAGTGTATAATTAGAGGGGTACTTTTACCTACTTAGTAAGGATATACCTAACCAGCACACTCAACTCCCCTTATTTCTTATTAAATTATCCTAATATCTATCTACAGCACTTCATATAACCACATATATATATATAATCATATATACACTAAAGTATATTCTGATTTTTTTTTAGATTTATATAGGGTTATAAAAGTCTAGGCTCTTTAGATAATCTAGGGGCTATAGAATCTAGTTACCTTACTAACCTATCTAATAAACTTTTATTTATAAATTGCTACCCTTTAAGAGGGGTTAAGGGGGGGATTTATTTAGAAAGTAAGGATAAAGTGCTATTCTTTTAAGTATAGTCTACTTTTTAAAGAATAATCTTTTTCCATTAACATTAGTAAATAAGATATAGATTTTCACATAAATCCAGAATCAGTATTAGTATAAGTAGATCTATAAAAATAAAAAGGCTTATATCTATATATATAAAAATAGTATAAAAGTATTCTACTGTGCTAGTAAAATCACTTAGTATATAGCACAACAGTAAATAACCTAATAAGGTTATTAAGGTACTAAATAAGAGCTAATCACTGATCTTCTTATAATAACTCAGACTTCCTACTAGTAAAGATCTCCTTTAATTAAGAGTAAATCTACTCTTCCTATAAGCGCTATATAATCGATGATCTTTTTAGCTAAATCACTAGCTATACTAGGTTACCACCTAGCTAAAATATTATAGTAGCTTCTTAGTCCTACAGTTTTAAAAAGTTTAAACCCTATAAAAGAGCTTATAGTTAATCTAAAAAAGCAATTCCTAGAACTCTACTTCTTTTTTTATAGTATAGCAGATTTCTATTTTAATATTAGATATAATACTAATTCTTATTTAGTAATAGTGGTAGATAAAAATAGCCTTACTATTATATTTATCTTTTTAATACTTTTAAGGAGATACTAATAGAAGTTTTTTCTATAATTAATATATTTTAGCTTTATTTAAATCTATATATATATAATAGAAATTTTATAAAAAAATACTTTTAATTTAGCAATAGGTAAAATATTTTAATTAGTTATAGAGTATAGCCTATTAAATATCTATTTTAGAAGTATAGATATAGGATCTTTTACAAAAATTACCTTTAAATTTTAAACTTTAGTCTTTATATACTTTAGTATAGTTTTATTTAATAAAGATAGGCTAATTATAGAACTTATATAGTATATATTAGAGTATTTTAGTACTTAGTATAGAGTATAAGGGGAAATTGTTAGTTAGTAAATTAAATTTATAGTTACTATATTTCGACTTCTAAAGAAAGAAAGTGACTTAATAGACCTTTTATATATATTTAACTAAGGTTAATTATAGTTATAAGTCTAGTTTAAATATAGAGAATAAGAATAAAATTATCTTTAACTAGTTTAAGAAGATAAAAGCCTACTACTTTAGGATACTTTATGATCTTTATATAATTTATAATCTATTAAGTCGCCTACTAATTACTTTTTAAATAAGAATTTTTTAAAAGTGCTTAGATATATAATAAAGAAACTAAAAGCTAAAAGGAATAATGATATAGACTAAGTAGATATTAAGTCCTATACCCTATATTCTATATTCTTTTTATCTTAAGACTAATTGGTTTATACCCTATAGAATATATTTATTAGCTCTCTCTTATTCTTATAGATAGTTTATTATTTAATACTATTATACTACTAATCACTATTCTAATTATTTCCTCTTTCTTTTAAATTCTTCCTTAGCCCTTATAATCTTATCTTAGTATTCTTACCTAGTACTATAGATCTATTAAAATTTAAGCTATAAAATAATAAAGAAATAACCTAGTTTAGCTTATTATAGGATTTTTAAGCCTCTTAATTATTCCCCCTAGATCGCCTTCCTTATATATAGATAAATATCTTTCTATTAAAAGCTCTCTTTATCTATAGTTACTCTATATAATAACTCTATACTAATTATACTATTTTAACTTTATAATACCCTAAAGTATTAAATTATAAATAAATTACCTAAGCACTATAGTATATTATTATACCACTTAGAGCCTATAATAAGTATAGATAAATATATAGATATTATTTAACTAAATAAAATACTCTAGGCCTATTAGTAGATAGTTTTATTTAATCAGTATAAAGGTATAATTCCTAAAATTAAGATAAATAAATTAGCTCTATTATTTAATATAACTAAGACTATAGTTCTTTTAGTCCCTATAAAAGAATATCCTATATAAGATTAGTTTTTATCTTTAGATAGTAGTCCTATTAAAGAAAATAACTATTTCTGTCTCTATTAGCTAGTAAAAAAGGCCCTTTAGCCTTATAATAGTAAGTTAATATTATCTATATTATTATTAAATAAATATAATAAATACTTTTTATTTTAGTTTTTTAGTAAGCTAGTAGCTAAAAGACTTAGTCCTAATCTAGGGTATAGAGTAAATTCTTAAAGCTAAGACTAATCTCTCTCTAAGTTAGCCTTTATTCTATATTATTAATATTACTAAGTAAAAATAATAGTATATAATCTAGGACTTTTAACCCTAAAAATCTCTAAGATTATTAAAGTATAGTGGAGAAATCTCCTTAAGAAAGATAAGAAAAAGTAGAGGGCTTTAGTGATAATAAGAATTTCTAGATAAGCTCTAATCTATAATTTTAATATTTATAAAGTATCCCTAAGTAGAGAAAGTTTATTATAGTTAGTAATATCTTAACTATTACTATTAACTATAAAGGGTTAGTTAAAATAAAGATTCTTAACTAAGAACTAGCTATAATCCACTAAATAGGATATATTATACTAACTATAGCAGTTATATAATAAATATACTATCTCCTTTAATAAGCCTATTTATATTAGCTATAAGTCCTATAATCTGATTTTTAAACTTTTTAGCCCTATCACTATACCTAATATCTAGCTTTATAAGGAGCTTATAATATTATAAGAAGGACTTAAACTAACCTTTAATACTAATTAGGATTGATTAAGTTAATTCTTATATTTATTATTACTGTATAGAGGATAATAGTGCGCTATCTCTTAATTTAAAAGGTGGTTGAATTTCCTAAACTTCTTTTAAGCTAGTAAACTAGCTTTATCATGATAGAAGCTAAGAGTCCCTTTATACTGCTTACCTAGAAATATAGCTATCCTATAATATACCACCTTTTTAGATTTTAACACTTCTATCTATATAGTAAAGCTGTATAAAAATTAATTTACTATTTAATTTATTTACTTATAATAATAAGTACTTTACTGTGACTAGCTCGCCTTATACCTAATATATAAATTTAGCTTTTTTATTATATAGTGCTAGCTATCTATCTAGCTTAGACTTATATTAGCTATATAAGTGTATTAACTATAGGAGCCTACTATATTATATATATAAGGAGGAGGAGATATATTTTATCTAATACCACTATATTAAATTATATTAGTGGTAGAAAGAGGTATATAAGAGTTTTAACTATTAGTTTTTTAGCTATTAGTATAGCTTCTTAGGTATATAGAATTGGTTCTACTAGTTTATAAAAAAAAGAATTACTTACTAATTCGCGAGTAATAGTAAAGCCTAGATTAGAATAGTTTAAGCTATTAAAAAAGAATATAAACTAATATTGTATTTTTTACCCTATTAAAGATTAGCTATAGATTTAAGTGATATAATATAGATAGATATTAAATTAGGATAGCTAGCTATTGTGATTATAGAAGCCTAAAATAAAGAAGTAGATCTTTAATTAGCTTATAAAAAAAATATAATATAGTAAAAGTTAAGAAGCTATTGAAAGTAAGTTTAAAAGTAATTTTAATAAAAAAAGATCTTATATAGCAATTTATATCTAGGCTAGATAGTATAAAAGCAATAGATATATTTAATATTTACTAGTAATCCTATAAAGAATTACTATATTAAAAATATATTAATACTATACTAATATAAAACTAAATTAGGATATAGTTAAATACCCTAGAATCTTTTAGCTAAGTAAATCTAGTAAAAGTATTAAAGGCACTAATATCTATTAGCTAAATAAAGCTAGTAAAAAGATAGAAAAAAGCTAGTATTATAGATTATCTAAAATCAGAGAGTAAAGTAAAGCCACTAAAAACACTGTCCTTTTAGAGCCTCTTAGGGCTATAAAAGGGCTTTATTAGTATAAATCTGGATAAAATAAATATTTATTATTTATAAACCCTAAAACTTTACTAAGTGAGTTTACTTTATATCTACTAATAAATTTAAGCCTATTCCTAAGGTTAGATTATATTAAGAGCTTATCTACTAATATTATTTCTATAGCTTAGTTGCTTTTATTAATAAGCTAGCCTAGTAAGAGAATCTTAAATATATTGACTCTTAAAAAAGAGAAATATACTATATTTTCTTTCTCACTTCTAGATATTAATAGCCTTTTATAATTATATTAATAGTATAATATAGTAGAACTGAGAGGAAATTTATAATAATTATCTTATAAACCTTTTTATTGTTTTATTCTAAAGGTTCTTCTCTTATACCTATTTCCTTTTTTTTTCTTCTCTTAGGTGATTTATTATATATAATTTATTATTTTTTATATTAAAATACTATATAATTCCTCTATATAAAGTGAGATTTATAGGGTATTCTTTTTAAGTCTAATAGAATAATTTTAGTATTTATAATATTTTAAATATTAATTAATCTTAAAAAATCTCTAATATAATAAAAAAGCCCTTTATAAATAAAGTAAATGTTAAATCTATATCTATTTATCTAGAAGAGGGGAAAATATATAAAATATCTATATAATAAAAAGTGATAATTTACTAGCTTTAAGTAAATATAACTATAATTATTATTTAAATTATAATAGTGAATATTTAAAGGATTTACTAGCTATTAGTATATATTATAGATAATCTTAGTTTATAGAGCTTTCTATTTTTATTTACTCTATTCTACTACTTTTTACTATTTCTAATTTTGTTTAGTTTATATATAGATTTTAATATCTAACTCTAACTTAGGCTATTATTTATAGCTATAAAAGGATAGATATATTTAAAAGCCTTTATAAAAGAAATTCTTTAAACTCTATTATAGCTTTTACTATAGACTATCTAGTTATTAAGCTACAGTTTATTTGCTTAAATAATACCTATTAACTAATAAAATACTATAAATTAAACCTCTATAAATTATAAAATCTAAACTTCCTATAAATTAAATATATTCTAGAAAACCTTTAAATTAACACTATAGGTATATAGCAAAAGTGCCAAAATTACTAAAATCCTTCTAGTAAATAGATACACTATATAATCTATTATTATACTAATAACCTTATAGTCTATAAAATTATAAATCTAATTATAGCAATATATTAAAAGCTATACTTCTCACTTAATAAAGTAGCTAAGTTCTATATATAAAAGTTAATATTTTTAGAATTTAAGATAAAGACTCTTAAAAGTATTTTAGTAATTAGGGGTATAGAAAAGAAATATAAAAAAGGGCAACTAAATAAGCCTTAGTAGTATTTAGTATATAGCTTTTATTAACTATATCTATAGACAATATTATAGTCTAGCCTATAGTAATAATAAAGAGAAAAGAAGTAAAGTGAACAGAGACTAATAGTTCTTTATTATAGAAATCTACTAAAAAGAGAGGAGAGAAAAGTTAAATAGAGATTTAATAACACAGAATCTAGTTAAAGTAAAATAAACTACTTAAAAGAATTATTATCAATATATAAGGTTAAATAGCTATCCACTTAGTATATATAGTATATAAGTTAGTAAATACTAGCTTAAAAAACTCTTCCTAGGTCACTTTTTAAAGAGTCTCCTAGAGATTATTTTTTCCTTAGCATTAGTAGTTTCTAATACTAATACTCTATAAAAATAAATTATTATATATAGCTAGTTAGTAAAGTTACTTTACTTAAAAATCTTATAGAAACTTATTTATTAAATATAAATAAGTAAAGGTAAAGATATTAGCCTTTTAAATATTTTAATAGATAAAAGCGATTTTATTACCTATTCAAAAGTTATATTTTACTATAAACACTTCCTTTAATAGATATCTAGTTCTAAGCTTAGTCCTTCTTTACTATATTATTATTACTATAATCTTACTATTAATTCAGAAATAGTCTTTCTCTAGTATATAAGCTCTAATTAGCACACTACAACACACTAACTTACTATAGATTATTTAAACTAAGATTATTTATATAAGATTATTTAACCAGTTAATTTATTAACTCTATAGTATAAAAAGATAGATATATTAATACTAATAAAGGATAAAAGTTATCTAGATCTAATACTAAATCTTCAGCCTAAAACTATATATATTATCCTAGAGAACTATTTACTAGAAAATAAATATAATATTAATAAGGCCAGTAAATACCTCTATTGCTTCTATATATATAACACTAATATAGAAGAAGTGTTAAATTTCTTTATAAATATTATATTAGCCTTTAAAAGCAGAAAGGGATAACAATCCTAGATAAACAACAGAATAAAATATAGGGTAGGACTTTTAAATAAACTTTAAGCTTTATAACTAATATTACTTAAAGATATTATTTTCTTTAGTATAGAGTATTCTAAAAATAATCTAGTTATAACTACTTTTAATTAACAGAGATATTTCTATATCCTATAAAGGGAATTTAAAACAATATATAAGACTAAAGCCACTATAGCTATTAAAAAAAGAGGCTAAAACCTATATAATCTAGATAAAATATCCTAATTACTCTTTAATTATAATACACTTAAACCTAGTTAATTAGAGAAGTGCCACTTAAAAGCAAAGAGAGCCTAAAATAGTATTATTTTAAAGGAATTATATAATATATTTAATTAGAGCTAATTTATAAATATTTTATTTAATACTACTTTTAAAAAGAAATAGCTCTTTATACCTCTATAGGCCTTATATAATTTATTTTAATAACTATTATAACTATACTACCTACTTACAGCCTATTTAATAAGTCTCTTTTAACCTAAAATAGTATTTATTTCTTTTATTAAAGTCTCTTTAATCTATAGTATCTTTAGCAATAATATAAAAGTAGACTAATATATAATTAATAGCTATTATTAATAGTTAAATCTATCTCTCTTTTCTCACCTTATCTTACTATCTACCCTCCTCTCTACCTTACTATCTACCTTTATAAAACTGCTATAGCTACTTCTTTTAATCTATATAGTTTTATCTTAGCCTATTATAAATATAATAATTATTTAGTTTCTTTATATAACCCTTATTAATTAAAGTTTAATAGCTAATAGCTTATTTACTAAGACCACTAGGGCTAAAAACCCCCTTATTAAGCTTTACCTTCTCCCTTTCACTAACTAGCTACTCTATATAGTATACCTTAAGAATATCACCTAGTATAGTATTTTATAGCACTAAACTATTAGCTAAGCTATAATAATAGATAATACTATATATTTTATTAGGTATAAGCTAGTCCTAGGCCTTTTAGTACACCTATATATTATCTATTAGTATAAATAGATAGTTTACCAGTAGATCTATCTACTCTTAGCCTATAAATTATAGATTATACTACACTAATACTATACCTATCTACAGTTAATTAGTAATAGTAATAATATTACAGTAAGCAAAGCTACTAAAACGGCCTATAAGGCCCTTTACAACCTACTTATTCAATATTGCCATTATACTAATAATACCCAATATCTAGTTATTTAGTAAATTAAGATAATAATTAGCTAGGCTAGAATAGAACTCCTATACAGTAGTCTTTAAACTATAAATATTATATATAGTCACTACTATCTTTCCTATAATTAATTATACAAACTATAAACCTAAAATAATAACTAAATCTAACTACTATAGAGATTAAAATAATCATTAAAAACTATAGATTAAATACTTTACTCTATATATATTCTATAGTGTATCCCCCTTATAGCTAAAGGTCTAAAGGCGCTATTAGCCCCTTAATATTATCTATACACTAATATAACCTATAATTTAAAGCACTCTAGGCCTATATAATCCTAGCTTATCTAGTTATTTAGCAAAGACTAATATATCTAATTATACCTACCTTATTAATAGAAGAGTCTCTTTCTATATTATATTATCTGCCTAGTCTATATATAATATATCTTCCTTTTTAACCCTAAATTTTCTTTTTAAATAAGCCTAATCTATAGTCTAAAGCTAAAGAAAGTCTTTTATTAAATAACCTTTCTATTAAAAGATTCACTATTTATCACAATACTATTTATAAATAATAAGTCTTTATATCTCTAAGTCACAGAGTTAAAAATATATACTTAGTGTAAGTCCCTTTAGTTTAAAAGTTATTAATTTAATATAGCCTCACTAAATTTTCAGTTAACTAAATAGATTAACCTTATTTTAAAATTAAATATTCTAAGATTATATCCTTCTTTATCACTATCTACTCTAATATAGATAATTTTTTAATAATAAGTATTTAAGACTATTTTCAATATATTCTAAGATAGAGTATAGGATATATATCTAAAGGACTTATATTATCTTTTATTAAAAAGAGTAATAATAACTAAGATCTAAAATATATAGTCTTACTATTTAATCTTCTAATATAGGGCTTTTTACCCTTTAATAAATCTTTATATACCCAGATCTAATAAATTATATATAGGGGAGATAGAGAGCAACTTATTAACTACTTTTTAGATAATAAGACCCTTCATATAACTCTATAGAGCTATCTAAATACACTTAGCTTATAGACCTTTATAAGACTATTATAGGCTTATTCTATATACTAATATTCCTACTTATATAGCCCTTTTATACTAAATAGATATATTCTAGGTTCTTATACCTCCTACTTTCTCTATCTCCTCTCCCTATACTCTAGTATTATATCTCTGCCTTTTTTCTTAGTTTATAAACTAGATTTTTCTTTTCTATTAATATAATCTTTAATTACATTTAATTATAATCTTTTTACTATTAGAATAATATTTAATATTAAGTTTTATTAGTAACTACAGTTTACTAAATACTAAACAGTCTTTTTTAGTTTATTTTTATAAATTTAAAGTATAATATAAAATAACTAAGTTACTCTAGGCTAATTAAGTTAATCTCTAAAATATATAGTGGGTAACTTAAACCTTACCTTAAATCCTCTGATTTTAAATTTAAGTATATTGCTAATAGTAAATAAATTAGATATCTAGACTACTAGGCTTTATATTTTAATAGAGTCTCTAAAAAGTGGTTTTAGATCTAGATTAATAGATCCTTAGACTTACTATAGCACTATTTTAAAAATCTTTTAGTACTAATCTATAAAATTATAGGTCTTTATCAGTAAATACTAATCCTCTATAATATATAATAGACTTAACCTATTAACTAGTGTGTCTTAAATTATTCTTTTTAAAAGAAGTTAGTATAATATCTTTATTATAGGGCGTACACTATATTTAAAGTAGTTCTTCTTTAGCCTATATAATAAGATATCTTTAATATAAAAGTAAGTTAGTTTTATCTCTTAACTTAAGATCCTAAATCAGAAGATTATATACAATATTATCTAAGACTAGACTTATTATATTTTTAGATTTAGCAGTAGATTTATTAGCAGATTTATCTATATATTTAGATACTATATTAAAAGAGTTAATAATAGTAAAGGCCTATACTTAGATAATATATAAATCAGATAATTTAATAGGTATTTTACAGTAAACAACCTATACCTATAGATCTAGAGTTTCGCCCCTATACTATATATCAGAGAATAAATTTCTATAATATATAATAAAGTAATTTTAGAGCTCTATCTATTTAAAAAATTTCTAGCTACACTGTCACAAAATTTTGCACTTAAAATAAAGGATTTTTAGGTAAATATAAATCTCGCCTATACAATTCACTATATAGCTAAGCAAGAAAAACCAAAGATAATTTTAAAATATAAAGAGATATAATATAGTGTAACTCTTTCTTAGTAAATTGACTAAAAAAATAGGCTTTTTTATATTATTACTACACTAGCTACCACTGAATTCCTAAGAATCTAGACCTAACTTAGAGGGGGACCTACTAATCTACCTTTAAAGCCCTAAATATTTTTAGTATCCTAGGATATTAGATTAGCTTAGCTAACTAATCCCCTTATAATATTTATACCTTTATTTATATTTCTCTGTTTAATCTAGTAAATAACCACTTTATCTCCTTATATAATATCTTTTATACTAGCTAAATCACACAATATATCTTTATAACTGCTAAATAAAATTATCCCTCTTTTACAAAAGTGCTTTAATATTATTATATCTAATCCTATAAGTCTTATATAAAAGGCCTAAGATAAAGATTCTAAGAGGATAATATATATATTCTATATAATTATTAATAAACTTTATAATAAAACACTATTAGTTATATAAGCTATTATAAAAGTAATTTAAAATAAAGACAACTAAAGTAACACTAAAAGGCTTATTAAAATATAAACAAAAGTACCTATAGTATACTATAAATAGAAGCCTAACTATAATTATTTATTTCCACCTTTTAAGTCTACAAGATTAAGTAAATATATCTCTTAATAACTAAAAGAGCTTATAGATAACTAACACTTTACTATTACTAATTCAATAAAAGTAAGATCTCTATAGACAGTAAAAGTAAAATAACTTAGAAAATCACTCTTTAGATAAGTCTTAATTAAGCCTAATCCCTATATAATCAGAAAGAGAGTATTTATTAAATATATCTAAAAAAAATAGTAAACTATACTTATCTAAGAGTGCTTAATCTAATAAAAAAGCTATACCTAAAGATATTCCTTTTATATATACACTAACTTTAAAGGATAAAGGTATAAAATTTAATATAATTCCACTTTAATAACTTATTATTAAGGCAATATAAATATTTTATTAGCTTAGTAAGTACTATAATAGGGTTCTAGGTCTAGTATATAGAAGGATAATCGATCTTTATAAAAGATATATAATCCTATAATAAGTCTCTATAGGGTCTAATTAGTCTAATAGTGCTATATAGGCTTATATCTTAGAAGCAGGATCTATTTAATATAATAAACTAACTGTTCTTAATATAATTAAATATATTAGGGCTTAAGAATAGTTTAATAGCTAATTAGAATATAACTAAAAAGATTTAAAAGATATTAATAAGAAGTATATAAGGTATACTAAAAACTAGATTTTAGATAAGATATAAAAAAGTGCTAACCAAAAATCTTAAATATCTAAATAGATAGGCAGATTTAGACTAGTTAGTCTTATTAAATCTAGCCTTATTAAGAAGCTAGCTAGCCTAGTTAGTTAAGAGTAAAGATTATAAAGAAAGTGTATAATTAATTAACTAAGCTAGGGCTAAAGATTATAGACTAAGTTAGTAAAAAAGCTAAGCTTAAGAATATTATTTAGCCTAAGAATCTAGTTAGTTTTTACTTAAAATCTAAATAAACCTTCACTAAAAGATCTAAGGGTTACTTAAAAATAGATAATAAAACTCTAAAAGAGACTATTTAAAAGATCTAAGACAATATACACTACTTAAGACTATTTAGTATACTTAGCTTATAGATAGACCCTTTTCTAGAAAGTAGGTCATTAAATATATCTACTTTTTTTAATAATTTAGGGGCAACAAACCTACTATTATTAACTAAGCTTTATAAGCTATATAAGACTTTTGTAAAATACTATATAAATTAATATATCTATTATCTATAATATATAAACTTATACTTAGTTCAGGATAAACTACTAAATTCTAAACTTAACTTAGCTATTAATAAGCTAAATAATAATATTAAAAAGAGGGTTATAGATAAGCTAAACTTAGATATAGATACTACTATATAAATCAGTAATAGTATAGAATTTCTATATACTATATTTAAATATCTCTATATAGGTAAATAGTTAGATTCCTAGACTATTACTATAGCTATATATATTATAGATAAGCCCCTTTATATATAATATAAGCTTAGTATTACACTAAATAAAAGAGATAAAAGTTATAACTTAATCACAGTAAAAAACCTATTTAAAAAATAGGCTAAAGAAATTAAGAAATACTAAGAGGATACTAAGATATTATCTAAAAGATTAGTATATTACTATCTAGTTAACTATTATTATAGCTACTTCTTACTTTTTAAAATCAATAAATAGAGAGGAATAATCTTATATTTTAATTTTAAAATAAATATAACTATAAAGAAATCTAACTAAAAAACCTAGGTATTAAAATTAGTTTAAAAGGAGTTTAGTAACTTTAGATTTAGATATTATAAAGTTATATATAGAATCTATCACTTTTAGTGGTACAATTAAACTAATATAACTAGCCTACTCTTTAACAGACTAATAAATAGAGCTATAGTATATATATTATTTTAGCTTTTTAATAATTAGCAAATAATCTACTAATAAAAGATTAAAGTACTATACTCTGCCCTAAATAGCTAACACTTAAAACTATTTATAAATTTTAAAGCTATATTAAAAAAAACTAAATAATAAATTTTAAATAGAAAGGAAAACTAATTTAAAAGTAGTTATAAATCTTAGCGCCCTCTCTCTAAAATAAATAACTACCACTTTTTTATATACTATAGAGAATTTAATTAAATAATTATAAATAGGGCTATAGGCTAAAATAATAAAGATCTACTAAGGCTAGTTATATATACTATATAGAGAAAAGGAGAAATTAACTTTTATAGTATTAACAGTAATAATTATAATAATAAACTTCTAAGAGTAAATATTTAATTAATTATATAGTTAGTCTTCTATAACCTTTAACCACCTCTATATACTGCTTAATAAGCCCTTTTAAAGTAGACTATATAGTAGCCCTTAAATTAATCTTTATTTTTAAAGGTTAAGGGTTAGGACCTCTAAACCTATAAATTACAATAAATATACTTAATTAGGCCTAGTTCTAGACTAATAAGGTTAGAGGAAAAGCTCTTGATTTTTTTAAATATTAAAGGTTAAAACCCTCTTAAAGGTTATAGGTTTAAATCTTAGGCTTAAGTAAGGGCTACTATATATTTACTATAAAGTGTTAGTTTCTTATAGTTCTATAGTAGGCTATTCAGAATATCTCCTATAGTTACCTATTTTACTAATTAGCCTTTAGTTTTTATAATTTATTACTTATAATTAAATATTAGCCCTATTTTTTATAAATAGGGTAAATAAATTATATAAAAATAGAATTAGTTCACTATCAATAAAGGGGTTTAATATAATAGTCAATCATATACAATAAAACCATAGTCTAAAAATATTCTGTTTAAAAGATGTTTAAAATAAGGGCCATTAGAGAGTGATAAACAACTCAGTTGAAGTACTCCATATAGTTTGACTGAAATTTGGCTAAGAAGAGCGCGCAAGCACAGAAAGCAACCTTTTATAACCAGAATCTTCATACAATTTCCCCTGTGCAGTGCTTTACCACAGCAATTAAGGATAGCATAAACACCATCTTTATAATATACAGTGATATATTAGATATAAATAAAGAGATAATAGAATTAGTCTTATAGGCCTTCTAAAGCGATAGCAATAGAGATAGATCAATAAAACACTAGCTATAGTCTTACTAAATATTCTAGTAAGAGACTTAGATTATAGGATTTTAATCTTATATAAACTATAGTTAAGAGATATAAAGCTAGTAAAGCTAATAAACTATCCTAGACGCTAGTTAGTAGACTAAAAGCTTAATAAAACCTAAAACTAAAAATATATAGCTAGATTAGATATATATCTATAGCTAAAAGTCCTTAACTAGAAGTCACTTACTCTAGGTCCTTATCCTTATAACTAGAGCCTTCTTATATTAAACCCTAAACCTATCTAGATATAGATCTATAGATTTTAATTATAATTAGCTTTATAACCACTAATAAGTATCTAATATAGATAGTTAGCTACTTAGGTTTATAATTACTATCCTAAAGTCTATAAAGGCCACTAATTATTTTTAGATAATTTCTTTATTCTATTTACTAAATAGCAAAGCTAAAGTATTTAGATTATCTATAGCTTTATAAATATCTAAAGAACCTTTTATCTTTATCTAATAAAATTACTTAGTAAAGTAGATATCTTAAACTTAGGTTTAGATAGAAATATATTTAGAGATTTAGCTAGATAATCTAGCTAAGTAAGTGTTTTAATCTAAAGAGGGAGATTAAGTGACTATTTATATATAGGCTCCTATATAGTTTTTTTTACCCCTTTTTCCTTTCTCTAGCTTTATTATTCTTATTAGATAAGGTTATCTTTTTAGGGTCTAACTGTCTTTTCAGATTAAGGGCTTTTTTATTTTATTTATTTATAGAAATATATTTTAGATATAGAAAGCAGCTACTACTATATATACTATATAATAACCTTAATATTAATATAGAAATAGGTATAAAAGACTTTACCTTTATCCTCTATCTTATAATTATTATAGATATAATATATTTAGTATAATAGTATATAGATTAAAATAATAAACTTAGTTATATTTTATCTATAATATTTCTATACTATCTTTACTTTTACTTTAAACTATACTTAGCTCTTATTAAAGCTCTTTAATAATTAGCTTTATATAAAGATTAAAACTAAAATAATATAATAGCCTAGATAAGTAAACTAAACTTTTTAGCTGTTTAAAAATTATTTTTAGTTTTTTAAATAGGAGTTAGATAATAAGAGCCTTAATAAAATAAGATTATATTATTAATAATATTATCGATTTTTAGGGCTATATACTAGTTAAAGACTAAGAAAAGACTAAAATCCTAATAGATCTACTAAGAAAAAGAATATTTTCCCTAACTCTTAAATTTAGATATATAAGTATAAATCAGCTTTATATAATTTACTATATTTATAAGTCTTTCTTTTTAGGTTTATTTTATATTAATCTTTTTTTTGTTAAAGTAATTTTATTCTTATATTAGTGGTTTAAGAATATTTATAAGAGCTTATAGCTATTTTATTATTAAAAGGCTAAATAAATTAAAAAAAATAATATAGCTTTTTTAGTATTATTAATTAGTAAAAAGTGAAAAATACTAATAATATAAGTTCTTTTTTTGGAAAGTTATAGTTAGGATTATAAGGAATAGATTATATATTCTTAGATCTCAGTTTACTGTTCTAATTATAGTTAAGGTATTATATATAAAAAAAGACTAGTTTAAGTTAATTAAAATAAGTTAAAGATAAAACTATATACTAATTTAGTATTATAATTAACCTTTAGAGGCTTAAAGATATAGAATAAGGTCTATATATTTTGATTACCTTTAATATTAAAAATTAGAATTTACACTAATAAATAGAAGTAGATAGAATCTATTTTAGTATCTATTTTTTATTTAAGGCTAAAAGACCTTTACCCTATCTAAGCCTAAAACTATATTATAGCTTTTTATATATAAATTCTAATATATAATTTAGCCCTATCCCTCTTAAAGAAGTATAATCTAAAATAGTATTGTAAGCTAATATATATTATCTTAGTAAATAATAATTCCTTATTAATTATATAAGTTAGAACCTATTATAATTAGCTATTATATTAATTAAAAGGTTAAGGTTATAACTATTAAATAGGATTAGATAAGAAGGTTAAAAACCTAAGGAATTGCTCTTTTTTATATTTATTACTATACTATACTTTAATCCTTTATATTTTTATCTTTCTTTTTTATATAGATAAATATTATAGACTATATAGCTATACTTTTATATAATTAGTTAATTTAGCTTTGTAAGAAATTATTTTTTTCTAGAGATTTAAGGTTATTCTTTTTCTAATAATAGTATATCTATAAGGAGAATAAAAGAGCTAAATATATTACTTTTAATAGATCTTAGTCTCTATATTCCTATAGCAATTAACTTTTTTTATATTATACCTAATTTTTTTTAAAAAACAGGGTTACTCTTAGAATTTATAGAAAAAAATATTTTTAAGTCTAAATATAAAATATCTTTATTTTAATTTAATATTTATTACTAGGATAAATAGAGTAATATTGTCTTTTATAGTCTATAACTAACTATTATCTTAGTATAATAAAATAACTTAGTAAATCTAGATAAATAAGGGCTGAATTTTAACTTTTAGGACTATATAGCTAGCGAGGGGAATATATACCCTTTACTATATATCTAAATAGAATTGAAAGAGGCCTATTATTAAATCTTCTCTAAGAAAAACTGCTTTTTAAATATTTTATAAAAAATCTATTCCTTTAAAACTAAATCTTATCTAGATAATATCTTAAAAATTTAATTTATTTATTTTAATATAACTTAAATTACAGTAATAATTTATAGAAGTAATATATAAAAAGTAAAATTAAATATTTAATAATTAGTAATATATTTAGAATAAATAATATATATTTTTTATTATATAAGGACCCTTTACTTTATTAAAGAGAGATATATACTAAAATAAAAGTTATAGTTTTTAACTTAAAGTTTAATATAGTAGTTAATATTATTATAGTTAAAAAAGTTGAAGTAGAAGATAAATTAGCAGTGGTTATATATTTAGGATTAGATATATTATATTAATTATTAGCTTTAAGTCTATAATTTAGAGTATATTTTAATTTATTATTATTCTGATTAAAAAAAGTAACTTTTTTAGTTAAGTTAACTATTATCTAAGCAGTATCTTTACTATTTTTAGTACTATATATCTCTATATTAAAAGCAGAGAAGTCTTTATATATACTATTTATAGTTTTACTTAGCTCTAAGAAACTATTAATATAATAGTATTTAATTCTAAGCTGATTTATAACTTATACCTAAGTAATTAGTTCTATTAAGCTCTATAAAAGATATAGAGTAACCTATATATCTATAGTTATTATTAGACTATATTATATATTAATGATTTTAATTAATAACCTTAAAAGAGCTTTTTAATGAGGCACTAATAAAGACTCTAAAAAGAATTATTTAGGCTAAAAGATATATTTTACTAGGCTTAAAATAGAGTATATTTAAGTATAGTAAACAGTAAAAAAAGTTTTATAACTTTTTATATATTTAAGCTATAATACTATTTTAAACACCTTAATTTATATTTTTATTATTTTATTATAAGAATTTTATTATATATAATTAATATTGTTTAGCTAGCTATAGTAGACTATTTTTTTAACTATAATACTCTTTTTTATTCTATAGTCTTATATAAATAATTATAATAGGTAGGGTAAAAACTAAAGAGTATAATATAAATTAAGAATAAATACTGAATTAAAAATCTGCTAAAAATACTTATTTAATATAAATAAGCTATAGTAATAGCTAGGTTTTAAAGCCTTTTAGATAGCTAAATAGGTATAGATTAATATAAGAAAATATCTCTATTTTAGTATAACTTTTTAAGAGATAATAAAATTTTAAAAAATATTCACTTTAGAAGCTATTAGCTAGGTCTAACTATATATAGAGTAGGTTAACTATTTTAATCCCTACTTTAGTAGCCTTTACTTATACTATATATATCTACTTAGAGTAATATTCTTTAGAATTACACTATAATTATTTAAGAGTTTTTAGCTATTTATATAGTAATTAATAGTTTAAAGTATATAGATAAAAATTAATAATTAGTACTTATCTAAATTTAGTGTTTTACAAAATATTGTCTAGATAAAGATCCTAGTAAATAATACTAAAATAATAGATTTCCTTCACTAACTAAGAAATTATATACTAGATAATTTTATTAAAAGGAGGATTATCTATAGTTTTACCACTCTAGCCTATAAAAAGTATATACTAGATCCTTTTAGCGCTATAAAAGAAGTAGATTAGAGCTAAATTAATTACCCTAAAAAAGATAGAAATAGCTAATCTTTATATATACTAGAGGACCTAGTAGATATTAGCTTTATATAAAATATCCCCCTAAAATCTTAATATTGTCTCTTTTTTAATAACTATATATCTAAAGGTAGTATATATAATCTTAAATAGTGTATTAAAGGACCTATAAGGGCTAATAGGAGAGTAGTTATAATCTAGATTATAATCTAGCTATACTTTAAGCTTTTTCACTAAATTAGATATACTAATCAGATAGTGGTCTAATCTTTTATTAAATATATATAGATCTATATTTAGGTATTTAGGGTTAAATATACTACTTTACTATAGCTAGAGAAGATAACTTTATATATAATATAGAGTATTATAGGAGTAAGATTGCTTATATTAGTTCTTTTAATAATCTCCTTATAGTATAGACCACTAGGTTAGAGGGGATAATATAATCTAACTAAATCTTTACTTCTATCCTATAAATATAGTAGGGTTAGTCTTAGAATCTAAAAAACTTTAGTAGTAAGATAGATAAAAAGGTAGTATATAGCTAGCAGCTATTTATATAGTCACTCAAAGACTAATAGTGATAAAAGAAAATAATATAAGATATTTAAAGGTTAACTGCTTAAGACTAATAAATTTAGAGCTAGTATTATTTATATTTAGGTCCTAAAATAAATCTACTATTATAATCTAAAAGAGATTACTATTATAGTTTATATACTATTTTAGTAAGTTATTCTTAGTAGTATTCCACCACACTTAATTATAAATAAATAAGTAGAAATTTATTAGATAGAGGTAAAGTATCCTTTTAATTTAAGTTCTAGGAATTATAAGCTTTATATTACCTACTATCCTATATATCCTAGGATTATCTAAGTAGTAATATAGGGTAGTTAGGTTATTATAGAGTATCTAAAGCTATATATTTATTAAACTATTTATTAAATATAAATACTTTAAACCCTTTTAAATTATTATATAGAATATTTATATAATAGTAGATCTAATTAATTACTTAGTGTAATACCTTAATTTCTCTAACTTTTTAGTTAGCATACTATTTAGTTAGATTACTTTTTACTAGAAATCTATTAATTAGAGGCTTTATTATAAGTTTATAGTAGAGAGCTTATAGGGGGGTTTATACTTAATAGTGGTAAATAAGGTTTACTAATTACTATTTTTTTAATAGATATAAAATTAATCTAGCTTTAAAGGTTTAGTGGTTAATAGTTAACTAATATTAACTTTATTATTATAGTCTAGTATATTAAAATAATTATTAAACTATACTCTATTATATAACTAAAACTCCCTATAAATCTTTAGTATTTTATATAACTTAGTAATAATATTATATATATAATCTTTAACAGCAAGTTATTTATAGGTTTTAAAGTTCTATTTACTATTAATAGATTAGTATATAAATTATTAGCTATAGTTTTCTAAGGTAACTAGTGAGATAAATAATTCTAGTGTATACCCTTTAGTTAGTTATAGATAACAGTAAATAGATTTATAAATCTCCTACTATATCTTTTTATAGTCTATCTATAGATATAGTTATAAAGGATAGTGTTTTCTAATTAGAGTAAGAATTTTATTTATTATAGAGTAAGACAGTATTTAGGCTTAAAGTAGCCTCTAAAAGAGATTATAGTAATATCAGATAAACTCTAAAAAGTTATTAGTTAGTTATAGTCCTTTTATTATCTTTTTTACTTTTTAGCCTATTTCTCTCACTCTTTAGTCTATCTCTCTTACTTTTTAGCCTATCTCTCTCTTTTTTTTACCCACTTCTTTTCTTCCTTAGCCTACTATCTAAATAAGATTTTTTTAAAAAAAAGTGTTTTATAATTTAAAGAGCTACTTCCACTTATCACTACTATAAATATAAAAGAGAAAGATAGATAACTCTAGTATAATAGTAAAGGGAAATATTTTATCTAAAAACTCTCCTCCCTATTATAATTATTAGTTTAGTAGTATCTTAGTTAAAATATTTATTTATTAAATATATATAACTTTAGATAACTTATTATATTATTACTCCTATACCTTATCAACTAAAAGTGTAGATTACTAAATTATCTATAGATAAATCTATTAGATCTATTACTAGTAAAATATATTATAAAGAAGTATATTTAAAAAGATTATTTATTATATAATAAGAATATATAGAGACTTAATCTAGCACAGTACTACTATATAGCTACTATTTATAGTAATAAGCTAACCTTTTTTAAATAATAAAAATATTCTATTATTAGTTTTATAGATACTTAAAGAGCTAAAGCTAGTATCCCCTATAAAATACTTATAATTTTAATCTATTTTATTAAAGGAGCTATAAGCTGCCTTTTATAATTAATTTATAATCTTATAGTAGAAGTACTCTTAATAAAGCTTTTATAAAATTTCTATTTTTTTTATAAATATATTCGTTTATTTTATATATACTAAAAGATCTTAGTTATAATATAGGTTTTAATAGATAATAGTTATAGAATAGTTTTAAAATAGAAAGATTATTAACTTTACCTAAGATAGTTTAGTGTCTCTTAATATTAAAAGTTTAGAGAATATTAAAGAGTCTAATAGTAACTTTAGTTTCTAGAAACCCTATAGTATTAAAGCAAAAATAGGGCTTTAGTTAAATTATATCCTCCCTACCTATATAAATAGCAAAAAAGCTAAATAGATTATTATAAGAATCACCTTCTACAGTATAAAAAATATATAATAATTCTAAAGAGTATCCTCCCCTAAAAGCTAATAATGGTTCTTAAAAATAAACTCTAATTTCTAAGAGCACTATTTATCTCCTAGAAGTACTAATTATTAGCTTTTAAAACAGTAAAGGTATAAAAGGCGTTTTTTTACTTAATAATATAGACTATAACTAAGTATTTTAACTTAGTTATAAACTATTTTAGTTAAAAAATAATTAATTAAATAAAAAGCTATTATAGAACCTATATTCTCAGTAGACTAATAAGCTAATAAAATTAATCTTTATTAAGATAGTATAGTTATCTAGCTAAAAAGTATTATCTATATCCACTAACTATCTCAAGACCATCTTAAAACTAGTCTAGGCTTAAAATAATTAAACTAAAAGAGAACTAATACTAAAAAGCAGCTTATATAATATATAGCCTACTATATTGCCTATACTCTTTAGTAGGCTATACTATAACTAATTTCCTTTTAAAAGGATTCTACTATAAATAGAGCCTTTTTAAAAAAAGTCTTCTATTCTTAGTCTCTTAAAAGGCCTTTACTCTTAATATACACTAGCTAAAAATAACCTATTATTAACATCCTCCTATATTACTTCCTATAGGATATTTTATATAGCTCTATTATAGATATAAGATTAGTCTTTTATTTTAATATTATTTCTATTAGATTTCTCTTAGGGTGCTATATATCTTATCTATATTATACTCTTATTTTAAGCAATATAGGCCTATATAGGGGTTATAAGGTTAGAACTACAGAAACTAGTATCACCCTCACTAAAAGCTATCTTATATACTCACTAAAAATATTCTAAATATTTATAGGTTTAGGCTACTCACTTTAACTAAGCAAACTACTATAAATATTTTATTAAAGTACACAGTATATTCTAAAGGCTATATTTTTCTTAGTAAAATATAATATTAACAGATTTAATAACTAACTAATTAATAAATATAAAAATAAGATTCCTTTAATTTTAGATAAACCCTATAAATATCCTAATTAATCAGTATTAATATTTAATCCTATATCTTTTTTAATATAGTAATTTTATTAAGTGCTAAAATAATAAATTTCTTCTATATACCTATAAAAATATATCTTATAGAGTAGGTCTTTATTATATATATAACACCTTTAATCCTCTAAGTGCTTTTCTTAAAAGTGTTATAAGGTTAACTTATACTTACTATATTTCTATATTCTATAATAAATAAAAAGTCTAGTATTACTATAATATTAAAAATATTACTAAGGCTTTTTAGCCTTCCTAATATAGTCTCTAGCTTTCCTAAAAAAAATACTCTCCTATAAAAGCTCTAAAAAACTATATCTCTTCTTAACTAGCTCTAATACTATATCAGTCTATTCTTTATTAAACCTATTACTTAATACTATTTATTTATATTATTTACACAATAAACCACTTTTAAAGAAGTAATAATATTAGAAGATTATAGCTATAGTAATATTCCTTCTTTACCATTTTACCTTTAAAGATTAAAAAGTAAACTATATAAATAAATTCTTAAAAAGATTAATCTACTCTAGTAATATCTAGTCTCCTACTTAAAGCACCTTCCTTGCCTCTTTATTATTAATAGTAGTCCCTAAAAGCTATCACTCAATATCTATTATAGCCTATTTATAGTTAAACTTATAGTAGACTTTTTATCTCAGTGCTCTTTCTAATTAACTAAATATATTAAAGGTTTTATATATTAATTTCTCTAATCATAATTATATAGCTATACTAAGATTATATTTACACTTTTTGATTTACTCTTTTATTCACTACTAAGCTTTAAGATATTTTAGATATTCACAAAGAGATACTCACTATTTTAAAATAAAATATTAAAAATATCTCTTATTAATCTATCTATTTATATAAATAATCGCGTATATCAGAGACTTATTAGATTTATAATTATTTATAATACTCTATATATCTATATTAATATAGTATAGAAGATAATAATTTAAGAAAGTATAAATATTAATATATTTTATAATCAGATTTTACTATACTTTACTAACTATACTGTTTTTATTTAATATCTTCCCTCCTTTATAGTAAAAATAATAGATAAATATTAACTAAAGAAAGCTATAGATCTCCCTTAGATTTCTTAGATATCTAAATATAATACTCTTAGTTATTAGCTAATTCTATTAAAGAACTATATAGCTATTAACTACCTCTATCTTACAGAATATATAATAGTTTTTAACTTTATATTTTAAGGATAGTTCTATCTATTATTAACCACTTTTAATAAATAACTTTTAAAGATACTCTATAAATAAAAATATAGGGACTTTAAAAGCTTAAAGCTAAAAAAGTATACTAAAAATAAATATATAAAAGCTAAAAATAAATAATAAATTATTAATAATTTTAGGAAAAGGAAAATTATTACTAAAAATAAGTAATAATATTAGGATCTTTATTACTTAGTTTTAATATATAATATATACACTTACAAAGTTCCAAAGAATTTCTTTATATACTCTAACTTAATCTCCACTAACAGTATAAAAAGTCCTCTATCTAGATTATATTATATAGAGAAATATAGATATTTAAATTATAACAAAAAAAAAGTATATAGCCAATTTATAGTAAAAATATCTAGTATATTAAAGAGATAGAGCTAAATCTATTTATATCTAAAATAAAATTATCTTTTCTAAGTTCAGAGGATTATTTTATTTAATTCAGTTAAATCTTAGATATATACTAGCTTTTTACCTTACTCTTATTAATCAAAGTTAAATTTATCAATAAATTTTTAAATACCCTAGAAATAGTTAGCTTCTAAGTATTAGTTTACAGTAAATAACTTATAGCATTAATCTTTTTACTATCTTTAAAAATGATTCTAGTCTATATAATTTTTTAATAGTAACCCTAAAATCCTTTCCAGTTAGCTTTTAAAGCGTTAGCTTTTAATATTCTTTTAAAATATTAACCACTTTCACTATATTTTAGCTTTATACAATAGTTAAAAAATTAATATATATTATTAAAAGTAACCTTATATAATATCTCCTCTAGATTATCCTATTTTAAAAGTGCACTAGACTAAACAGCCTTCACTCTATAGTACCTATACTATATATTAGTAACTATCTCTATTATATAGATCTAAATCATTACTCACTTATATTAGCACTTTTCTATTTATTAACCCTAAACCTTAATTTAGTCAGAGCGCCTATAATTAAATAGTATATCTACAAAGTCCTTATCTATATCATTATTAGGGTTATCACTAAAATTAGATAAAACACTAACATCCACTAAACAGCATATAAATCATTTTAAACAAATTAACAACCTACTACAGTTATTAAATAGATAGCTAAATTCTAGGTTAATCAGCCTAGTTAAAGTTAAAGCGTCCCTAGAATTAAAGTTATTAGTAGTATCAAAATTAGGCCAAAAAAACACCCCTAAAATATCACTATCAGTCTCTAAAAATAGATCTATAATATCACTTATATTACCTCTAAAAAAATAAAAAATAATATATAAAAGCACTCTAAATAGATAGACAGCTAAATAGAAAGGATGAGTGACTATAAAGTATAGATTAAAAAAGGGACTAGCAAAAGATAAATACTAAAGGAGAGGAGGGCTAAGTAAAAAAGTAAAAAAAAAAGGACTATTAACAGCTTTATAGCTATAAAACCTTTATTACCCCAGTAACTAATAAGTATCTAATAAAATATACCATTTTTAGCGACCTCACTATATAAAAGGTCACAGTAGCACTTAAAAAGTAAGTCTCTAGAGAGGGATAGAAGTCAATAGAAAGTATAAGTAGGATATAGATATAGGGGAAGAGGAGCTATATACCTAGGCACTAATATAGCTAAATAAGAATATAACAGTACATATTATAAAAAGGGCAGTTAAGCAGTGTATAGCTCTAGGGCAAGAGTATATATACAGAAAGATTATGCCAAAGAGGCCAGAAATGGCCTCCTTTAACACCAGAACCAATAGCCTCAGCATAAATACTTTTTGTTAGGGGGGAGTTTATTTTAAAAGATAAAAGAGTATTTCTAGATAAATTCAGTTATATCGGGATTAATATAAATAATAGATATATCCCTTAGTTTATTCAGTTTTAAGGGCCTAACTATAATAAGATAGCTTTAGGTTATCTTTTTCTTTAGTGCTTATATAGTTTATTTTATAGATAAAAGGTTTAATATTTATAGGCTACTATCTTATAGTAGATATAGGTTTATAATAGTATATATAATATAGTAATAGCCTTTATAGTCCTATAAGGTTATCTTTAGTGGTTTTTAGTTAAATAATAACACTTTATTATAAAAGAAATCTTAATTAATAATTAGATTATAATTAGTAGCTAATACTTAAACCTTAATAAATCCCTATTAGCTCTTAATAAATATAGAGAGGTAAATAAAATTAGATATAAAAAAATATTTACTATTAAGTAAGGTTATAATAAAAGGGTTTTTTAATTTTTAAATATAGACTACTAAATATATTTAATCTAGGATATATAAAGATATAAATAAATAGATTATATTTATATCTATTAGTATCTATATTATAGTAGTTTTTAAGGTTTTTACTCTAATCTAGCCCTTATAGAATATTAGAGAGCTATATATAATATCTAGTAAGGCTAAGATATAGCTAATCTAATTAAAAATAAAATATTTTAGTAGTCTTAGATCTATTTTATTAGCCTTAAATAGATTTAGAGGGTTAGGCCCCTCTAGATTAAATATAATTTAAGCCTTTTTAAGGCGGCTAATAAAAGCTTTAGTGTTATTTAGCTACTTTAGTTTTTTAAATTAGCTACTATAGAAGATATCTAATTAAAAGATTTTTATATCTTTTAATTAATATAATAATATTAATAAATATAGCTAAATCTTCTATAGTTATAGTACTAAAGCAGTCTTTAAAAGTTTTTTATTAGTTAGTTCTTTTTAAATATATTTATATAAAAATCTCTATCTATATTAGTTATATTCTAATATATATAATTAGCAATTTTAGTCCCTTATTTAAAACTAGTAAAATATTTAATAACTTCTATAAAAGTTTAAAGATAATAAAAGTCTTTTATCTACTTCTCTTAAAGGCATAGATTTACACTATTATAGAGATATTAGATAAATATCACTTTTAATATCTTAAGATTATACTTAGTAAACGCCTTATAAAGCTCTATAGTATACTCCTAGAATAAATAATTCTTTTAGTATATATTTTTAAATATCTTTTAATATTTTTTAGGACCTAGATATTCTAAGAATTACTTTTTAATCTATATATAATATTATTCTTATATAGAGGATATAGTCCTATATTTATAATTAATAATTTATTAGGCTATATACTAAATATTAGCTATTTACTTAACTAACTATTTATTAGCTATAATAACTATATTAGGCCCTTTTAGGAGTATACTAGTTTATTAAACTAATTCTTAAAAATAGTATTTATAGTTATCTAGATACTTTTATATAGAATCTTTATAGATTTATCTATTATAGTTATTAATTAAGTAGATATTCTTAAAAAGGTTTTTTTTATTAAGAGCTATATATTATTAAACTATAATCTTATTAGTATAGATATAGGATTAGTTATAGCTAATAATAGAGCTAGTATAAATTAATAGCCCTATTCTACTATAAGTGTAGATCCCTATAGAGTCGCATTTAGGGGATTTTCCTTATATTCTTAGTACTAATATATCTTTTAGGCTATAAGTATAATAGCTTCTATTTATATTTTAGGGTCTAATAAGGTATTTAGGACTTTTAGTATACTATCTATAAGTATATAGGGTAGTACTACTAGTATATACTATAATTGTAATAGTAAAGGTCTTCTAGAATTTAATAGTAGATTAGTAGGGCTAATATCAGTACTAATAGATTAATTATTAATATCTATTTCTAATATTTTCTTAATTTAAGGTATATAATTATATATAGCAAGAAGTATAAATAAGTATATATAAATATATATATATATCTCTATTTAAGAAAGAAAATTTTCTCTGCCCCCTATCTAGCTAATATATCCTCTTTTCCTTAGTTAGGACTGACTAGGTTTATAGTTCTAAAGGATACTATCTATTTATCTTAGGGTTTACTAGGGGTTACTAGTGAATAAATTTTTTAGGGGTTATTAAGCCCTAGATCTATATAAGGGTAACTATATAGGAATATATAGTCCTATAAGAGAGCATCTTTACCTAAATAACTATAGAAGATTATTTATAACTATAATATATTACCAGATGAGATTTATAAAATAGGAATAGTATAATATTTCTAAGTTAAGGGAAAGAGTGCTTAAGTACGCGACTATATAGGAGTATATGGTTACTGAAGAAACCATTTATATAGGTCCTGGGTTCCCAGACCACACCTATAAAGATAGTATATAAATACTATATCTAGAACTATCTTTCTATATAGATCTAGTATAAAAGATTCACTATAAATATAGGTATCTTAGTTTTCTAGGCCTAAATAGGGTTATTTAGCCCTATATTTAGTAGCCTAATATTTAATTAGATATTAAAAAAGCTACCTAGGAGTGCCTAAATTGCTAAATTTTATAGAATCTAAAGAAGTCCTTTAAAAAGGAAATAGTATAGTATATAGTTATTACTAATATATATCTATTTAAATATTAAAGGATTAATTTAGTTAGTTACTTATTAACTACCTTAAATAAGAATAGATAGATTATTATAGCTATCTATTATATAACTAAATAGTTAATAACTAAAGCTATCTTTAAGGCTATAAAGGAGGTATTTAGCTAGTTCCTATATAAAAATATTTTCTTTCTATATAGTACCCTATAAAAGCTAATCTCTAATAATAAGCTAAATTTACTATCTAATACTATTTAATACTTTTCAAGAATTTTAGAGACTTAATATTAGATAATAATATTTTATTATTTATAAATAAATAGGAAAGTAAAGAATCTAAATAAGGTACTTAGATAGATATTTATAAAATATTTTATAAATAAACTAATATATATTTAGGATCTATATCTATTATAGGCCTTTTTTACTATATATATATAGGAATATTTATCTATATATTTTAGTCCTTTCTTTTTTATTTATAGTATCTATCTTTATATCCCTAGAGATCTAAATATATCTATCTTAAATAGTGCTAATAATATTAATTTTTATATCTAAGATATAGTAGATATATAAATAAAGGTAAATAAACTCTTTTTTATATATAGTATTAAGAAAAAATAGATTTAAGACTCTACAATAATAAAAACTAGCTTCTCTATAGGGAATTAGGTATTTATCTAAAATAAAAATAGAAAAAAGTTTAAAAGTAAATAATTTAGTCTATATTAAATATTTAAAAGCTATCTTTTAGAGATATATATATTTAAAAAATCTAATAAATAAATATTTTATATATTAATTAATAGATTATATTTAATTATAATAAATATAGGCAATAAAGACCCTATATAATTATAGATATCTATAATAGCTTATTTTATACTATAATAAATAGGAATATATATAGAAATATCTAAAGAAGTTTATATAATTATTAAAGATAACTCCTCTATATTTTTATATACTAATCTATCTATATTTATATATACTAAATAGAATAAATTTAAATAATTAAATATTTATTCCTATTTACTAAAAAAAAATATTATTAATTATATTATTATAAAAATAAAAGTAAATATAAGAAAAATATAGAAAAAAACCTTATCTAAAAAAATTATATAGTAAACTATATCTAAAAGAACTAAAACCTCTAACTATAGAGCTATACTATATTTATAAAAGCTTACTAAGATTATATTTAAAAAAATATAATCTTTTAGTACTGAACCTAAATCTAGTAAATAAGATTTAAAAGTAAATAACTAAGAATCTATAAATCTAAACCTTAATAAAAAGGGTTTAAAAGAAAGTAAAAAAGATATTTTTTAAGATATAGAACTAGAAAAACTAATATATTTATTAATATAAAAAAATAATATAGTATTTAATAGCCTATTTACTATAGTTATCTTTTATCCTTTTTTATCTATATATTAATAAATATAAAAAAAAGGAATAGTCCTATTTTAGAATAAAATTAATAGCCTTTATAAGGTTTACTAAAAATCTATAATAATAAATATAAAAGGTTTTTATTAAATATCTAAAAAAACAGAAAAATACTAAAAAACCTAGAAAATAATTAGAAATTACTAAAATATTTATATATAAATATTTATTACTTTTTTTTATCTTTATTTATAATAAAGATATTTTTTTCTTTTTCCTCTTTTAACTTATATAGAGTCTCTAGTTTACCTATAGCTATAAATATCTTAATAAATTAGTTAATATCTAAATAGATCTAAATATCTATAGTTTTAATACTCTAAAAAGCTAAATAAAAGGCTATAGGATTATTATCTTTACTCTATAAAACAATATGACGGCAAAAAGACGGCCGAAAACTGCGTCCTTAGCAGCCATTTTTGGCCATCCATTTGCCATCCTTTCTGCCACCCACTATACTCCCTGTATCTATACACTCCTCCCACCCCTTCTATCTATCAGCCTTAGTAGGCTGCAGCAGCCTAGTCCACCCTCTCACCGCCTACCAGCTTTAGCCCTTAGCCCGCCTTTTACCTCTTCTTCTCCACTTTTGAATAAAACACTATAGTTTATAAGGACACCAAAAATAGTTCTAGTAGGAGTCTTATTACTTAAAATAGCAGTGCCTCCCTTACTACCTTTTATTCTGATACCCTAAACCCTTAATAGCAAGATCCTTTTTAACTCCTCTATAATACCTATTTTATTTCAAGGCATAGGTCTACCTTAATCCTACAACTTACTCTTCTTTTTTCTTATCTATAACTACTATTATTATAGCCCACTACTCTTATAGCAAGACCAACTACTAGTTATTAAATAATAGTAACTACTCTAAGGAAGAAAGCTCTAAAAATATTCAATCTAATACTAATTTAATAGAGCCTAAAGATAACAAAGTTCAGCTATATAATATTAATAATATAGCCCTACTCTTTATAGATAATCAGTACCCACTAAAGTACTATATTTAGTAACTTAAAGACTTTAACAAAACAGTCTATATATAAGAACACTATAGTAAAGGCACTATAGCCCTTCTTAACTAGGTTAAAAAGAAATAGTCTCAGTCAGTCTCTATCTCTTAACCTCTAACCTATCTTTATTTAATAAATTCTAATCTAATACTTATACCACTTAGATTCTACTCTTTTCTTAAGAAGAATCTATAAAAGGAATACCAATATCTATTAATCCTAATCCTATATAACTTCCTAAACTAGATTCTTAATTTATAGTAAGGTAAAAATAGAAGAAAGCTTCTAGATACTAAGTGTAAGAGCTCTCTAAATATATTCTAGAAGGTTTTTCAGCTAATCTATAAAAAGACCACTTTAGATAAGATTAGAAAGTAAATAAACTATTAGATATATTAAGTATAAATAACCCTTTTTAGCTATACCTAGTTAACCTAACCCTTTATCTATAACTAACTTTATTCAGAATTTAGATAATCAGGCAATTAACTAAAAAGTATAAACTATCTTTTAAAAGGCGCAAAAAGTCTTCTTTAGACATTAAGGACTTTATAAAAGTTGTAAAAACTACTATTAGCACTACTAAAAAGAAATTTAGCTATAGTTATTATTATATTAAATTTAGGCTTTTCTTATAACTTACTAGCTTTATAATAAACTATCTTTAAGCAATCTTAGACCTAAGATACTACTATATCTAGGTTAATCTATTCTATAATCTTTATAGGGGGCCCCACTAGATTATAATTAAATTTACCTTCAAATTTACTAAGAAATAGTTAGATACTAAGGATATATAAGTCCTTTAAGTATATTCTACTATCTTTTTCTAATCTATCCTATAGGAATACTTATATTCTCCCTAAAATTATTTTTAACCTATTATTAGTCTTTAGCCTATATATATTTCTATTAGGTCTAGTCTTTACTAACTATATATTTAACTATATTAATAGTAAAGAGGTATTTATATCTATAAACCAACTCTTTTAGCTATAAATCTATAAAAAATATAATAAACTATAGCTCTAACTTAATCTAAAACTAGACAATATACTAGTATTCTAAATATTAAAATATAGTTTATATAGAATTAGAATCTCCCTAGACTAGCCTCTCCCCTATTTAACTTTAGAGCTATAGATTAAGAAGATTAGTACAATCACTAGGTTTTAATAGGTCACTTATCTTTATAGCTTACACTATAGGGCTGGAATAGCCTTAGATAGTAGTAGTATATTATCCTATTATTTTCTAAGCGACTAGAAAACTAATTATCTCTTAGGCTCTATCAGCAATCCACTTTATAATCTTATTATATATCACGCTAAAATATATATATTCCTAAAGTTCTATTTTAGCTAGAGGATCTCTAAGAATCTTCCTATAATTATTTAAGGTTTTAACCTAGAGAATACTATAATATATACTACCTACTAGATAAGCTAAACTATTAACCTAAATCACCTATAGGAACTAATAAATAAATAATTATCATCTATTAACTAATTACCTAAGATCCTTAAATTAATATACCAACACAATAAGCTTAGTTAATTTATAGGGTATCCTCTTTCCTAGTAAAAAGGGATAGTAAAATACTAAGTATATAAAAAACTAAACTAAAAGATAGCTAAGACTAGGCAATATATATAGAACTTATTACTCTTATAAATATAATTAAAATATAACTAAAAGCAGCTAATATTAGATATTCAGCAGTAGTTATCTAGGGTTAAGCTTACTAAAACTGTAAATAAACTATTAAAATACCCTAATTAGATACCTATTCTATAAAAGTGACTTATTAAGAGCCTTTTTACCCTATTATAATCTATACTAGAAGAGGAGATTAATTAATAGACTAAAATAGTTAATATAGTGTCTACTTATTATTAGTTTTAAAAAGGCAATATATACTATTTACTATAGAATAAATAGCTAAAGAACACTGTTATTAAAATAGAGGCTCTTAATAACCAACTAATAAAAACCAAAGCTAAGTAGAATATTCTTTAACTAAGAACCACTCTTAAAGACACTCTTTAATCTATTATAAAAGATTATTAACCTCAATTTTACTTTATTTATCTAGGCTAACTAGACCTAAATATCAAAAAATATATTCAGAAATTTATATTATATAGGGATATTATTAAGTATATTAAGCAAAAGCATCTTTAAAATCTTATATTAAGTATAGTTCTTATATATAATATTTATAATAAAGATTTTGCTAAAGTTATATACTTTTAGTATTATACTAATGATTTACACTTAACTATAATAGGACCTTTATAGAGCACTTAAACCTTTTCTTCTTTTATATTTACTTTAAAACTTTCAGAGATTTAAATTTAAATACCTTAAAAAGTCCTACAAAAATCACAAAGATAAGGCTAATAGGGTAGATAATATTACTATAAATAACTATTTTAGATAATAAAGAGTATAATCAATAGAATTTTATTAGCACTTAGCTAAAGATATATATTAACTATAATAAGAATATATATATTTTTTCTTTTATAAGCTAGGAGTTTTATTTAATTTAACTAATTTGCTTTTTTAAGTAAATTAGGAATAGTCTAATAGTAAATCTTTAGGGGACTATACCCCCTTTAAATAGTATTAGTATATTTATATATTAACTATAGTATAATAGAGTATATTAGTCACTTTTAGAAATCTATTTTTATATATAGTATAGAAAGGTTCCTAAAGATAACAGTATACTTAATTTTTAAGCCCTTTTACTCCTATATAATATAGAAGATTATCTATTCTAGTAAACAGTTCCACCTTATAAATATTTAAAAGTCAGTATTTTATATTATTATCTCTATATTCTAAACTATATAGTCTTATAATATAATTTCTAAATTATCTATATTTTTAGTACCTTTAAATATAAGTTCTAATAGCTAAATAATATCTACTATCTATTCTTTAAAAAGTATAAAATTTATAAGTAAATATAATAATTAATAGTTTAAAAAGATAGCTAAAAAGGTCTAGCCTATTTTAACCCTAAAATATATGAATCTTAGTATGGTTTATAAAATATAGCTAATAGAAAAGTTGTTATTTATATCTTTCTTAATTTCTAATAGTAAAGTCTAGCTAAGTTAATTTAGCAGGATATTATAATTAAGTAAAAGTATATTAGGATAGAAGAGGTTCTAAGTAAGGTTAAAAGGATTCTATTTACTCTTTATTTTCTAACTTTATAGTTCTATATCTTTTAGCTACTAAGAATTATTTAAAAGAAATTATAGAATAAGAGATAAGATAGAGTAATTCCTAGAATATATAAATTTATAGTATTAACTAAAGACTTCTTTATAAATACTCTTAAGTATTGCTAGATTAAAGGCCTTTTTAGGAAAAGAGCTTTCTAGTGCCTTATAAATAAAGAACTACTTTTAAGTTTTACCAATAAATATATAGAATATATTAGATTATAGGATTCTGCTAAAACATTAAGAATTAAGACTGTTATTAAAGTAAAAAAAAACTTATTTATAATATATAAAGGGTATTGTGTGGAGAGTCTTTAGGTAGAAATATATATATAGTAGTAGGGTTATTTAATTTAAATATATAATAGTAGATAAAACACAGATTTCCTCTAGATTTCCTCTATTAATCACTTTACAAAAAAAAGAATTTCTATACTACTTTTTCTATAATTCCAACAATAAAGTTAACTAGTAAAATATAGATAAAAATAATTCTTAACTACTAAAGACTTCTATTATTTAAACACTATATCTATATTTAATAGCTTTTTGCTTACCTACACTTAGTAAATATAGTAAAATTCTATATAACTAAAGCTTTCTTTTTAGATAGCTAGTTTTAACTAAAATAAAACTATAGTATACCCTTCCCTGCTTTATAAAACTAATATAGTATTATTGCTAAGAATCTCCTTTAAATTTCCTTTCCAATAAAGTAGATTATAAATCTATAAATCTAATAGTATCTTTAAGGCTAATTTAGCCTATTTAAGAAGAAATTAGATCAATAAAGCCTATTTATATAAGAACTAATAGCTATTTATAAAAATACTTCTCACTTACTATTCTATAATTTTATTTTTTATAAAATAGATTATAGAGTATTACCCTATATCCTAGAACTAGATCTAAACCTTTTATAAAAGAATATCTTATTTTTTTTAGTTATAAAATATAGCTAATCTTTTACTGTAGTAGTATAGAACTAGCTTAATTAGTAATAAATAAGTTTATAACTTTATTTAATACTAGCTAGCTTTATAAATTTAATTTATATATTAATAAACTAAAGTCTAAATAGTTAAATAGAGGTTATAATTATAAAAGTTAATTTAGATATCTCTAAGAGTATTTAGGATTTTAAAATTCCTATAAATAAGGTAGATACCAAATTTATTTTAGATATTATAATATATTAAAATTCTTTATATTTCTCGGGAATTCTTAGTAAAAATTAGTAGCTACACTTTATTAGATAAAAGCTAATTATATCTAAAGTGGTTCTTTAGTAGAGGCAAAGTGTTAAAAGGGACTATAAAATATATATATATATATACAGTCGACTTTTAACACTATCTAATTCGCTTTATATATATTTATTTATATTATAGGTTTATAGTGTCAATAAACCTATCTAAAAGATTATCTAAGGAATAATAATCTGCTATATTGCTTTTATCTTCCACTACCCCTAGATTAAAGCTAGCAGCTAAATAGCTTAACAGTATATAAACTAAAAATATTAATAATAGATACTCTAGTGTACTAAGACTGGTTTAAAGAATAGACTGTCTTATAAATACAAAGTATATAATAATTGGTTAATTGTTATAGTTTATATATATAAAGATTTAGTTTTTAAGGTGCTATAGCTTTTTATTAAGTATATTAATTTTAGCGAGAAATATCTACCGCCTAGCTATTTTATTGTTTAGTAAACTTTATAATTGTTTAGTCTCCTTTTTCTTTTTTAAGCAGTATTTATTCGCGGTAAAATAATTCTATTTAAGATACTGCGCTCTATCTAAGCTAGTGTTACACAAAATATAAGCTCTAGATAGTTAGTAGGGCTTTAGGTTAGACTATAATAGAGACTTACTGTTTAGATATCTATTAAGGTATAGCCCTATTTATATTCTTTGCTTAACTAATCCCTCTATTAAAGTATCTTTGTTATTTTAGTGTAAATTAAAAGGGCTAAGCTAGAATATATTTAGATTAGGAAGTACCTATATAGATAAGGGTAGAGAGTTCCTATTCTAGCTATCAATCAGCCTTACTATTTAGAATTTAAAGCTGATTTTTTTATTTAATTAATAAAGATAGATAAGTAGCCCTATATTATTAGTAATAAAACACTATATCTAGATAGTTAATAGTAGATAGATTAATACAGTAAGGTGGTTTATAGTTAAGACTTATAGTTATATTTTAGGTATTAGTGATATATTCTAAAGTATAAAAACTATCTATTTAGCCTTATAAGGAGACTATAGATCTTATCCCGCGAGTTCCTTTAATATATTATTCTCTCTTAGTTATGATAGATTTTATTCCTTAGCCCTGCTAGCTTTTATTTATTTAGTCAATAAAAATCTCTAGAAACTAATTTAATATTATAGAGCTAGCTAAAAATATCTATAACTATATAGAACTTATATAATCTATATTAGTGCCTAGTAATATTCAGAGACCTAGATTACCTTATTGTTATTTAAATAAGTGTCTCTTTAGATTACTGATTAAGGGATTTAAGATTTAGGATTTAGTAGTAGATAAATAAAGATATTATAGTAGAGCTAGGGCTCTTTAATTAGACTATTATATCTACACTATCTTAATTATTATGTTTATAATAACTATCTCTAATAAAAGTAGCTATTGAATTAGATTAATATAATTAATTAGGGTGCTATAGGATATCCCTAATTAAAAATCTATAGTAATACCAATATCAAATATAACTGGAGAAGAACCTATTTAAGGCTATAGTTTATAATCAGCAATAATATTTATATTACTAGTATAATTTATTAATAATTTCACTATAGGGTAATAATAAACCCACTATAATAGCTTAGTTAAGTGGATATATTTATCCTTTTCTCCTACTAAGTGTTACACTATAGATATTCTATTATCTCTAAATCAAATTAAAATAGAATAGAGGGATTACTTTATATTCTAATTACTTTTCTATACTAGTAAATTAATCAAACCAGTTAACCTTTATAATATTATTTATAAGAACAACAATAATATAACCCCTAAAAGATAAAAGAGACTATATTTCAGAAAGACACCTTTACCTAATTCTTTATTATAGATTAGTCTAGGTTTTAATACCTTTATAGATAGAATTACTGATAAGATAGGATAGCTAACCAAGGTTTATATAGAATAAAAGTCTAAAAGCCTAATAGTAAACTTATTATCTGCTTTTAGAAGCTCTATAAAAACACTTTCTTCTATAGACATACTGCCAAATTAAATATAATTTCTACTAAAACTTCTAAAAAAAATAATAAAAGTAATCTATTAAAGAGGTTCGTCCTTTAGCTATAAATAGCTTACTAGTTTAATACTGATATATAAGACTATCTACCTATTAAGGTTATTAATTATTCTTAACTAAACAACAGCCTCTATTTATTTAATAGCTATATACCATTAAACCTATCTATAATCTCCTTAGTGCTATAGCTACCATATCAACACTAGGACTTTTTCTTATATATATTAGGGTTAGAAATAGCTATAATATTCTATAACTAGTCCTAGGTGTCGCCCTAGGGTAGCTTCTAAAAAGATCCTTAAAGTGTTTTTTCTAGGTATTTAATTTATTAGCTATAAAGTCAATATAATATAGATAGTGTTAAGCTTATAGATCCCTTATAACTATAGACTAGTATAGATCCTTTTACCCTAAGTAAGGAAGATCTATTTAGCAAATTTATATACTATAATTTAGGGTATAGTACTATAGATAAGTTAACTAATTATCTCTACCTAAGTAAGCCTCTAGTCAATCTAATATCTTAAAACACTATCAGAAATATCTTACCTAAATTACTTACTATAAGAGTAAATATAGTATCCTCTTTTACTTCTAAGAAGTTAGTCCTATCCTTAGCTTAATAGCGCTTTTAGTAGTCTAATATACTCTTTCTAGATATTACTTCTATACTAGTCTAGTAGCTCCTACTATAATAGTTAGTGACCTAAGTAAAGCACTAGTATTATATTTTAATAAAGGCCAATTATACTATATTATAGTAATAGACTTAATACCACTTAAGATAAATACTAGGCCTACCCACTACTAAACATCAGTTTATATTTCTTTTAAGCAGGATAAATATAAATTAGATCTAGTAGCCTACTAATAATTATAGAAAAAAAGTTAGGGTTAGTTTAAATCTAAGAAGTGTAATAAAAGGCTATTAGCAGTAGAATATATCAGCTAGGATAATACTTATATATAGATTAAGTAGATATCTTTAGATAGATTCTATCTAAACTAGATAATAAACTAGGATGCTAATATAAACTAATATAGTGTCCTAGTTTATTTTAACTTTTTATCCACTAACTTCACTCTCTCTAAAGAGATAAAAGGTATATCAGTCCATTTTTATTCTAAGATTAAATAGCTAAACCTAACTAATAGTACTTACAGCCCTAAAATCTACTATTATAAAATAAAACTCTTCTAAGACTATAAAGCTAAATATAAACTATTAAATAATACCAAGATTATCTATAAGTATATTAAGAAGCTAGAGCTATAGGGTATATAACCAACTTTTCTAAGGCAGCTAAAAAAATAGAAACAAAACAGTATCTCCACAGACAGCCTTAATAACTTATTATAGTCCCAGTTTAGAGATAATTAGTAAGAATAAATAAACTAGCTTCAATATATACTATTATTAATATAGTTAGAGAGTATACTAGGGCTTTATAGGGATATAGCTAATAACCCTGATTTATATCTAACTTAACTATTTAGTGGGGAAAATTCAGAAATAAATAATTTACTAAGCTATAAATATATATTAACTAAAACTACTAACTTTTTAGGATCAAATAACTTAGACTTTAATAGATTATATCTTAGTTTTATATTTAATAATAGGCCTTTACTAGTATCCTTTTAGTCTAATTCTAGTGACTATCTAGATATACTAGGTAAGATATATTAGTTTAGCTTAATTTATTATAATAGAACTTATCTAACAGTTACATTATATATAATTATTTATTTTTTTACTATACTAAAAGGGAATAGATTAGTCTCCAATCAACACTACTATATGATATATCCTAAAAAGTGAACCACCTATAAACTCCTACAGTAGATTACAGAGAAATATTTAGTCACTAAGGCAATAAATTGCCCTATTATATATATTAACTAAGCTAGCTTTAAGGTTCTAGTTAACAACAAATTTATTTATAAAATAACAGAGGGTCAGGATATAGTTATTGAGATAGACTAAATCCCACCTCTTAATATAAATATATCACTCAACAGTGTCTTAAAAATTATTTTAAGCTATTAATTTTAGGGAAAGCACTTTATTAATAGCTAAGGGTATATACCTTTTTTAATTCCTTTAGATATAGCTCTATCTAATAAACTAGGAACAATTTATTAATACTTAGTGCTTACTAAGATCTTAATTTAGGTATTATCTCTCTATTAATATAGTAATAATTATATATCTACTAATACTTTATTTACTCCTTATATAATTTACTCAATTCCCTCCTAGTTTTCCTCTACTTATTATATATATTCTTAATTTACCCTATAGTGCCCCTAAATCATCTATCTAGTAACTATCTTAGCACTTTTATATCTATAGTACTAGAGATAAGAAGCAACTTTAGTACCACTATCAGTAGCCTACTATATCTTAATATACCTATTAAGTTAGGATATTACACAAAAGAATAAAAAGTGGTTTAATAGGGATAAAAGACTTATTATTATAGTATACTAGCACTATCTATAATTCCCTCTGATATAGTAATAGCCCTCTTCTAAGTATTTTACTAAGGCTATAGTCTAGTAGCACTAATTCTATATATATATTATAGCCAACAAGCAAAGAAAACCATATTCTTAAATATAATTAAGAGCAGAGTTCAATATAACTATATTTACATAAAAAAGTCTTTTACTTTTCTATATATTTAAAAGGATAACCCTATAGTTATTTAGTACTTCTATATATCCTAAATCAAGATATACAGTTAGATAATAAATAATACCTCTACTAGACTACTATCAGTTAAATACTTATATTCACCCTTTAAGTGCTAGCTATTAAGGCTCTATCTTAAAAGTGGCACAATATAGTATATAACTATCTATCCACCTAGAAGGTTAAATACCTTAATATATTAAGAAAAATCCTAGAAACTCTCTATAAAAACCCAGCTATCTCTATTTATTAACCCTTATACTAAAAATAAAAACCCAAAATATATAATATATATTCCTATACTCACTAATAATAAAGAATATCTACTCTAAAGCACTTATTAACTAAAAAGAGCGACAACAATAAAGAATCTTATTTACTATCTATTATAACAGCAGTATACAGCTAGTTAAGTCACAGCTAAGATAATAACTATTAATTAATTAAAGATTAAAAGAAGTAAAAAGATATAAACAAGCTAAAATAATAATAGATACCTCAAAAAGACTAATAATCTATAGAACCTTACTAAACCTTATCTATATCTATAGTATTATTAACTAAGATCCTCTAAATAAAAAACACCTTAACTAGAAACTCTATAGTAATCAGAGATATTCTATAAGGCTATAAGAGTTTATACGCTAACTTTAGTTAACTTATTTAAGATTAAAATCTTAAATTTAAACAGCTATATATCTATAATCGGATAAAATACCCTATAAACGCCACCCTTCTTTCATATATATACACTATAATTATTAAAACTACAACTATAGAGAAACAGTATCGCCTTTAAACAGAAATAGACAACTATTACTATATACTACAATATTAACTTAAGACTCTATAAGATAGCTAAATATACTTACTTAAGATAGTTTACCTATATCTTAAATAGTTATAGTATTATACACAAAAGATAGAACTAAAAGTAAAAACTCTAATATTAAAAAGTCTCTAAACTATCCTAGCTAGGTCCAAAAACTAATTATAGTTTCACTATAATAAGCTATTTACTTCACTATCCTTCTACTACAGGAATCTTATCCTTAAAGGATTCCCCTAATAGCCCTAGGAATAAGGTTTATTTATCTAGAAGGATATTATTAGCCACCTTTATTAATATCTATCTAGTGCTCTTAACAGTGAAAAGGTAATTCACCTATTCTTATTTATAAATATAGCCCACACCCACTTCCCAGTTCTTACTAAAGTAAATATATAGTCACTAGCAAATACTATACTATAATTATCAGCTAATAAATATAAAGTTATAGCAATATAATAAAGTTAAGTGATTAAGACTAAAGGCGGCCAACTCTAGAACACATTAATAGGGTAGACTAATAATATTTATAAAAGCTACTACCAACTAAACTATAGGGGTATACTAGCTATATTCTAGTAAATACTATACATAATACTTATAATATAGGTACCAGCCTATAGAATCAGTATATCTAAAGTCAGTATTATATAAAAGGGCTTACACCTCAGAGGGTTAATTATACCTTTATCAATATAACAATAGCTATAGCTATTAAAGGAGCTTTTAGCATCATACTCAGCAGATTCTAGATTATAGAGAGAGAGGGAGGGGGAGACATCTTAGATTACAGGTTATATAATAATATAACAAGAGAGGAGAAAAAGATAGAGGAAGGGAGAGAGAGAGATTCAGGGAAGAGAAGATAAAGGAGCCTAGGAACATACTATACACTATAAATAGTAATCACACAGATCCACATATAAAAGACTTTTAAAGCACTCTCTTCTAGAATCCTATATATAAAGTGATATAGTTAGTTATCAATATACACTAGAAACCAAGAATATAGATAATAAAACTCATCACCAAATAAACAAATCTTAGAGAATAAGGAATAGATTACTACAAGGTTAAAGGAGGGGCAAATAAAGCCCTTATAACTTACCACACCAGCCTCATCCCTCAAAACAGATAACCTAAAGCCTAATAGGCCCAGTAAGGTCTATATAATACTAAAAATAATCACATCTAAAAATTAAAGATAGGCTAATCCAGACTAAATAAATAAATAAATATAGCCTAACGAGCTCTAAAATAAAGTAGCCAATCACAGCCACACTAGCCTATAAAGCAGCTAAATATATAGCTTATACACCAGATCTTAATCTTATAAAGGATATAACTACCCTTCAGTCACACTTAGTTAAATCATATATAGCCTCCTTAACAATTTAACTAAGGCCACTTCTCAATCTTAAATATAGTCAAGAATCCTTAAATATAACCACTATCAGTATACTTAACCCCTATCTTATCCTATAATATCTATAAAATATATAATATATATTATTTAAATATCTAGTATCATAAACAGATATATACTTCTAGTATAGTTAGGCGCTCTAGCTAGATTAGACAGTTAGCCTCCTAATAGTCTAAATACAATAGTATCTTATCTCACCTATACTAAGTAGGTCCACTCACTATAAATACTTTATTTTTTCTCTTTATACCCTCATCGCAATAATTAACCTATATAGTATCTTAGATATATCCACCTCCAAATTTACTCCTAAATTATCTAAAAACTTCTAATCCTACTTATATTTTATACTAATCCTAAATATAGTAAAGAGTAGTAAATAATAAAAAGTAGATTAGCCTTTTATAGTAAATAAAAATAATAAGAAGTATTATTAGATAGAACAGTCTAGGCCAGTCTAAGCTATCTATAGAAAATAAACAATATAGAACAGTAGTAAAGGATACAAAAAAAAGCAAATAAGCAGATCACAGTAAAAACAAAAGCCTAGAGGTACCTTTATTCTAGAATAATAAATCTATTACTAAATATATTTAGCCTTATATAAGCTAACTTAAATCACTCAGTCCTCACCCTTATTTAGATTATATTTTCTAATATTAATAGCCCTAAATACCTAATAATCAGCCTATATTTAGCCTCCACCAACCACCCCAAATTCTTAGATACAATATTATATAGACTAGCCTTTAGCTTATCAGCCTAAAAAGGTAAACCCTATAGTAACTCACTATTAGATAGCCTTTATTATATTATCTACTAAGCCTTTATTCTTAAATATAAGAAAACCAGCTACTTTACTTATTATTATCAATAGTAGCCAAAATTAGCTTATAAAATAATAGTATACTATTATCTAGCCCTAAACCTTAGTTTATATCTACTCCACTTAACAAAATCACTTAGCAGCACAAATAGATTAACTCTTAAAAAATAGATTTTAAAAAGAGATCCTTAATATTAATTATATATTAACCAAAAATATTTCTATAGATAACCACTTAGTAGTAGTAAAAAACAATATACTAAATATACTACTAGATAAAACTTTTATCAATAGGCCTTCCTTTACTAAACTCCTTCAAAAATTCTTTTATTTAATTTAACAGCTAACTCTAAATATAAATTTACCTAGTTAGTGTCTATTTTAACAAGAAAATATACAGTAACAGCGATATTTTTAATCTAAGTTATAGTAATTAGTAAATAAAGTTTACTTAGTATCATTCTCAACCCTCCTTTTATCCCTTCAGATTCAATAATTCTAATTATCAAAAGTCATTTTATTTAACTAAAACAAAAAACTATTAAACAAACAAATAAAGCTATCAGCTTACTTTTATATATACTACTACACTCTAAAAGACTTAAAACTATTTATTTAACCCCTAGAGATATATATACTAACAGTTCTCAGTATAAACACTTAAAATATATACTTCACTTTAAAGTATAAATCTAAATATAGATATATATACCTAATCTTTAACATATAATATCTATTTACTCTATAGTATATATAGCACTTAATTATTAATCTTTATACTATTTTATATCTTCTTTTATATAACTATCTAGTCCTATTAATAAGCAATATATTAAACCCTAGACTTAGAATATAGCCCCTTAGTATAAAATAATAAGACCTTAACTTAAGCTACATATTATAACCCTTATAACTTATAGCCAGCAGCATTCCTCAGTTAATATTTATTAAAATCAAAACTAAAATTATAGCTACTAAGATTAACTAAATAAAGGATATTTATTTTATTATATAGCCTATACTCTTAAAGAATAATACTAGAATTAGCAGTCCTCCCTACACACTTTTAATTTATCACTTATATTAAGACTAAATTCGCCTAGAAGAAGCTAAATCAGTTTTTTAGCCTTTATAGAGTTATAAAACCTATTACCCTATTTATCAATTATAAAGTCCTTATCCTTAATTATAAATACAATTAACTATATAGCTAGTTAATATCTTAGCAATCTTACTCTCATTATAAAATATATTTTATCTATCTATAGAGTGGTTTTAGGCACTTTATATCCTAAAATATCATTAAAATCTATCTATTAAGCTAAACACTTATTAAATTATAGCTAAACAACTTAAATTCCTATATATAGATTTTATTACTATTTTAAGCACCTAACCCATAACCCTACCTATATTTATAGAATACAGTGAATTACTTTATAATAAAGCAAAGATTCACTAAATATATAGCACTAAGATTACACTAATTAGTATAACCTTAATAACAAATATATAAAACCAATAAATAACTTTAAATAAATAAAAATCATAAAAATATCTTAAGGACTAAAGGAAATAGTTATATAATATAGCCTTTTAAGGCTATAAAAGGACTTTATATAACATTACTTCTACTAATAAAGCCACTTATAGTAGTTAACTAATTAGATACTTATATTATATATCAACAATTTTAAATCTATATCCTCCCCTCCCCTTTAAACCAAAGTATAGTAAATCAGCTAATACTACTCAGCCTAGATAGACTAGATTCTTAAAGGTATAGTAACTATCTTAAACTTAGCTTTATCCTTAATATAAAGACTCACTAAAATCTATCTAATACTACAAAAAATACTATCCTAAGAGACATAATCAAATAAACAGGATTATAGTATACCTATCCTTTATATATTAATAGATTTACTACCTCTAATAGCTTCTTTACTTATTATAATAAAAAGAAAGACTACAGTGGCCTTCTATCAGATAAATAAAAGGTATCCTTAAAGTTCTATAGGAAATCTATAGAATAAAATATTAAATTAGAAATTCTAAAAATTAAATTAGATAGAGAAAGGAATCCTTTCTTCAGGGAATACTTTTAAATTACTAATATTATTTAATATAAATATAAAAGATTAACTAACTTCTTTTATAAAATTTATCTAATAAAAAATAGATTTTTGGATATAAAAACTAATCAACAAAAAAATATAGAATATATAGATTTCAAGTTACTAAAAAAAAATCTAGCTTTATATTGATAAAGCTTCAGTATAAATAAATATTCTAAACTATTAAATCTACTCCAAAATTTTATTATATATATTAAATAGCATCTTCTATTTATATTTAATATCTAGGGTAAAGTGGTTATAAAATTAAAGTTCTATTATATCTAATATACTTTTAGTAAAGTTAAGTTTTTAAAAGAGTTATTACACTAGATCAATAACAAAACAGAATAAGTCATCTAGCTTCAGCTCTATATATTCTTTTAAAAGAATATTAGTATATATAAATAAATTAGTATCTCTTTCCTTTAGACTCTACCTACTATTAGATTCTTATTCTATAGTTTAAATAAATAAATAGTAAAAAAAGCACACCTCTTTTAACTAAACTAAATATTCACTATATTCTTTATAATTATAATATTATACTAAATTATTTATACTACTAATAGGATAATTCCTCTATTTTTAAAGGGAGTTCAGATACTTTTTATATCTATTCCTTAAAAAGAATACACTTAAGCTTAGAAAAGCTCTACCTAGAGAGCTTATCAGTATTAATAATAAGCTTATCTCAAAGAAGTTAGGATAGCTCCTAATTCTAGAGCTATATAGAAGAATCTATAATAGAATATCTTTTTTTTCTTCTTTAGATAGAAAATATACTAAGGAATATAGTATAGATTCATAAGTAAATATATAATATTATCTATTATATAAAGGGCTCTAGGAATATTTATTTTCAACTAAATACTTACTTAGTTATAAAAAGAGATATAGCTAAATTATATTATAGGAGATATAGTACAACTATCATCTATCTAACCTATTATATATATATCTCCACTAATTCCTAGGGCTTTTATTCAGAATATAGTTAGAAATTTTAATAAAGAAATTCTATAAAAGAAAACTCTTTCTATATAACCAAAGCAGCAATTATATAGTAGATTATTTTTACTAGCTTTAGTGCTTAAAAGCCAAACCACTATAACCTTAATTAGGGTTATAGTAGGGCTAACTAAATAATAGTTAACTCTTTATAGTAGTTAGCTATAGTCTAGTGTATTAGATCATAGTTTATTCTTTATAAGATATTATTATATAGTTATATAATAGTAGACTACTATAGTGATCTACTTCTTAGCTATATAATAGGCTAATTATATAATTCCTTAGCAAAAATCAAGTTAATAATCTAGCTAAAAACAACCTAATCTATAACCTCACAGAGGTAATAAAAAGGAGAGGGAAGGTAGTAATAAAGCTACCAAGAGTAATATATTTCTTTTTAACAGAAGTATAGTTATTCAAAGATTCTCTTAAATTATATAATAACAGTTCTAAAACTTATAGTATATAGATTAAGTTTTATAGCTAAAAAATTCTCTAAAACCATTTTTATCTACTATTAGTCTTTAAAGCTATAAACACTTATAAAGCCTTTTTTATAACCTAACAGTTAAACCTTTATTAAATTTCTACCTAAAAAAGGGTTCCTATTTAAGCCTATAGTTAATTACCTTCTAGGATAGATTAAAGACCTTTTAGTAATAGTAAAGTTTACTATCTAAGTAGCTTTATACTATACTACTAAATATAATTCCTAAAAGCTATAAAGTTAGATAATATTAGTAAATAGATTATAGTACTTATTTTCTAATAAAAAAATATAGGGGAAGATATTAAGAAGAAAAAAGCCCTAAAAACCCTATACTACTAATATTTTATTTTTATTAGTAAAAGGAAACTAGTCCTATCTATTATCCTTAGAATTAAAAGGTTTAAAATTTATTTAAAACTTCTATTATAGATACTAAATAAGAAGCTAAACTTTAGCTACATTCTAGGCTATTTTTTTGATTTTTATATAAAATAAATTATACTATACTTTAAAAAATAGACTGCCTATATATAAAGATATACTTTAGACTATAGCTTAAATCTTAGCTCTAAAAGTATTGCACTTAGCACTAAGATTAATTAAAAGAATAATATAATAGTAAAAGGCTTCCTTTTTGCTATTACTCTCTATAAAATAGTTAAAAGCTTTATAAAGATAGTTACCTCCTAGAAGAAAGTATATTAGTTAGAAAATATATTAATTAATCTCTCTAAATAGAATAGTTAAAACTAGTATAAATTAAATTAATTTTATAGCTAAAGAGTTTAATAGAATAAAAAAAAAGCTTAGTAGCAGAATAAGATTATCTACTTTTCTAAGTTTCTCCTAGATAGGCTTCTTCTTAAAGTGCCTAAAGATAAACCTTTAAAATATCTTCTATAATATTCTACTTTAATAATAAATATAACTTATCTATAGTAAAGGTCTAAAGGCTCTAGAACTTTATTAATCTATAATATAATAGGGGTAATAGTTAGTAATAAATATTTACAGTTATTTAATATAATTTATATAAAGCCTTTGTTAATATCTAAAGATTAGACAGTGAAACTATCTAATTTCTAGATATAAACCTTAAGTGTCTGAAGTTTTATATTTATTGATATATTATCAGCTTCTAGATCTTCACTCTTTTTCTGCTCTGATAATAATATTAATTTTAATTTTAACCTAGCTATCTTTATTTAGTCAATCTTTTTATCTTTCTCTTTTAGATTAGTTTATAGTGCACTAATATCTTTAGCTAATTATAAGACTTTAGTAACCTTCTAAAAGTAAATTAATTCTAGATCTACTATTTTCTACTAAATATTTTTTAGGGTTTTTAAATATATAGTAATCTTATTCTCTTTATCAATAATAACAGTTTAAAGATTTTTAATATATATAGCAAAGTCTCTCTACTTTACTTTTTTATTTTTATTAATAGTAAATATATCCTTAATAGTAGTTCTCTTTCTCTCTTTAATATTAAAAATTTCCTTTTAAAATTTATTTAATTCTTTATTTTAAGAATAAATCTGCTTATACTATTAATTAATCTTACTAAGTATAGTAAATATAAATTAAGATTTAGAGCTTAACAACAGTATATTAATATATTTAATAAACTCTTCTAGGCTACCACTATTAATAATAGATAGGGTATCTATTTTTCTTAGATTTAATAATAAAAGCTTAGTAAGAGATATAGCAATAAATAACTATAATAAACTTATTTAAAAGGATAGGAGGTTTAAAAAACTAATAGGTCTTAAGCCTATACAAAAAAAGAAAAAAAATTTATAGTTATAAGAAATATTAAGTTTAATTAACTAAGCCACCTAATAAAGGAAAGCAATAAGGATACTATTTATATATATAAATATAGGGATATCTCGCAATATATTCACAAATATATAGCTTTTATATATATAAGATATATTATATAAAAGCCACTTAGTAAAGAAGCTAGTATATATCTTTTAGGCTATAGTTAACTCACTTAGAATACTATAAGTTCTAAAAACTTTTATTATAAAACTTTCAAAGATATTTATACAATTAAAAACAGAGATTAGCTATTTAAATAGTGTAATAAAGCTATTAAATAGGGGACCACTATAAGACCTACTATTTTAGTAAGCTAATAAACCAATAAAATTAATCTTTACTAGGACAGTATAGTTATCTAGCTAAGAAGTATCATCTATATCTACTAGCTGCTTTAAGACTATCTTAAGACTTATCTAGGCCTAGAATAATTAGATTAGAAGGGAGAATTAGTACTAAAAGCCAGTTTATATAATATACAGTCTAATCTTACTAACCTCTATTCTATATAGAGCCCTTTTCTATATATACCCTATATAGCAGTCCTTAACCCTTAAAATTAAACTAAGAGCTTATTTATATTAAAAGCACCTCTATAGCAGTTAAGCTAAAGCCTTATTACTACTGTTAGTAGTATTGTGCTTTTCTATAACTAGACTAAAACTAAGATAACTATTATAGGAAGGGTGCAGTATAAAGAGGGGCTTTATATAATATTATCTCTTTTATCTGGTATTTACTCTTTAATTAGACCTTATAGGACTAATTTCCTTTTAAGAGGATTCCCCTTAGAGGATAAGCCTCTTAGAATAAAGGTTTTATTCTAGGGTTTCTAAGTACTATATCTTTCTAAGGAAACCTATTTAAGAAGATATTTCTATCTATATCTTCCTACAACCATATCTATAAGAAATACTGCACAGTTTAAAAATAGATATAAGATATACTGCTTATTTTATTAAATCTTATAAGAGCTTTCTCCTAGGGTAGTATTACTTATATCTATAATAGCCTTTTATTTTAGACTATATAGGACCTATATCTGCTTAAAATAGTTATTATAATTATCTCAGCTTCTTAAAATAACCTAGCGGGATTAAACTAGTCTCCTCTTCTACCCTATCCAGCACTTAGAAAGCTATTATAAGTAATTGCCTCTCCTTAGTGAGTCACCCTACTATAATAAGTTCCTATTTTTTATACTCAGAAATTATAAAAATAGTATTCTTACTATCTATTATAGCTATATAGAAATATTATCCTAGTCTAAGGCTTTAAAGATATAAATTATATAGTAAATAGTCTTTTTATATATACTTTTATATAAGTCACTCTAGCAGTAATAGATTTAATAGGTTAATAAGTAGATAATTATACTACCTCTACTATTCTTATTTAAATACCTAGAAATAAATCTTAACCAGCCCTAGCTATAGTTAAAGTAATACTACTCCTATAGACCTAGAATCATCTATAAAAGAGGGGTAACTAAAAGGCTTTCTAATAATATCCTAAAAAACTAGTGTTCCTTTATCACTATTCTCCACTATAGATTTAAACTAACTATTATAGAGAGGAACTAGTAGTAGATTAAGACTAGTAATATTTATAGTAAGAGTTATAAGCTCTTTATTTATTTACACTAGAACTACTAGCTTATTATTAAAGCCTAGCTATAGTAAGCTTTATTAGTCTACTACTTAAAGCAGATCTCTTAAAGGTAGCTATATTTAATTAGATAGACTAAGTTCTTTATTAAGTCTCTTACTCTCTAATTCCTTTTCTAATTACTCCTACTCTTCTTAGGCTCTCTATAAATAGGTAAGGTATATATCTAACACTTACTGCCTAAAGGCGCTACTAGTAGTTAATAAATAAATAGGCTTAGATTCTAAAAATACTAGTAAAAGTATATTATTAACCTTATTATCTTAGTTAGGCACTATAATTAATCCTCCTTTATCTGGATTATATATAGGCTTATTTATTTTAATAGCAATCTTTGTATAATTACTAACAGTATCTATATTTTCTATACTAATAAAACTATAGATATTATATATAGCAGACTATATAGAATTAACTAGTATAGGTTCAATAGTTAATTTTTAAAGGGAAAGATAAAGACTGCTTTAGTTTAAGATTTTATAATCCTAAGTTTTAGTATTCAGTAACTCCTACTCTATAGTTTTTTTTTATTCCTCTTCCCTCTCTATCACTAAATATAAAGTAAATCTATATATATAAACTTTCCACCTTTAATATTTTAAATAATCCTATATATTTCTCCTCCTTAGTAGTTACTAATATACTATATTTAGTTATACCTTATTTAGTCTAGTACTATCCTTTTAAAGCTCCTTTTACTAGTTATAAGTTAGCTTATTTAATAGAGCTATATACACTATTTATTTATAGCTATCTGATAGCTTTTCCTCTTTAATAAATAGCAGTAATAGAGGTATATCCCCTATAGATTAATCTCTATCAGGAATTAGTCTATATAGTGTAGGCTTTCTAAAAAATATAAAATAAATACTATAATAAATAAAGAAACTAGTGATAGTATTAGTAACCTCAATTCCTATATATAAACAGTCTAGAAAAAATAAAGTGTTATTTTACTTCTAAATATATATTTATAACACCTTAGAATAGACCTAAAGCTTTATAGTACTATCCACAAAAAGTTCTTATAATTAGTTAAGCTAATCAGGAACTATATATATAAAATAATAAATAATCTAATTAATTAAAAGATCGAACTATTTATAGTTATACTAATACTAATCCAGCTTTTAGGCCTATAAAAAAACTAATTATACAATCTAATAATCAAAAGAACTATTAATTAACCCTTTAATCTCTATAAACTTAAAACTAAAGCAGCAAATAAATTCAGCTATCTCATAGATTACTCTCTAATCAGGCTTTATATAAGCTAGTTTTACTAAAAGATTATCCTCTTTTTTTAGGTCTAAAGATATCAGAGTATAATACCATATAGTATAGAGCTATACCTATAAATAGCTAGTCTTAAGCCACTCTATATTAATTACTCACTAACACTAAAAAGTAGACTCTAAAGTTTAAATAATACTTTCTCCTACCTTAAGATTATCTTCTAAATTAGACTAGGGAATAAATATTAAACTTATAGTTTACTAGATTAAGGTTATTAGGCCACAAAGTCGCTTAACACAATAAACACAGCTCTCTAAGTATTTAAAATCTTTAAAAAAGGTATATAGAGATAGAATAAATCCATCAAAATCTTTTATATAGATCTATATACTATATCTCTTTTTATTACTAAATTCCCTAAATATATAACTATCTAAGATAAGTCTATAAACTGTTTTAGCATTAATATATAATTTACTAGGTATAAGCAACTAAAAGGCTTTAATAGTATCCTAATTAATCTTTATTATTATAGGATAATTTAAAGCGACTAAATAAGACTAAAAGTTCTAGATATACTCTAAATAGGCTATAATCTCCTATAAAATAGATAATTAGCAAAGTAAAAAGAAATATAAATACTAAATTTACCTTAATATAACTCAAAACTATCAACCAATAAAGAATATTTATCCTTATTCTGTTAGACTAAAAACCAAAAATAGCTAATAACTAATTAAATACACACTAAAAACAGTAGTTTTATTTATTATCCAATTAATCTAATTTCTTTTAATTACTAAATAATAGCCTTATAAACTACTACTCCCAAAATACCTTATTATCTTCACCCTTATGCTATCTAATCTTATAATAGATTTCTCTATTAGTTAGCTTCTTCTAATTCATATATTCCTCTACTAAGGAGGCTCTTAGTTCCTCTTTAATATCTTTATTAATAGTCAGTACAGAAATACAAGAACAAAAGTAGATATACTATCTAAATAAAAATTAACTGCTTACTAACAATTAGCTAAAAAAAGGATCTTAGCTCCTACCTATATATAGTGACAGCTATATAAACCCTAAAACTACCTAGCTATAAATATAAACTAAGGAATTTAATAAGTATTATTTATTAGTAATAATTACTATAGAATATTTATCTTCTATAATATATCTATAAGGTTATATTAAGATATAATTATAGGGATATAATTGTCTATATCTAAGTAGTAATAATAGTTCTTACAGAATATACTATAGAGTTATTCTATATTTTTAAAATCTAAATCACAGAGCAAAAGAGGGTTAAATTAAATCTAACTAATACTAACCTTAGCTATTCTAATATATTTTAGATACCACTCTATAGCTAGCTATACCTCTTAATTAGTAAAAAAAGATCAATTTATAAAGGGATAATAGGAGTATAGAAAGTAGAAAATAATAGATAAAAGCTTTAGCTAGAGCCTATATATATCTATTTATATAGCTGAATCTATATCCTACTATAGTACCACTACACTATTCTACCTAGGACCTACTATAATATTTTATAAGCCCTATAGCTCTTAGCTAAAAAAGAACAATTTAAAATCACAGTATCCACTTATTTATATATTTTACTACTTATTTTACTACCTTCAGTTTAAGCCTTATTAGCTTAATTATATAGCCACTTAATAATAAATAAACAATAAAAATTTAGGTTAATTAAGTTCCCCTTCTATAGCAGCCTATACACAAAAATAATATAGATAGGTTACTAACAGCTAAGCCTAAACTTATACTAAGCCCACTCTAGCTAAGCTCCTACCTAAAGAAAAGGTCCACTATATAATCTCACACTAAACCCTTTAGTAAGGTTATCTAAGGCTCCCCTAGGAATTTAGCCCTTTAGTAGACTAATAGTTTAGATCACAGTATTAGCTTAGATAGATTTATATAAGATAAATCCCCTTAAGATACATTTAAGTTATATTATAAATATAATCTAGCTAGCACTATTACTATTTATATTCAGTTATCTAATAACCACACTATATAAGCAATCCATTAATACCCTATTAAAAATACTAACAGAATTATAAAAATTCTCTATTCTATATCCTATAAGAATATAGTTTCTATTTAAAAATATTTTTATACCTCTAATTCCCTATATACTCTAAATAAATTTAATCCTCTCACACTAGATCATATTATCGCCTATAAAGCCTTTCTAGATAAAGTAAAGCTAGCCACAATTATATCCCAGATTTATTCTTTAGTTATTCTTATAAATAGACTCTAGATCGCTAATCATATATAGTTTTTTAATAGACTATTATACCTAGCTACCTAAAATTTCTATCACCCATCTCTAAATTATTCTAGCATTCTAATAAGTCTTAAAGGGGAGGTAAAGATTAATAAGTTAAATCTATCAATATATCTTAGAGGATTACCTATACCTAACTAGAATCTATAATATATATTAACTACTATATCATCTAATAAATAAATAAGCTTCAAAAAATTAATTTAGCTCCTATCTTAATAATTATAATAGAATTAATATAAAAATATACTAAAAATAAAAGGGTAGTTAGAATTAACAATCTTAACTATTAACAAACTTACCCAGCTACTATCAATTTTCTCTCCACCACTATCTTAGCTAGCTCGTTTAAAGAACTAAAAAAAGTATATGATCTATAAATATAATCTAGAACTGCACTTATTAGTTTTTAGTAGTACTTCTTAACAGAAACCTAATAGTGCCTAGGTAATCTAATTAGCTTTATATAGTTTACACTAATATCTACCTATATATTCTACTTATACACACTAAGATTAAAAGAGAAAGACTAGTTAAATTATACTATCATTACTTATATACTAAAAAGAGGGAGTAAATAACAATAGATTTAATTAATTTAAGCAGAATAGATATTTAAATTCTATAATATAATTCACTTTAATAGTTATTTTACTATCATCTATTATATCTTTAAAGCCTCTAAACATAAATTAGAATATTATAAAGTCCTAGTCTTTACTGATATTTATTCTCTAGACTCAAAGATCTAGCTTTATAGCGCTTAACACAGCTTCTTTTTAAATACAACACACTAACAGACCTATTCTTTCTACATCTTATAGATACTATACACCTTATTTATACTTTAATACTAAAATCTACACTAAATAACCCCACTCAGAAACTACTTTCTCAATATATAGCTCTAAAATACACTATACTATTAGAAAAGAGTCTAAAAGCTCTAATAACTAAAAGGGGTAACTTTATAATTAATATCACCTATAAACTAGCCTAAAGGATATTAATAAATAAAACCTTAACTCAATCTTTAAAAGATTATATTAATAAACTATAAATAGATATTTTTAGGCTAAAGTAGTATACTAAGGAATAAACTTACTTACTCAAACAAATAAAGGAAAAAATTTTAGAATATAAGAGCTAAAACTAAGGTATTTTATCTAAATATAAAAAAGCAAAAAGGACAGTAGCACTATTTAATTTTAGTACTACTTATAAACCTTCAATATAAAAATAATTCTTACTACCTAATTAATACTACTATATAGCTTAAAATTTTATATTTATCTATCCTCTAGCACTAATATTTATTTTATTTTTTAATTATACTATCTATAATTAAAGTGTATAGGATAATATTATAGATACTACCTAATATAACCCTTTAGTAGATAATTATATACTTTTCCAGTATTACCACAATAGAGTAACATTTTTAATATATACTAATAATATAGCCAATACTTAGTGAATTATATAGGTAATAGTATCTCAAGTCTAAACCTTACTTTTTAGTATACTACTATACTACCCTTCTAACCAAGCTATTACTATAAAAGCTCTCCTAATACTAAAAGTCGTAATTATAGCCCTAGCTCTAAATTTATCCTATTTAAAGACACCTATCTTATTAATATAAAGATCAGGCTTCTTAGGCAGATAGTCGCTAAAGGGCTATAACTATTAGTAATATTTTAGTCCAATTTTAGCTAATTTAGGTATTAAACTTATATAATTTTCTATACTGACTAAATATTAATAATTATAAGCTTAGTCTATTTAGCTTCCTTGACTATCTATAATATACTATAGTAAATAATTAGCTCTCTACTATATTATAGATCAGATAAAACTTTAAAGTAGAAAGCTAAAAGCTATATCACTTAGAATAATATTAGATACTAAGATATTAAAGATAGATAGATAGTAAATAGGAGAAAAAATATAGCTCCTATTATAGAGGAATAAGGAGGGGCGCACTAAATACCATATATATAGCACTTTCAAGTAAAATATATTATCTATTATTAAACCATAGTATTATAAAAAATACTTATTAAATTAAAAAGCAATCTAAAAAGTAAAGCCTCTAATATCTATTTTATCAGGATTTATAGCTACTAGATTTATTTTCCAGGAACTAAGTTACAAAAATGAAATAGTATAACTAATTTTAAATACTACTATAATCTAGGGCTAAAAAGTAGGCTTAAGTTATAATATAAAAAGACGCCTTTCTATAAGAATAAGCCCTATAGATAAAGTTAACTATACTAAGTCTTATATAGTCTTAAACAGTTCCCCAAAATACCCTACTATTAGACATCAGAAAGCACACTAAATATATAGATATAGTACTTCTAGAAAAATATACACAACTGCTATATAATTAATTATTATAGAAAAAAATAACTATACTAACCTAACTCTAGACTAATATAGTAAAACTAAATAAATACCTCTATTAAATTAATATAACCAATATAGAGCAGTATATATATAGATAAACTAAGGAAACTGTAGAGCACTTCCTCTTTCAATACCAGAAATAGACTACACTTAAAATAGAACTTTTATAATATACTAACAATCACTAAAAAAATCTGTTATTTTACTTAAAAGGGAAGTCACCTTCTAATAATAAAAAATAGACTCCTAATTTAGAGGTAGTATAAGCCTTAATATAATTCACTATCATAACTAGCCGCTTTAAAGCTACTTAATTATACTAATAAATAACCCCCTCTCTTCTACCTAACTTATCAACCACCTTATACTACTCACAGTAGATATACTTTAACTACTGAAGATAGGATATTAAATACTTAGAGAAGCGCCTTTAAGCTAGTCTACTAACTAATTTACTAACCTACAAGTATCCACTATAACACTATATACTAAGAATAATAAATACACTAAAGTCTTATATATAGGCTCTAATAAGTTAAAGAATTATATATACTATAATATATATAGTAGTTTAGTGATAGTTACCCTTTTAGCTTAGCCACTAAGCGTTAATAAATTATATATATATATATAACCTAGGGCTTCTATTATACTGCTTTAGATTATTTTAGCGTTTTTATAAATCTCAGTAGGTAGATTAAAATTGGTAAACTAAATATATAAATATATTTTTAGAAATATTGCCTTAATAGAATAGATAGCGCGCTTTAAATATTATATTACCCTATAGATTGACTAGGTCTAAATAAGTAACCTAGTATCTATATCAAGAATTATAATAAAATTAATATAAAAATATATTAAAAACAATAGGGCTATCAGGATTAATAGTTTTAAATGCTAATAAGCTTACCTAGCTGCTATAGAATTTCTCTCCACAATAACTTCAGCTAGCTTATTTAAAAAACTAAAAAAAGTTTATAACCTATCAGTATCTTTACTCTATAAATACTTATTGCTTCTAAATAACCCTTTTTAATAAGAACTCAATAGTATCTTAGCAATCTTATTAGCCTTACTTAGTTTACTCTAATATTTATTTATATATTCTATTTATACTATAAATTTAGATAGGAATCTAAAGTAAAAAATAAAATATAGTGAAAGGTTCTAAATAGCTAGATAAATAACTAGGACAGGAGAGGATATTTAAAGTATAATATTATTATAGTTATAACTAAGTATTATAAATAAATAGAGCTTTAGTATATATATATAATAGCAGAATAAGATTTTTAACTATTAATAAGTACAGTTAGTTATAATAAAAATATAAAAGGGATATTAACAATTAATACTTTATCTAGTACCCTATTTAGGATTTATAATGTTAGGAGTTATATTATATTAGTGCTATATTGTTAAAATCCTAACTAAGAAAATCTGATAATTTATATATTATATCTTTTTTAGCGTCTACTGTTTTCTAAGTATTTTAGGAGAGTTAAACTGCTAATACTTATTTATCTTTTTTCTGAATATATATTAGTTCTTTTAATCTAAAAAGACTAACGTTATAATTAAAGAAAAGTTTATAAAGATTATCTGTGATTTATCTAAGTATAAGAGATTTTACTATAGATTCTAACACTTTAAATCTATATATAGTCCCTAGCTAGGTTTTTTAAGAGAAAGCAATAAAAGCTTTAATCTAAGAATTAGTAAAGGACTTATTATATCTATTTATAAGGGTTAGTAGAGCTATATGATAAGTTAATAGGAGATATATATAGTGTTTACTAATAAAGTATTATCTAGTAAAAGTAGACTGACTCCTAGAGTACTTATAAGCCTCTACCACTATTTACTATAATATATATAATAGCCTATAATCTTATTATAGCAGTACTATAGTAATTTTAAATAGTAAAGATCATCCTAATAGGTAGTAAGAATGCTATTTAATACTTAAGTTATATTAGTTTTTAGAGAGGAATAAAGAAGATATTTCTTTGGGTACCTATAAAGCTTATTATAGTTAAAATAAAATAGTACTTATCTAATACACTTTATAATAAGGTTTAGATAAAGTAATTTTTTATCTTTATTAAATACTTAAAAGTAACCTATAGCTATATCTATACCCCTCTATTATATTAAAAGCCCTAGTACTAGTAATTTAAGGGACTTATATAAACTTTAATAGTTAAATAGAGGGTATAAGTTTTAATCTAGATCCTTTATAAGGAGTGGATAAATATTTATATTAATAATACCCTAAACTTGATTATCATTAAGTGTAGTATTGGAAGAATACAGTAAAATTTTTAAGGTTTACTTTAAAGAATAAAGCGCTACTAAAATAGTTAAATAACCTTTTTTAGTGCTAATAAACTTAATTATACTTTCTAATTAGCTAGCTATAAAGCATCTAAGTTCTAAGGAAATAGGTTACTGCCTCACACTGAAGTCTTTAACGCCTAAAGAAGACAGTGTTAAATAATATAAAATCTCTCTATTAAAACTAGATATAAAGAGGGGTATAGATAACACTATCACAGTGTCTAACTCTAAACTAAGAAAATTACTCTCACCTAGAGTTAGATAAAAAATAAAAAGTGTTAAATAAGATACTACCCTATTTTTAGATATAAAACTAATATATAAGTAAGGATTATTAGTAAGGATTGGTTTAGTTATAGGAGAAGCACTTTTTAAAAAAGCCTTAGTAGAAAATAAGTAGTTTTTTAAACCAATCTTAGTATTCCTAGGTAAACTCAGATATTCTATCTATAACTAAAAATTATTAAAAATTGATGATATATTATCTCTTAGAAAACTAAGCTTAGTAGGAGGCTAAAGCAGAAAAGACAGAGTAGATTAAATAATATTAGTGAAATAGTTCTTTTCTATAACTATAAACAGTTAAGTAAAGTAAAATAATTAGGATTAAAGTTAGTAATATTTAATAAAACAGAACTATCCTAAGCGATTTTTAGTACTAAAAATTTATTTATAAATCTAGTATATACTAATCTAATACTTATTATAAATACTTAGGATCTTATTAGCTTCTAGAGCTCTTCTAAATTATATCTAAAGTCCTAAATAAGCTATTAAAAGTTAAGGCTAGATATAGTATCTATAATAAGAAACTTATCTTCTAAAGCTGGTTAATATCTAAAGTAAAAAGGCTTATCACTAGATCATATTCCTTATAAATCAGCTATTAGCTACTATAAATAGGTAAAAAAAGCTCACCTTAAATCTAACCATAATAGAGAATAAGGTCTAGTAATTGTTTTAATATATTAACAAGACTAATAAGCAATTAAATATAACCAATATATACTATTAAGTAAAGCCTCCTAATTTAGCCTACCACAAGACTATTGCCTTCTGCCTATTATTTAATTATCTAATTTATTCTAATATTTTACTAAGACAGTTTACTAGCTATTTTAGGATAAATAATATTCATAAGTAGAATAGGATTCACTCATAACAGGATAAAAGCCTTTATCTATCACTTATATATATACTAAGTAGGGATCCTTAAAGAAATAAAACAATATAATTATATTTAAAAGTATATATTTACCTAGAGGCCGACTATAAAAAACACTATATTTATAAGACTAACCCACTAAAATATCAGATATAATAAAAAGGTGAATAAGAGCCAATAATTAGTAATAGATATTAAACTAAAAGAAAGAGACCCTATTTAGCAGCCAAAAAAAGAACACTAGCCTAATTTATTAGAAGGAGAGGGAGTAGGAGGAAAAAGAAAAGAGAGAAGGTCTTATAGGTTCCTTAGGGATAACTAACCCTCTAAAAAGAGTATTCCAAAAAAAAAAAATAATAGTAAAATCATTAAAATCAGCACAATCAAGGTCAGCTAAAAAAGATAGAGGGTGTAAACACTAGATTACTATAAGAAGGACTTATAATATATATACTAAGAAACTCTTTAATATATGAAATATAGTATTTCCTAGACTAAATAAGAGAGTCTCGCTTAAAAAAGAAAAGAGAGTAAAAAGTAGATAAGATTTATAAGAACTGGGTAATATAATTAAGTGCTAATTTATATAAGAATCTACTATAAAAGTAATAAATATATATCCTAACCCTACCTATATTTACCTATTAACACTTTATAGTTACAATAAATATATAGCTAATTAGCTAGCACTATCACTATAACTAAAATAGACTACTATAACTAAAATAGAATATATTCAGAAATAGAGCAGTAATATAGGTAAGAGGATAGCAATATATCTACCCTATTTACTAAACTTTAGTATTAAAAAAATAAATAAATAAATAAAAATATAGTAGGCTTTATAGAATTTATAAAGGTAATTCTAAAACTATAACTATTTAAAAAATATCTATATATCTATTAGCTTTCTATTTTAATATATAATTATATTCTGTTATTAGATAGTGGGTAAATAATCTAATTTAACTAATAGATAAACTGTAAAATAATAGTATTCTGATTGAGAAAATATAACCTATTCTGATAATTTTAGGGGGTCTAAATAACTAAGCTAATCTTATATAAATCACTATTATAACTAAGTAGAATTAATATTTTTCTATTAGAAGAACCTAAAATAATTTTTAGTTTCCCTACTAAGGCTAATATTTAAGTTCTAAAAGCTTAACACCCTAATAAAGATAGCCTCTTATAATATTATATAAACAATCCTTAAAACTATTAGCTATAAAAACTTTTTAAAATATTAGAAGTGGTAGCTACCCTAACTTAATAAAAGTTTATTTACCTATTATAAAAGTTTGATTTGGCTTATCTAGAATATTTAGTAGCCTCTCTATCTAACTTCTAGAAGCTTTAGTTAAGATAATTCTACAATAATCAGATATACCCTAGTAATAGTATATTTTTTTATACTTTCTAACTAGTATTCTGCTATTTATAAGGCCTTATTCTATATAAATAGATATACTGAGTATCTAGTATTATCTTTATTAGTAACTAGTATAAGCTTTATAGGAGATTTAACTAATATAACCCTTATCTATTATATCATCTTTAAGGATATTATTAAGCGACTCTTCAGTTATGCTCACTATTTCTTTCTCCTTAGCTTAGATTTAGTTAAAAAATTATAGTAAATATATATACCAATTAAATCTATTTACTAGACTAGATGGAGTCAGCGAGTATAGGAAATATATATATTATAGCTATAAATTATCTTCTTAAGATATAAGATTGATATAACAATTCTAAATCCAGTCGCAATAATTAGGGTAGTTTTATATAGCTTAATATTTTTAGTGACTCTATAAGGTCTAGTAAATAAGGCTAAAAATAATATTAAGCTATCTATTAGTAGGGCACTGTAATATATAAGATTTATAGAAAAGCTATTTTAAGGTTATATAAGTAGCTTTAAAGTGTCCTACCTACCCTTAGACTAAAATATAATAGTGAAAGGATATATCTAAATCTATAACTATAAACTAACTGATAGTATCCAGAGGTTAATATACTAACCAAGTTCTACCTATACTGATTAAAGTAAAATAACTTAGATTTTTATAGCTGTTATATTATAAAGACTTTCCCTTTTTATTCTTTTGCCTAAAAAAGATATAAAGGCTCAAGGAGTATTATAGCCTAAAAATATCTTATTATAGTATAAAATAATCCCTATTTCTAAAAGTATTATTAGCACTAAAATACCTAATATTATATAAATATACAGTATTTCTAAGCCAGTATAAGCCTAAATATAATACTAGATACTATAGATAAATAGTCTAGTAAATATCTAATAGTTTTAGAGGAATATTTTGTAAGACTAATAATAGAAATATAGAATAGAAAACAGAGCTAAAATACTAAATACAGAAGCATCTTATAGCTATCAGCTAATCTAAATATATACTATACTGAAGGGATATATACAATCACAGTAAGTAGATTTCATGTCTTAGTGAAAAAGAAGTTAAAGGTTCGGCTTTAAAGTTCGAGAATAATATATAATAACAGTATAACAACAGCTATCTAGCCTATTGCTCAATAGATTTTATAATATATATACTAGAAGATCCTAAGTAATTTAGCTAGAAAACTAAGGTTAGAAGCTAATAAAGGAAAGATTATATTAATAAAGGCCAGCTTGCCTACCTAATAGCCTATATCTTCTAGCAATATAGTACAGAAAAAGACTAAAGCAATATTAATAATAATATAAGAGATATAAAGGAGAATATTAACTTAGGTCTATAGTCTAAGGATTTAATACCTATAAATCAGGATAGAGAGAGTTAGATATTAAAAAAACAAAACAGAAAAGGATTCTATCCAGTAAATCAGGATATAATAAGCTTAGATTAGAAATAAAGCCAAAAATATACCACCTACAGCAATTATATAAATAACAGATACTTCTATATTCTATATAGACCTAGTGATATAATTGCAAATTTAGAGGAGGGAAAGGAGAAAGTACACTTAAAGAGGATAAGGAAGTATACTATTTTATATTATAAACAGCCACTAACAATATACTACAGTGTTTCTTATTAAGGGAATAAAGTACTATAAAAGGTACCCTAGTTATTCAGCTAACTATAATAGCCTTTAAGGACTAGACTAGCAATACTATATATATTAAGCTATACTAGCTTAAGCAAAATATATACTAGATTATTATTAGTATAGATACTATTTTAAAAAAATTATAGTCACTAAAACACTAGTCAGAAAGTCTTTAAGCAAAGATCTACTAAGGAGATAAATATAAATAAAGCTTGCTCATAAAAGTAAGAAATTTTACCCTAAAAACCTAGTGTCTTTATAGCTATTTAGATTTAGAAAATAAGCAAATATATATTTTTAATCTCTCTATATAGATATATATATCTAAATTATTTATTAATTAACTAATTATTACTCTAGAAATTAGAATATCTTTGCCTTATCAATAAATTAGGTGACTAGATAAAAGAGACCTAGTAAATAAGACTTTAATAATTTAACTAGCCTTTTTAATAAAGACTAAATATTTTAAGACTTACTTAATAGCAATAACTGAAATAAATTGCCTAATTTCTACACTTAATAGGTACTTAATATAAAAACAATAATCTTCTATTTAGGAACCCTATAATAAGTAAGGGTATTCCTCTATAGTAAAAAGTGCTACTAAAATTTTTAAAAGTAACCCCTATAATTCCTAGATAGTAATAGGACCTAAGCCAGTAGATAAATGGTATCCCTTTATATAAATATTGTTGTAGCTTAAGGAGAAATATTATTGGTTTATTAGATCTATAACTGACCCACTTTATACTTTATTAAAAGGCGCTTTAGTGATTTATCTATATATTTAAGTACCTACACCACCCTTACCTAGCAGTATAGGTACTTAAATATATAGATAGATAATAGCTTCTACTTAGATATAAAGAAGCTATGAAGAACACTATATTAATCAGTAAAAGTATTCCCACTTAGTTACCAATGATTCCTAGTAATAGGAGTCTGAAAAAGATAAGAAATAGATTAAGCACTATATAGCCTAAATAAATAAAGACACTAGCTTATAACTAAGGTCCTAGAAATAAATAATAACCAAAAATATATAGATACGCAAAATACTTAGCAATAAAGGCATTAATACTATTACTCTATAGCTATATATAAATCAAAGCTCTTATTACTCTAAGGCTTATAAGGATATAGCCTATAGTAAAAGTATAGATAGTAAGGATCTCTATACTAAGATAGTAGTATACAATAAGAATATATATTATTAGGAAATAGTACCTAATATTAAATATTTAAAGTTAGAATAGTGGCTTACTAAGGGTAAAATATTAAAAGATAGTAATATATATAAAGTTTAACATAGATAAGCAGCTATATTTAGTAATACTGTTTAAAGGTATTACTTTAAATAAGAAGAGTATAATCCTATAAAAGTTACCTACAGATTCTAGTACTATATCTCTTTCACTTAAGTGATAGTCACTAAGGAACACTTTACTACTATTTTACTCACTAAAGCACTCCTATAATAGTAAAAAAGCTAATAACTTCTAGGCAACCAGACTTATCCTTAGCAGCTAAGGACAATATACTTAAAGGCTAGATCCTATAAATAATAGGAAAATATCTAAATAGTTAGGCTTAATTATAATATATTATATTCAAGAAATCTATATAGATTAAAAAGCGCTAATCTAACAGTACTTAAGCAAAAGCACAATAGCACACTAGATATAAATAGAGCCTATTTAAAAAGGTAAAAGAATTCATCCTTAAATATAAATCTAATATTTTCGTCCCTATTAGGATCTAAATAAGTAAACTATATTTTTAACTTATCTATAAAATAGTCTAAATATCTAACCTAACTAGTATAGTACAGTATAACTATATCTTTATTAGTCAGTCAATTTATATAAATAGAATTTGATATATCCCCGCCTAATCTATAAAAATATAGAAGATATAATACACTAACTTAATAGGCCTTTACCAGTATATAAATATAGGCTTGTTTACAAAAAGGTAAATCTATAATATATATATAATATTAAACTAAACAAGATATATTAGCTTTCACCCTAGAATATAATAATAGTTTATCAGACTATTGCCATATAAAAAAGACTAAGATAGAAAGATATTATAGAAGAATTAAAGATATAATCATCTCTTATAGTATAGTTAAGAGCTTAGATTATATAGTATAAAAAGCTAAAAGTTCCTACTAGAATTATAGGCCTAGCTAAAGCTATAGAGTATATATAACCATATGATTATATAAGTCTTACTAGTCTTACTCAAACAATCATATATATAGGCGCTCTTCTATAATATTCTACTTACATCTCTACCCCTATAAACTACTATAGCCTTATAGATATATCCCCTATCTTTTAGTCCTAGAAGCTTCCACACTATCAGACTCAGTAAGCACTCACTAAGCACTCTAACCACCTAACTTTTCTAGCATTAAAAGCGCACCTTTATTAGTTATTATTACTATTATATAATCTTAATAAGTATATATTAAGCCTAGTATAACTAAACACTTAAAAACAATACTATAACCCCCTCTTCTTTTTATACTTATATAATATAATATTTATATTATAAATTTAATAGAGAGTAATATAACTAAATCACTAAAGGCTAATATCTTTTAAGCTAGTAATATAGTAAAATCAAGGCTAAAAATAATTACTCTTCAGTGGTTTATTTATAGGTCTATTAAGATCTAAAATGTAGATTAAAGTAAGAAATCAAGGTTCTATATAAGTATACTAAAGTATAATACTTAAGAAATAGCTAGTATCTTAAGTAAAGGATATAAAAAATACTATCTATATTAAACTATACCATCCCCTAGTACCTATCTATATCAAGAGTAGTGGAAATTTTCTACACTTTATATATAGTTATATTTCTGCTAAGCTAGACTATCAATATATATCTACAAACTAGGCCTAAATTCGCCGCCCCTCCTCCTAATTAAATAAAGAATAACAGAATATAGTTAATAAAGTAAATAGTCACCAATAGAGAACTAGATTTAGCAGAAAAGTAAATACTTAATAGCTCTCCTAGAAGCTATAATAGGTAATTAAAAGAGCTAATAGGTATTTATCAGGAAACTATAGCGTAAACCTTTAAAGATAACTATTAAAGACCACAAAGCAGCTAAAGAAATATATAACAGAATCTATATAAAGACCCTAACACTATTAATTATTTACACTAACAGTAATAGGTTTAAAGGGAAAATTAGCACAGTAGCAATAGTAGACTATAGCTAAGACACTGCTTCCTTCTAAGCTAGATAGGGATAAAAAGTAATATAATAATATATAGATATTAGATTTCTTTTCAGATATATATTATTCTAACACTAGTCTGTTTATAATATTTTCCCCGCCCTCTCTAACCTATAAAGAATAAATTAGATTATTTTATTATTTAAACCTTAGTATTAAGCTAGAATATTCTAATAAAAAAACAGTAAAATTTAATATAAAATAAGGTTAAAATAAGTTATAGTTTCCCACTTTTACTGTTAAATATTTAAAACTTATATAAAATTTCAGTGTAGTAGACTAAAAGACTATTTATTCTCAATTAAAAATAATATATATATATAAAAGCACTATATACTAATAGAGTATATATAGTTTAATATATTATTTTTATAAGCTTCTTAGCTATCTAACTTAACTTATTAGTAAAACAAAATTTAATATTAGTTAAGAGACCCTCTTAGTAAATCATTTATTACCCCTTTAAACCTTTTCCTAGATTCCCCCTCTTACACCACTATCACAACACTAACCCTAAAAAATAATACAGTACTATATACCTATTATCTATAATATTTATTAACTTATAAATAATAATCTTAACTTCTTACTAAAACTAGGGTATTTTCTCCACCTATATAAATACTAATATCTATAAATTAAGAAAAGTTAATATCACTATATTTATCTCCTAGTATTATTTATAGTATAGGCTAAGCTTAGGTAAAAATAAGCCCTATTACTAGATTATTCCTAAAACCCCTATATTCTATATTTAAATGATTCTTTCCTATAGATTTCCTAGCTTACTATACACCTATTAATACTACTATTATAGAATATCTTAAAGTAAGAAAATACCTTTAGTCTCTATATTATTCTAATCATAATCCCTAATAAGGCTTTTTTAATTACTAAATAAATCTAACACTATCAGGCAATACACTATAATTTAAGACTAATAGATATATCTTCTTCCCTAGAAAATCTATAGTCAGATAAACCTTTATAATAATAATACCTCTATTCATCAATAGCTTTATATAGATTAAGAATATTTAGCTAGATAATAAATATTACTATTATATTTTATAGCAGTATTATATTAAAGTGTTAGAAGGTACTAAGCTAGTAGCTTTAATTATAGATTCTAAATAATCTTTACTTATTCTAGTTTAGATTTTATATAATTTTTTCTTTTCTCTTCTTCTCTTCCTCTATTCTAGTATATATAAATATTTATTAAAACTAAGATCTTTTAAAAGCTTTATATATACTATTAAATTAGATTAACTATTATAAATTTATAGACTAAACTAGAATAGCTATAGCTTATTTCTAAAGGTCTCAAACCTATTTAACTTAATCCCTATATAATAGATTCAGGATTATAGATTTTATTAAAGCTATAGGCTAAATTGTGCTAGTTTATTGGCTTATTCTAAAGGCCCTTAAAGTTATAAGTTTAACTTAAACCCTATATAATATATTCAGGATTAATACTATTAAACCTATAAGCAGAATTCTAGTAATAAGTTAGTGTATTTTAAAGACTAAAATTTAGACTTTAGTCTAGATCCTATAGAAAAGAACTAAAATTATAGCTATTAAATCTATAAGCTAAATTTTAGTATAAACCTATTTAGGTTTAAAGATTTATTAGGCTAAAGTGAAGTTATAATATAGCTAGCAAAAGAGTTATTTTAATATTTAAATTAATTAGGCTATGCTATAAAAGACTTCTATACAATAATTCTATAGTATCTAACCTTTAAATTACCACTTTATAGTCTATTTTTACTAATAGTCTTTACTAATCTTTAAATAACTCTATTAGTATTAAGGATAAACTAATACTTTAAAAGTAGATATTTATCTTATACTAATATTTATTAGGGATTAAAATGTGGACCTACTAATAGGCTATTATAGGAATTCTGAATTTAATATTATAGATTCTTAATTAAAGGGACTAATACTCTGTTATATTAGTGACACTGATTAACTATATTAAAGGCTAGTAGTTCTAATAATAAATAATCTATATCCTAAAATTATTAATAAACTAGAATATTTATAGGATTCTAATACCTACTAAGAGTAACTTCGCCTATAGATTTTAACTATAGAAAGGTAAGTAATAAATATATTTAATAATTTATTCTAGACTAATTAGACTAGAAATTTTAATAGTCTTTATCTATATTATTAAAAGAATAACCACTATTTAAATAAGATAGTAAGAGATTTATTTATTTTTGTAGAGTTTATTTAAGCCTCTAGATTATAAAGATTATTTCTATAAAATCAGATAAAATCTTATAGTAGAATTAGTATATTTATTGTTATATTATATCTAAAACTTTTCGAACTATAAAAAAAGTTTTTTAATTGCCTTTATGATTATTAATTTCTACACTTTTTTGCTTAATAGTACTAACTAATTACTAAATAGGATAACTTCTAATTAATTTTTAAAGATTAATTTAACTAAAAAGTATATATCTTTAAATTAAAAAGATTTAAAGCTTTATATAGTTAAAATAGTTACAGCTGAGAGACTAGCTATATTTAAAGGTGATTTAGTGTCCTTAATAAATCTCTGTTTTAGTAGTTCTTTAATAACTAATTACTTTATTTTAGTATTAATAGCTATAAATATAACTTTTTTATCCTTAGCTATAAAGGTAAGGTGGTTTTATATTTATAGGTAGGTTTTTCCACGCCTTCCTATATAAAAATTCCTTTTTTTAATTAAAGTATATATTTTATCAATTCGCTTTCTTTCTTTATAATAATCTTAATATTTAGAATATTTAAAAGCTAGCAATTATTATATAGTACCCCTTAGAAGCTTATTAATAATAAAGCGCTTAATATTATTAGACTTTTCGCCTTTAAGCTATAGGATATTGTTAAGGCGTTTATCACACTAATAGGCCCTTTTCTATGAAATGATATTGATAGGTTCCTTTTATAAAAGGTTCTAAATTATAGGTAAAACTTCTACTATATCTTTTAAGAGAGTAGAAGATTAATTCTAGTCACTGCTATCCTTATTATTGGTAAAGAGATCTAGTGCGGGTTAATCTAGTGTAGGTTAATCTAGTGTGGGTTAATCTAGTATAGGCTCTTCTGGTATAGGCTCTTCTAGTGTAGGCTCCTCTAGTGTAGGCTCTTCTAGTATGGGTTTTTCTAGTATAGGCTCTTCTAGTATAGGCTCTTTTGGTACAGACTCTTCTAGTGTAGGCTCTTTTAGTGTGGGTTAATCTAGTGTAGGTTAATCTGGTATAGGTTAATCTGGTGTGGGTTGATCTGGTGTGGGCTCTTCTGGTGTGGGCTCTTCTGGTGTAGGCTCTTCTGGTGTGGGCTCTTCTGGTATAGGCTCTTCTGGTGTAGGCTCTTCTAGTGTAGGCTCTTCTAGTATAGGCTCTTCTGGTATAGGTTGATCTAGTGTAGGTTAATCTAGTATAGGTTGATCTGGTATAGGTTGATCTAGTGTGGGCTCTTCTAGTGTGGGCTCTTCTGGTGTAGGCTCTTCTAGTGTGGGCTCTTCTGATGTGGGTTAATCTGGTGTAGGTTAATCTGGTGTGGGTTAATCTAGTGTGGGTTGATCTAGTGTGGGCTCTTCTGGTGTGGGCTTTTTTGGTGTGGGCTCTTCTGGTGTAGGCTCTTCTGGTGTAGGCTCTTCTAGTGTAGGCTCTTTTGGTGTGGGCTCTTTTGGTGTGGGCTTTTCTGGTGTAGGCTCTTCTAGTGTGGGCTCTTTTAGTATAGGTTGATCTGATATAGGTTGATCTGGTGTGGGTTAATCTAGTGTGGGCTCTTCTGGTGTGGGCTCTTTTGGTGTGGGCTCTTTTAGTATAGGCTCTTCTGATATAGGCTCTTTTGGTATAGATTGATCTAGTATAGGTTAATCTACTGTATATTGGTCAGAGTTATAACACTGGTTTAAGAATTTTGTGATTTAAGAAGGTTTTAAGCTAGATAAACCAGATCTTATAGTATTGATTAATCTATTATTATTTATTATTTACTTATAGAGTTGGTAGGTTAAGATTCCTAAGGTCTCTAAGTCTCTAGTTATTGTTTTTAACAGTTATTCTATATATTAAATTATTATAAAAGTCTTATTTATATAAAGCCTAAAGGCTTTAATAAATATATCTTAGAGAACCTTTAGTGCTATTTGTATATCTATCTTGATTTATATTTTAAGCTACTATATCTTAGGATAAAGTATTAAAGTGTTAGGAAAATATAACTATAGGTGGAGCTTAGAAAGGGGTGATATATAACTAAGATAAATTAATTAAATCAGATAATATATATATAAATATAACTTATATAGGATAGATATAGGTATCCCTATTATATCTTTCTTTATTGGGTGAATTATATATATAGTTAGGCCTATACTATAAGTGCTAACCATTATAGACTAACTATATTAGTTGTAAAATCCTTTACTGCTACTAAATCTTATTTAACTATAACTGAACTTTAAATATAGTGTAGGATTAATATTCTAAGAAATACTATAGGAGAAATTAACGTTAATATAAAGACCAGTATATAACTTATCTAATTACTATTCTTTTAGTTATTATACTTAATTATATATTGTCTTATTATTAACTATTTAGTGTTTACCCTTTATAAATTGTTATAATTAAAGTTTTTTTCTTACAGTATCTATAGGTCTAAAATCTATATAAACTACTAATTATATTCTAGAGAAGGATTCTATAGAATTCTTTTTTAAAATATAATTAGTAGTTTTTTAAAGCTACTTTTATTAAAAAAATCCCTAAATATTTATAAGTATATAGATAACTATATACCACTATAGAATATTATTTAATTACTAGGATTTAGTTAAAGGGTATAGATTAATTCTTTATAAGACTACTGCCTATTTAGGCTTATACTATTCTAGATATAATTTAAGCCTATTTAAAGGATATAGGCTACTTTCCTTATTCTATATATAGACTAGTTCTATATCAAACAGCTTATATAGTGTTACTAAGGAAAGTTGGGGTTTATTATATAGTATTTCCTTTAGTATATTATTATATTTTTCCTCCTATCTATAAAAACTTTTCTCCTAATAGCACTAGACTTACTAATTATAGTTATAACTCTAGACTTTTAAGGACTATTTATATAAAATTACTGTTTATAGATCTAAAAAGAGTTTTACTATAAATTTATTATTATAAAAGTTTTAATACCCTAAAACTAGTAATTTAGATTAATATATTTAGTATATTATTATCCACCCTTGTTTTAATCTATTAATATACCTAGAATATCTAAAATTAGTTATTTCCTTAATTTCCTTTAGCCAACTAGTTTTAAAAGTATAGTAGATATCAATAAAGCTATAGCATAGGATACACTAGAAAATACTATCTATAACAAGATAGGCTCTTTTCCTAAACTTAGATAAGCTAAAAATACTAAGATAGAGTACAAAAGCCCTAAATTTCCTTTTACTATAGTATTGTTAGCTAATAAAACTAAAGATTAAAACTATATTCTTTATATAAGGCAGATAGCAGAAAAGACCCTCTTTATATAAATTTCTAGATAACTTCTAGTAACAATTAAGCTATTATATTAGTATATTATTATCCTACTCTAGGAGGGAAATAAATCTAATTTTTAAAGCTAAAGTACAACAATAGAAAATAAGTTAACAAGCACTTTATTAAAGATAAGACTTCTAAATAAGATAATTAGACTATATATACTGCTAGTTAAGACCTAGATATACTTTATATTTATATATATAGACTTATAATCTATATTCAAAGTTTATTCCTTTAAAGATTATTATATAATTTACTAGAAAATCCTTAACTATATATAATAAAAAAATATTAAATATAAAGTTTATATATTGCACTTTAGGCTATATAAATTTTAGATATTAATAGCTTTCTTTTTATCCTATTAAAATATCTAGGTATCTAATTTAGATATTTATATTTTAAATTAATTTAAAGCATCTTTATAAATCTTGTAGTAAATCTTATTAGTTTAAAGTTTAATAATATAAAAAGAGAAAATATAGTTATATAATCTAGATAGTAGTGCTTCTATTCTAATATTTCTACCCTTAGCTATATAAAAGTTTATAGTTTATAGTCTTCTATTCTTTTTATTTACTCCTAAAGATAACTTAGTTTTAGTAAGCTTTTAAAAAACTTTATTTATCCCCTTTATTAAAAATCAGAAAACTAATATCTTCCTTAGCTATTATCCTATCCTTACTAGTAAAAAAGGAACAAAGCCTAAGTTATAACCCTATAAAATACTATCCTATATAGATCAGAGAGACTATTAAGAAATATTATATTATTTTTAAATTTAAATAGGGTATTAATTCTACTACTTAGCTAGCAAAAGATATATTTTAGTAAGTTAGAAACCTTTTTTTACAGACTATACCCTAATATTATAAAACTAGAGCTAGCAGTTAACTAAATATATTACTTTAAAAATCATAAACTCTAGAGTTAAAAAGAAGAAAGCTACAGACGATAAACTAGAAATATCACAGTTTATTTTTTAGATATAATCTAAATATAAAGGCCTTAGATATATCAGATTAGCCAAAGAGTTATTTTAAGTACCAAAAGTTCTTAGTAACCACCTTTATCTAATATTTAAGCCTTTAAAGGAGCCACTTTAGCTTTTTAAAAGACACCTTAGAAGTATTAATATACCTTTAGATATTCTTAAGGTATTTTTAAAGGTTTTACTTTAAAGGCTAGATTTCCTCTATTCTAAGTATTATATTATTTATATAGGTAAAAATATTGCTTTTTTCTTTTAGTAAATATCTTTATACCTTCTAACTAAATTATAGACCTTAAAGCTAATAACTTTTTTATTAGATTTAAGGATCCTACTATCTTTAAAGATTATACTTAACAGTAAAAGCTTTATCCTACTCTATATATCTATAAGGATAATCACCCTATATTTAAATCCAAAAACGAATTTAGGCTATTAAAAAAAGAAGTAGGCTTGCTAAAAATTTATAACTTTAGTACTACTATTTTTAGTAATATATCTATACTACACAGCTATAATATTTAACTTTAACCATTCTACGCCCTAGAAGTTATTTTAAAGTCTAGTTAGATATATAGTGCTAATATCTAGAACTTAGGAGTTATAGTAAATAAAATAAACTATATCCTTATATAGACTATATACTAAAATATTTATAGCTATAGGAACTTCTCGCTAATATAATATTATTTAAAGGCTTAAGCTAAAATAAATAATACTCTAAAGAGACTTATATTATTTAGATAATAAGACTACTAAGACCAATTCCCCTATAGCTTCTTACCTAATATAATCTATATATATATAATATATTATTCTCTCCTAAAAGTATATTTAGTTTATTAATATAAGATAAGATTCTAATATAAAGGTAGACAACTTTAATTACCCTCACCTAATTCTACTTAAAAAGTTCAATTTTTTAAACCTAACACCCTTTCTATATAAAGAGGATAAACATCTTTTTATTAAATTTATTCATAAAATACTTTAATAAACCCTAGAGCATCAGCTAAACACAAAATAGCTATATAATAACCCCTAGCTTTATTATATCCCTTAAAGAATTTATTTAAATAATATCTACCCTGCCTTTCTTTATTAGGATTTAAGCTTTATTCCCCTTTCCTATAAAAAAGAGAACCTAAATAATTTCTTCGCTAAAAATCAACTACTATTATAATAGCTAGACTTTTTACTATAAAAGCGCTCTTTTTGTATTTATATATAAATAGTATAAATAGCCACTTAATAAGAATATAAATAGTGCCACTATAAAAGATCTAGTAAATAAAAATTTTTATTAGGTGTAGGTAAAGGTAAATATTGCTCTTAGCTCTAATAAATCAGATAAGAAGGTATAAGTTATAAAACTCTTTGATAACCTTAAAAAGGCTATAAAATAACAATATTTCTATATTATTAAAGAAGCTAGTATAAGGTCTTATTAATAAAAGCCTTAAAAGAGAGAGAAGATAGGATTTACTATTTAAACAAGGTTTTATTTAGTAATAGAAATATAAGAAATCAATAGGTTTTCCAATTAAGTATAATTTATTTTTATTATATTAACAAATACTAGGACTACTGCTGCTAGTAATATTATATTAAGAAGAAACTGTTATATTACTTAGATAATAAGACTGCTGATATAGGGCCTATAATAGAGCAGATAAATTAAAATTAGTACCTAGTTTCAACTGTAAATTAACGTTTCTTTCTTATATAAATTACACATATCTAGCTAGAGTTTAATTTATTTCTAGTATATCTACAGCTTAGTACTTCTACTAACCTAAGAAAGCTCTGTATAATATCTTAAAGCACTACAGATTATACAATAAACCAAACCTTAGATTCTCTACAGTCCACTATTATCATAGCAGTCTTATTAATAAAGTGATATAAGTAGTTACTTTATTTAATAGATATTTACTAATATCTAACCTAGTAATATAGAATTATATTCCTAGTCTAGATCTAGATATCTTAATAATATTTGTGTATTTTAAAAGAAGCAATATATTCTAATATCTAATATTATCCTATTAATTAAAAAAGAACATTTTATGGCATCAGACCTACACTTAAAGTAGTAAAGGGGCTACTTAAGTGAACTAATTTTATTTAGTTATTTAGCCTACTATCTAATAAAATCTTTTTTGTTAGGGTAGATATATAGTGGAGTCTATACCTATTACTTATAATCTTTTATATTACCTACTATTTACTTTCTAGAAGCTATTCTCCTAAACCAATATATTCTAGATAATAGAAAAACTAGAGTCTAGCAATATATAAAGGAGTATATATTTAAGTTAGCTAGATATAAAGCCTTAATACCTTTTAATATTAAAACTAACCAGCTTAATATTTATAGAATATAATACTGAACTTTTATATTACCTTAACTATCTGCAAAATATCTAAAATAGTATTCCACAAAAGATATTAGAGCCACCTAAATATATATATATTATAGACAACAGTTATAGCTATATATAAAGTTATAATTATTCCTAAGGGATATTCTAGCAGTTTCTAAATGGTAAAATAATCCTATTATTTCTTAAAATATAACTAATTTAAATAGTATTTATATTCTACAACATAACTAGCTTATATATATAGCCGCGACCTAATCTACTATAAAAATCCTAGAAGTACCTATTTAGTAGATAGGATATAGTTCCTACAGCTTACCTCTATATTACCTTAGTTTAGGAATTACCTATACAATTTCTCTAAGATAAATTAAGAAGATTATTACAATCACTCTTAATATAGTATTATATATAGGATTATATCTGGTTTATAGACTTAAGCTAGTATACTAATATTGTATTAGTATTACACTAGATAGTCTATATTTACAATAATAATATATAGATCTACAAGAAAGACCAGTTTATCACTATATTTCCTTTAAATATAGTCCTAATATAATTTAAACCTTGTGAAAGTGTAAATGCAATTTCTAATATATAGGCTATTAAGGTTATAACAGACAATTTTAAGAGTCTATAACAGACAGAAGGAATCAGTAGTCTCTATAGCGCTATTATATAGTATAACTCTATTATATAGTATTAATTACCTAGATATATATTAGAAAATAGTATCACTTCAATTAAAGTTAACTAAGTTAGGAATAGTTCTAGAATTTTAAACTAGTAAAGTCTTTTTACCTCTAAATCACTCTAATTACCTTCTAAATTATAAAACCTACTATCTACTAAAGGTAAAATCCAGGTATCTATTTAGGACAAACCCCAATACTAAATATATAGCTATAAAAGCTATTTATTCTTAATATTTAGTAAATATTAACAGCATTAACAGGGAAAATATAGAACTAACCTAAGTTCTTATATCCTATATACAGAAAAGGGTTTATATACACTATAGCATATAACTTCTATTAATCTATATCTTATAAATAAACTAAGGGGCTAAATTAGGAATAACTAAATAAAAATAGCGATAGTAAATCAATTTAGGATACTAATAGAAAATAGGCTTCTTTTAAAGTAGATACCAATATTCTAAATATCCCTAAACAGCTCTCTATAGATAGTACAATAATATTACTATATACTATAGTTAGCTTATTTAGCTAATACTAACCCACCCAGCCTAAAGAGTATATCTAAGTATCTCTTATTTAAAAAAATAAATAATTACTATCTATATATACTTTTATAAGTGCTAAAAAGTAATTATATTTTCTAAAAATATTAGAGTTTACTATACCTCCTTACCTAGTTATAATTTCGCAATATTATAGAAAAGCCTATTATTAGTATAGCTAATTAGGCCTCCACTACTATACACTTTAGCAAAAGTGTGAGTAACCTATATAGTATATTTTTCCTAATCCTATACTACTATAGTATTATATAAAAGAGTTAGAGTGTCCAGAATACTGTCTTTTAATCCTAAAGGAATATTAATATATATAGTTCTCCTCTAGATTTCTAATTAAGGTCTCCTATCCTTCCCTTCCTTCCCTCCTATTATAAATTTATTATCTATTTTTTAATAGATCACTTAGAGGATAAAAAGGAAAGCAGTATAGTGGATTTTGTTGCAGATAGGCTAATTTATATCTTTTTTAATACCTTAGACTTACTAAAACCTTTATAAAATAAGCCTATAAAAACCTATTTCTAGTATATTAAGCCCAGTTTAAAGCCCTTAAATATTAGAATCAGTAAAAGTTATAGTGAGTGCAAATAGATACTATTTCTAAAGTCTTTTAAAGGTATTTTACAGATAGTATAGTTAAATATTACTACTTAATTATAGTAGTACTAATTTTAAATAGTTATCATAATTAATCTTAATAACTACTCTATATACCTATATACTAACTTTTTAGAGGTATATTAGTTACAATACCCTTTTTTTAGAATATATTTAATATTAGTTATATTAGTAAGTTATTTATATATTATCTTAGTCACAATATTCCCCTCCTATACTTTTAGCAATACACTAAAAAAGGTTTTTTAAGCACTTTTATATTAATATCTTAAAGATATATTCTTTAAAACAACCTTAATAGGCTATTTTATTTATATCGCGTTAGCTTTATAAAAAAAAGTATAAGTCTCTTACTATATATTCTATAGTTTAGGAAACTATATTTTTATTTATAGTTAGCAAAGAGCAGTGTTAAAGCTATTTAAACCTATTAAAAGTTACACAATAACTAAAGAATAAAAGATTATATTATCAATATAGGAATTCAAGCTTATATCACTAATAGGACCACTATATACTCTTATTGGTGCTATAAGCTTCAATTTTTATACTAAGGTTTCCTAGAGAGTAGCTTCTTTTATCTCTCCTTAGTCTAGCTTTTTTAATCCTATATCCTAGACTTTAATCTACTAATAGATAATAAATTTATTAAGATGCCTCTCTCCCACTTTCTCTAGATCTCTCTTTATCCTTATCTAAATTAGCATTTTTAATTAAAACTTTAGAGCTAATATTCTATTATTTAAATCTTCTACCCTTTAAAAATAAGGGATAGAAGCTTTTAGGATAACTAATAGTTATTACTAAATATATAAATTAATAATAATAGATTAAAAAACCTATATCTCTAGGCCTACACTAAAATAATTACCCACTATCTATTACCTAGAACTCTTATACTGCTTATAGAGTAGCTAGTAAACCTTTTTACACTAAAGATTATTCTGCTTTTAGATTTATTTTTGTTTATATTGATTATTTAATAGATTCTTTATAAAGTAGTATTATTATACTACTATCACCTCTAATTTATATCTCTCTAAGTGCAGTATTCTAGGCCCTTTTTTTACCTATAAAAATAAGAACTTACAGTAAATTATTCCTCTGGTTTTATTATTTAAGAAACTAAAATATCCTAAAGTTGGCCGAAGTTCAATATAGGCTAACACCTATCTAATAATATAAGACTACTAAGATCTAGGTCCTCCTTCTTTTAATATACTTTCCTCCTTTATTTTATACAGTTTTATTATCTACTACATAATTATAATTTATACCCTTTTTTGCTATATTAATAGGCTTACCTTTTATTAAAGCTTTGGGTATAGCCCTAGAAATAGTTATAATATAAAACTACCTTTTTTTAAGATATAACTCAAGGTATATTAATCTAGCTATAAGTGCCTTATTAATTTACTTAGGGTAGGTATATTTAATTAATTACTCTAAAATATACTAAATATATTAAATATAGCGCCTATAACACTACTAAGGTTAAAAAGCTAGGTGCTCTACCTTCTCCACTAAAAACGTTAAATTAGTGGTAGAGTATATTTAAGAAATTAAGATCTTCAATATTATTAAAGGAAATATAAAGAATATAAACAGAAGATCTATAGTAGCTTAATAAATTAGTATTTACAGATAAGTAGGCTGCTAAGTATATTGCTAAATCTTTTAATAGTTTAACCAGAAATTCTATACCTAGCTAAGTGTATAGTATATATTAGTATCAATAGTATAGATAATCAGTAAGACCTAGAAAATCACTTTAGAATAGTATATATAAATAGTACAGTTATTCTTTCTTTTCCTTTAGCTAACTCTTATAACAGCCCTTTAATCTTTTTAATAGACTTAGGTAACTAAAGCAGATATAAGTTTAGCAAAAAAGTCCACCTATTAGCGCTAAGAAGAGATTCTCTAGGTATAGAAAAGGTATAATAAAGATTTAAAAAGATACTTAGCTAAGTTTTGTTTATTTAACGCCCTTTTTATTGAGGAATATAGTATCTAACTACCTCTATTAGAAAACAGTATATCTAAGTGGATTAAGTACTGGAAGTGGTCACTTCCTATAGAGAATAAGGATATGTATATTACTACTTTAAAATAGTGGAGTGATAATTTATTTTAGTTTATCTCCTTTAAAGACTGGGTATAGGAGGCCCTAGAGTTATTACTAGCTACTATTTGCTCCTTTTAAAGTAAAATCCAGTCCTTTAGTTTAATTGTGTTCTCCTATTTATAAACTAGACTGGAAATAGCCCTATAATATCTGAAATTAGTAGTATATTATCTATTCTTAGAGGTCCTATTTTATTTTAATATACTAATTATTAAAAAATCTAGATCTAACAGACCTTTTTATAGCTATTGTTTAGAACACTTATAACAGTCTCTATTCTAGATATTATTCTAAAACTGATTTAGTGCTTAATTTCTAATTTATTATTGAACCCTTAAAAATCCTCCTCTACTAGCCTTTATCAGTTAATTATATACTATAGAAATTTAATATCTTAGAAATTTATTTTAAAAACTGGTACTATTCCACTAAAGACTAGCTAGGATAATTTAATATTAATATACCTTTTCTTAAAGACCTAAGCTAGCCTATATTTTTTACTTTCTAGATATTGAATAAGGATCGTTTCTATTTCTAAAAACTTAATTACTATCTTAAAGGTTTAGATAATAAAATACTTTTTTCTTCTATAAAAGCCTAGTGGGACAGTTATTACTGTATAGTCTAAGAATATATAGCTATTAAAAATAAAATCATATTGAAGTTTATAAAACTTATAAAGGTAAGTTAAAGAACCACTGAACTCTATTTATCTATACTAATATAATTTAAGAAGGTGCTTAATAATATATATAATCACTACTTAATAACAGCTATTATATAAGGACTTATATTAGGTAGTTTCTATTTACTAGAGCTAGATAGTCTTTATAAACTAATAGATCTAGGCAATAACTATTAAAGATATAAGGCTATATAAAAGGATATAATAGTTACTAATATATCAGCCCTTCACTTCTATTATTTAGTAGAGTATAGTATATTATATAGGGATATATCTAAGCTGATACTATTATTAGATATATCTAAAGGTTATTAAGTCTTTTAGTTTTAGGCTTTCTTTATAAATATCTTTAGTTATATCTAATTAATTCCTTTAAATTAAGAATATATAGTAAGCTACTATCTCCCTATATCTTCTTTAAGTAGATTTATCTCTTCTTATCTTAGTCTAGATATCCTTAATCTATATTTTAGTCCTTAATAGGCCTATAAATAAATAAACTACTGAAAAGTAATTACCTTTAGCCTTAACTCTACTATATCACTAGCTTAAAAGATATTGTTTAGATAGGCCTTTTTACAGATTTATATAAAATAGTAAGTTCTATACAATATCTGCTTTAATCTTTTAATTACCTAAATAGTCTCTTAGATAGATCTATCTTAAAAATATCCCTATCCTAACTAATACTAACGCTAAACTAATAGAGATATCTCCTAAATTAGAGTATCCAGAATACTATCCTTTAATCTTAATAAAGAATATTAATACCTATAGTTCCCTCCTCTAGATTTCTAAATATTTCTAAAGAAACTATTATTAAAACAATAGACCTTATAAATAGCCTTATAGTTAATCTAAAATTATAATTCCTAGAACTATCCTAGTTCCTTTATAATAAGATACCCCTTTAGCTTAATATATCAGATACTAATCCCTAGTTAGTGATAATTATAGATAAAAATAGCTACACTATTATACTAATCTCTATATAACTCTTAGATATATACCAATATAAGTTTTACTTATAAATAATATACTTTAGTCCTACTTAAGTCTATATAAATATAATAAAAATCTTACAACAATATACTCTCACTTCACTCCTTAGCTATATATTTTATAAAGTTATAGAATATAGCCTTAAAGATAACTCCTTTAGAAGCATTAATATAGGCTTTTTTACTAGAATTACTTTTACACTTTAAACTAAAATTTCAGTCTAGCCTTATTTAGCTATATTTAATATAGATATAGATAAACTAACTATACTATATATCCTAAAATACCTTACTATTTACTATAAGATTAAACAGGAAATTGTTAGTTATATAATTAAGTTTACTATTACTAGATTTAAACTTTTATTAAAGCTAAGAACTCTATAGGACCTTTTATATATATTTATTTAGGGTTATCTTTACTAGTTAACAAATAACTAACTAAATATCTAATAATCTTCAGTATTAAGTGAAAAATAGAGCTATCTATAAAGTTATTTTAAAAACTATTAATTATAGACACTATTCCAGTTTAACTAGTATCCTAGTCAAAAAGAGGGCGAAATTAAAAGCAATTTATATTTAAAATAATAAAAAGCAAATAAAAAGCAAAATATTATATATAGATAGAGTATATAATACTTATAAAATAGTTATAACTATATACCTATATAGGTCCCTTATATTATAGTTATAATAGTATAGGGATATTATCAGACAATATAAATCAGATAATACCTATAGTTAAGCTAGAAAAGGAGGGAAATAGAATATTACTTAGACCCAAAAATCTATAAATTAAGTATAGTATATTAAATAAGAATAGTGCTAAATACTAACTTAAAAGGTCTATCTCCTCTTCCTTTGCCTAATTCTAACTCACACTAAAGACTTTTAGTTATTTTAAAAAAAAAACTTTAATCTAATATATAATATTCCATTCAACAGTAGTAAATTATTTATTAGTTATACCTCTTAAAAGTATCAACTGCTTATTCTAGAAGTGAAATTACTTAGTCAATATCTTAGTAATTAAAGCATTAAAAGTATACTAAATTATCAGTAACTTTATAACTAAGGCATATAGCACTATTATAAAAAAATATAGCTAATACCAAACAGCTACTCGAATAAGCCCTTTATAGTAAAGAGATCTTTATTAAAAGAAATACACCTACTACATTTATAACTATAGAATAGCTTAAATAGATTTACTAGGTACAGGATAATATATATCTTACAAAGAATATATTTAAAAGATCTAGGGAAGGTTTCTTAGACCTTAATAGCAGAAACAATCTTTCTACCTTATATAGTATACTAAATATTAGTCTTCTATATTATAAGGTTAGTTCCTTAAATAAAGTAGAGTTAATACTGCAATAGGCTTATAATAGGAAGAATAGGTTAGGACCCTTAGAAAGCATAATCCTAGATTAACTTTAAAGATATAACAAAGGCCTACTATAAAATAACTAAGCTTCCTAGTAGTCTTATTTATAACTGAAAAGTAAGATTTATTTATTTATATTTATAAGTTTAATTTAGGCAGTCTAAAAAACTACTTTTTCCTATTTTCCACTTAACAAATTTATCACTTCTTTCTTAGTTTCCTATTAAACTACTTAACTTAGGCTATATTAGTTAAAAGCTAAAATAGTGTCTATTTCTTTTATTTATATCAATAGTATCCTAAAGTAATAAAACTATAAATCACCCTAAACCCCTACTAAATTTCTTTAGATAATAATAGGCTATAAAGCAATCTCTATTAATATATACACCAGAATAGACAGTTCTTCTTTATTTTAATACTGATCTTCCTTCTACTTAGAACTATATAATAAATATACAGATATTACTTACTTAGCTATTTTATTTATATATATATATATACTAAATAAAATATATATCCTAGTATATAGATAGGGTATTATAATAGCCTATTTATTATAGATTATATTAATTTACTTAGTTAGCCTAGCTTAAAATAATATAAGGAAAATATAGGGGATAATATCTAGGTTTAAAAGCCTAATATATGAGAAGAATTTATACTTAAAAGGTATAATTAAACTATAATTTACCTTTTTAAACTTCTAATTTACAATATATAAACCTATAAAGGTATCTAGGGACCCTAAGTCTCTCTTTAAGCTTACCTATCTTCTTAAAAATCCTGTTATAAATATTTATTTATTATAAATATTTACTTATCTATACTATATTTAGTTTATTCTATATCAAACTAGTCTACTAAAGTGGTTTAGTATAGTAAAGATATTAACTATATAAATAAGTCTGCCACAGTAGGATACCTAAAATCTAAGAAGTATAAAGTTTTTAGCCTACAGTGTTATTTCAGCCTCTCTACCCACTAAAGGCTTAGTAAATAAGGTACACTAGTTACTATATTTAAAGCCACAGAAAAGAGATAGTCATTTTATCTATAGATAAAATAATCTTAGTATATATAATAGATTCCTAAGATACAGTGCTAAAACAAACTAAACTATATATTATCTATTTAAAGATAAAAAACAAAGCTAACAGTTTAATAGTACTCCTAGAAGGTAAATAAAGCTATTAGAGCAGTAGCTTTCCTAATTTACCAAAGACTATTTATCATTATATCTAAAAGCAGTCCTACTACTTAGTCCTATAAACTTACCTATCCTTCACCTAGTGCTATATCAGTATTTTATAATCTCTTAAAAGGCTCTAAGAGCTATATATCCTTCACCCTCTATATAGAGAGATATCAGAAACTACTATAGTTTAGAAACTAGAACCAGCTAAGATTCTTTTTATAAAAAAATAGGTTTTAATAGATATTACTATCCCTACTAAGGGTTTATTTATCTTCTAAAGATATAGTAGAAACTTTATAGATCTTAATATACTCTCTCCTAGAGTATTTCTATTTATATTATCTTAGCCCTAAGAGATAAACTATCTTAAAGGCAGAACCTATTTATTTTACAGAGAGAATAGTTTATACCAATATTTATATAAGCACAGATACTAAAAATATAAAGGCGAGACAATTTACACAATATAAACAATATAAATATATATTATTATCTAAAAGAGCCTAATAGTGGTAGCTTCTTTATAAAGACTAAAATATCAAAAAATAAACAGCACTATAACTAGTAGAAGGCAAATCCTAGTTCTAAATTATCTTTTAAATCTTCTAAGCTTTCATCCCTATTATATAATATAAAAGGTATTAAGGTCTTTTAATTAACCTATATAGTAGAGGAAACTAGGTATTAACTAGACACTATATATAATACTGCCTAGATATAGTTAGTTTATCTTTTATAGTTATTACCACTGCTTTTCTATAAAAGCTAAAGAGGCCTATAAGAGTATAGTCTATAGCTATATAATCTATAAGCACAAATCCTTTTTAGTTATAATTGAGTTAATTATACTATAGGCCCTATTAAAAATCTATTCCAAGATAGTAAGGATAAGGTTAATTTAGAGGAAGTTAAGATATTTCTCTATCTAAGAGGAAAGGTCACAAAGGAGGACCTCTACTATTACTAGTCAATTCTAATAAGCTAGTATTATTAATATATAAAGAGGGAAGACACTTAGACCTTTCACTGGTCTTTATAATTACTAGGTAAGATTGATTTTAAGAAAAAGTAGGCTAACAAACTAGTATTATTAATATCTAGAAATAAAAGATTAACCAACCTTAGAACCCTTTAAGTTACTAACTTAGAAATCTAAAAAGATATCTAGGTAACTAAAAGGGTATAGGTTAGAATATATCTTTAAAGCCTTTTATTTAAAATCTAGGCCTATATAGGCCCTATATAATAGCCTTGGTGCTTATTAGTCCTAGAAGTTATTAAATAGGCCCACTTCCCCTAAACAGAGAAATATTTACTACCCTTATAAACTAAAATAAAATATTTACCCTAGCTTATTATAGCTATAAGTATATTAGGATTATTTGCTTACTTCTATATCTAGAAGGTATAAAATCTAATTCTTCCTTTTAATAACCAAAATTAATATAGATATAGAGACTTTTTATAAATAAAAGCTAGCTATCTACTAATAAAAAGCTCTTAGATAATAGTATTATAGACTACCCTTTAAGTATAATAAAAAATATAAATTTTCTAAACAGAAATATAGAGACTTTAAGGACCACTAAGGCTTTTATAAAATAAAAGAGGGAGCTTACTAAAGGCACTATAATCAGAGTACTTAGTATTGAGTATAGTTATGACCCTTTATTAATAGATAAATTTATTATTATACTCTAGGATAGCAAAAAAAAGATAATAGTAAAGATAGATAAGACTAAGATTTTTAAAACTGATAAAAGTAAGTAAGTAGTAACAGAATTTATACCTACCTTCTAAATATTTAGTCTATTAACCTTATAATTTACCTTTCCTATTCGCTCCTCTCTTATATATAATCAACTATCTCTATTGCCCTTCCTTCTTTATATTTAATATCAACTCTTCTATAGTGTAAAATATTTAATATTCCTATAGTGCGGCTATCCTACCCCAGAAAGAGTAGCTCTAAAGAGCTTAATATAGACCTTATTTTATATAAAGATATTATATCTAGGATAATAGGCAATCTATATAGTTAAGAAAGTATTTCTTCAAAATCTTATACTATAAGCTTTTATAGTTACTATAGCTAACTAAGAGTAAATATATAAGATACTGTTGAGTACACTAAAACACTAGTATATATAAGGGCTAAATCTCCTTAGATATTAAGTGGAGCTCTAGGTAAAAGTAGATCTAGCCTTTATATAAAAAGTGTATTTAGGCCTTAAACAGAAATCTGCTTAATATAGCAAAAGAGATATAAAAGGTAGTTATATAGTTCATCAATAAATATATTATAATTAGAAAGACCCTAGTAGATAATTAACTTATATATACTCTCCTAAGCCCTACATATCTCTTAATCTGTTACATCCCAGTCTATTTATTTTATTTTATAAAAGTATTCCTAACTAATACAAGGTTTTTAGTCTTTTTCACTGTAGTGAATAATATCTTTAAGCTATCAATAGTCACTAAATCTTAAAGGTAAATATAATCTAAGATAAATATAGGAAAAGATAAAAAGTAATTATAAGAATAAGAGTTAACTAAATAAAAGATAGAAGAGAGAGGGATCTATTTTCTTAGTAAAAAGCAATATACTAGTGTGCTTAACCCAGAGAGGAGGAAAAGGATAGTAGTTATCTATTAATATTACTATTAAGTTTTCCTAAAATAGTATAGGTTAAAATATATACCCTATATAAGGAAAAGCTAAAATATTACCCTTAGTATTTCCTAAAATAGTATAAATTAGAATATATACTTTATACAGAAAAGAGCTAAACTAATTTATTATTTATTACAATATCCTATTATCTATATATCAAATAAGAATAGTGCTATAAATTCACAATATAGTGGTAAATTATCTACTATAAAGACAGAATTTAATCTTAATAAATCCTTTAAAGCTAGAGCTATAAATAGAAATTATAAGCTAAGAACTTTCTAATTAAAGTAGGGTCTAGATCCTTAGTATTCCAACTATATTTATAAAGCGCAATAGCTATAGGCTACTTTATCATAGTATACAGCTTTTTTAACCTATTAATTATTATAATTATAGTAAAAAGAGTATATTAGATAGATATACTAAGCTAAGCTTAACTAGGATATCATTATAGTGGTTATCAATTTACTAGAACTTAATAATATATATTTAGCCTCTTTTTATACTAATAACTATATAGTATAATTAGCTAAAACAGTCTTATATAGAGCTAAAATAAAATAATTTTTAATTATATACTAAGATTATATATTATAAGTTTTAGAGACTTTTATACCTTAATCCCCTATTTAAGGACTCTATTTTGTTTTTAGCTTTATTTTATAAAGCTTACCTTCTTTTGCTTTTAATTAAAAAGAGTTAAAGTCCTAACACTTTAAAATCATTTATAAGATCTATCCTTAACTTTATACTATAAAGTGGTATTTTCCTTAATATTCCTTCTTACTGTTATATAAACCTATAAAGATTGAATACTAATATTTTATATTAATTTATAAGTCTTTTTAGTTAATCTATTCACTCTTATTAAAATAGTCCTTATAAAACCTTACAGTTTACTAGGGTCCTTATATATATTATACCTAATTTTCCTTTTACTCCTCTTAACACTAGCCTCTATAGCTAATATAACCTTTACTACTAACAATAAAAGAAAAAGTGGTCCTTAGAGGGGGGTTTTTAGCAGATATATACTCTATATACAGACTAAAAGCATAATAGCAACCCAGCAGATAAAGGAATTCCCTAGTATCTCTAAAAGTTACTTTATATATCTCTCAGTTATTATAGTTCTGATTTATATAATAGATATAGTAATCTATATTATCTATATAGTAACTGCCTAGTCTAAATATTAGTAAAGAGGATAGTCTGTAGTAGTATATCTCAAAAGGGCTTAATAAAATTATAAATATTAAAGCTAACCAAACCAGATTTACCTTATCAGCTCTTTCTTTATCTATATAGGTATTTTAATAAGCTTACTCAATAATAAACGCCTAAAAGTGTCTTAGTTTATATATTAGGTAAACATAGTCCCTATCAAAATTGCTATATTTAGCACCTCTCTATATCTTTACACTTCACCCCACTATAAGCTAATCATCAGAGATCCTAATAAAGGCCTTTTCTACTTCAGAATTACTACTTAGGAATCTATAGATATAGCCTCTAATAGTATTTATATTCTGATCCTACTAATCTTAGTCTCACTTTATACCTCTAAAGAAATCTTAAATAAAATCTTTTCTACTTTAACAGAGACTACTAGGCTATTATCTTTAGAAAATAAGGATACTAGTTATAATAGATATAATTTAATAAATAATATTGCTAATATTAAATTATAAAAGCCTATCTATTTAATACCAATATCTACTAAAAGTTAGCTAGAATATCTTAGTAACTACTCCCTATTTCTACTTTATATATAGCTATCTAAGTTATTTTGTCTCTAGATCTTAGCTATAGGTTACTTTCTATTTATTATTTTTTAATAAATTATTAATATCTTAGTCCCTACTTAATTTAGGGCTATTGTTATAGTTTTAATAAGCTGGTAAAAGATAAAGGTATTAAGGGTTCTATAGCTTTAGGTCTTTATATATATTATTTATTGTTGGCTATAGAAAAACCTAGGCTCTTTATATTCTGCTATCTAGATTTTAATAAGTGACTATTTATATATAGGTCTTTTAACAGCTATTTTTATATATATTCACACTCTTAGTTTAGAATTTTATCTTAATAAAAAGATAGATAAATTATTATTAGCCCTAAATAATAGCCTAATTATAACTAGGTTTCTAGAGCAGATAGTTTTCTAGTTTATTTTTACTTTATTTAATCTAATTATTACTATTAGCTTCTTTCTAGCTAATTTTGATACTTACTATACTTTTATAGTTAGGGTTTCTTTTTATACTTATTTTTTTCTCTCTATTTATATAGCTTAGTAGAGAGGGGATAGCAATCAAAAAATAACTAATACCAAAAAAAATAAACAGTCTATTAAATAAACTAGTAACTAATTTTTAGAATATTAAGATTAAATTAGCTAATATATAAGTAGGAATAAATTAGTTAATTTATATACACTAATAAAGTATTTCAATATAGAGGTATATAAGCTTTACCAATACTATAATACTATCTATAACTATTTAAGTTCTTAGTTTTATTTATTACTTTAGGGAAACCTTCTAAATATTATTTAAAGTACTATTTTAGAGACCTATATACTATTTATATATCTTATTACTATATACTAGATTTCTTTAAGTATAAGACCTATAGGTCAGTTTATAACTATATTAATATATATAGTATAGCTTAAAAGGCTATTAAGCTACTTCAGTATATTCTATACCTCTATTCAGTCTACTCTTATTAATATAGAGTATATATTAGAGCTTTTTAAAACCTAACCTACTATATATAACAGTCCTTATACAGTCAAAATAGCTATATATAACAGCGAAATCAGCTTTAAGGGTATTAGTTTTACCTATAATAAGCAAAAGCTAGTCCTAATAAATATTATATTTAACTGTAAGCTAGGAACTACTATAGCCCTAGTTAGATATTTTAGTGGTAGTAAGTCAATAATCTTTCACCTTCTCTTTCAGTTCTTTAAGGCCAGTAAAGGTGAAATCTGCATTAATAGGAATAATATTTAGCACTTTAAGATTAAATCCCTTCATAATAAGATCAGTGTAGTATAATAAGATATATACCTTTTCAACGCTACTATAATATATAATTTATAGTATACTAAACCTAATATAACTAATAAAGAAGTTATAATAGTATATAAGGCTGCTAATATTTATAATATAATCTTAGAATACAAAAATAGCTACTAGACTATTATTAGAGATTATAATAAATGTCTTAGTAGCAGGGAGAAGCAGTATATCACAATTACTTAAGCTATTCTTAAAGATACACTTATTATACTACTAGATAAAGCTATAGCTTCACTTAACAGTAAAACTAAAAAATATATTCAAGAATCTCTTAAACATCTCTTTAGTAACCACACTATATTTATAATCACTTATCAACTCAGCACTATCAAAATAGTAAACTATATACTGATTTTAGATTATAGTAAAGTCATCAAAAACAGTACTCACTAAAAACTTCTAGCTATATATAGCTACTATACTAAAATATAAAAACATTATATTAGGACTAATAATAAGACTAAAATAGAAATTTAGACTCCAGTAAAAGGCAGCTTAAATAGTATATATCTAGTTAACTAGATTCAAGTGAATAATACTTCTTAGTTAAAAAGCACTAAAAACTTTTTATAATCTATCTAATTTAGCTTTATTAATTAGTTTTTAGGTATAATAACTATAATTTATATAAAGTATATAGTAATAATATCTTAACTTATATTTATCAAAGTGGGTTTAGAAGATTATATCTAAAGTAAGGAGTAGATTAATAACTCTAATTAGCTTTAATAACTTAAGAACTATTAATAAGTTTTGTTTTAGAGGGTTAAAATCACTTAAATAAAATAGCTGTTATTTATAAATAGGATATAACTCCCTACTTACTTTCTTAATTCTTAGTTAGTTAAGCCTAATAATTAACCTATTTCTAGTATTCTATCCATTTTTCTTACTTTTTAGTATAGAGATATACTATAATTATAAGAAATTCCCCTAAGTAGAGTAAAAAGATTCTTTATACTAGGCTTAAAGGGTTTTAAGTGGTAAAGACTGATAGTGTAGATTACTATAATATATATAATTTAAGGTATATATAGTTAACTAATAGTATAGATTAGTTATAATATTCGCAATGCTGATAGAGAGAATATATATAGTGGATATAGATAATATAGATCATTGTTATAATATTGCTGGAGGGGTAAGACTAGTTATAGTTATATTTATATTTTAGAGTATATATAGTTAACTTGATAGTGTAGATAATCTAATAAAGCATCTTAACCATTTTAAGCAAGAGAAAAGATATATAATTAATAGGCTATAATAATATACACCTTATAGGCCCTATCAACTAGGACTAAAATAGTAAGGTAAAAAGGGAGTAGTAGCAGTTTTATTATTATCAATAAATTCTAGATTAAACTATATAATCTCCTATTAATTCTGGAAAGTATAAGTAGAAGTATAAATTATTAAATAAGTTTATAGCAAAACTAGGCTAAAGGCTATAGTTCTATCCTTTAGGGATAGCTATAGTTTTTACACTATCTATAGTTTATTATATAGTTAGCTATTTCTACACTATCTTCTATATCTACACTCAACCACAGTAAAACCTATTAAGAGAAAAGTGGCACTATAGTCTAGTTTTAAAAGGCCTATATGAGAGCACCAATATTAAGTAGCAGAGTAAATAATAGGCCTATAATCTTTTAAATATATATATAACTATAGGACTATAGCTAGTAAGCTCTTTCCTCTAGCTAGTGTTATATATATACCCCTATAACTCTTATAAGGAGAGCTCCAGATAGAATATAAAGATCTCTCCCACCTAGCATATAGGAATTTCTTTTTAATACTCCCTACTCTTTTAGGATTAAAAATAGAGAAACACTAGAGAATTCCTAGTAAATAAACCTACACTTATATCCTTTTATATATCTAATCTTATTTTAAAGCTAAATACTCTCCTAGATAAGCTATATTATCCTATATATAAATATAAAATTCTAGGCCTAGATACTATTAAGAGCTTTCTTAGATTATTAATTAATATATAGCTAAAAGACCCCTTTTAGCTATATATTCACAAAAGAATACTTTATTTCCTATTTAAGCAGAAGAGATTTTACTCAACAGCCTTTAAGGATTATATCAATCAGACCTACTATTTATTCTGGATAGTGTATAAGAATAATAGATCTATCTTTATTACTTTACTTCACTCACTATAGCTTATAAATATTTTATTATATATAGCTATAGTTATTAAAGGGAAAGGGAAGGAATAATATATTCTAATACTGGATTATAACTTTAAAGTAGTCCTAGCAATAAATAACCTAGAACTACCTTATCCTTATCAGTATATATTTTGGAAATAAGCTTAGAAGAAGGGGTTATCTGCACTATAGTATAATAAGTTATTAAGGAACTTACTAGACAAAAATGCTATATATTAGATCACTCATCTATATATATTTAGAGATAGAACCTTAGAAGAGAAAGACCTATATTTAATGGAATTTAAGAGAATTTGTTAATATTCCTTTTATATATAGTCATAAATACTATTGACTACAGTATAAAATTCCCTTCTATCCCTATCTAGTTTATTAAAAAATAGCTCTCTTAGCTAGGGTCTACTGTTACTGCTATACTAAGCTATCCCTAGTATCCACTCCTATTAGTATAAATAATTAATAGTATAGGGATCTTTATATTAATTATTTTATATATTAGTTTAGTGGTTTTATAGTCCTTAATAGTTACCTTTAGGGGCGTATATTATAGTTCTTAGATGAATACCTACTAGCTCTCCTAATTGTTTATCATAGCTTCTAGAGGAACTATTAAGTATCCACCTTTCCACTAATTATAACTAAAAAGAAATTTAAAATATTAGTCAATAATCAATAAGCTACTAAAAGTATATTATTAAAAGATTTATAAAGTAAATATACTTATAAATTTTAGATATAGGTAAAATAGAGTATTAAAAAAAGATTTAATTAAAAATCTCTATATATAAATAGTAAAACTGATTTTAATCTATCCTAAATTTCTAAGGTTATAAATTAATAACTAATATTTCCTATAATCCTTTTACTAAAAAAAGCCACTATTTACTAAGCACTTTACTCTAATATACCTATATTAAACCTTATTTTCTTCTAAGGAATTTTTAACTAAAGCGCTTTATTACTTCTAACCAAAAAAGGCTTTCTTCTTCCCTAAGCTACACTAATAGACAATCCTATTCTATAGACTATAGTAATCTATTCCTCAATAAATATATATATTTTATATTAACACCTCTAGTAACCAATTTATTTATTATAATTCTATCCTATCTTAGTATATACCTTACTACTAACTTATCAATTATACTTAAAGGCATACACAGACTATAAAATAAGGTACCCTTAAATAGCTAAGATAGGAACTAGAGTCAGTCCTTAACTAAAAAGACAGAGAATTAAGCAATAAGCAAAAAGAAGGATCTACAGCTAACCTCCTATTAAATAAGCCGACTAGCCCCCTTTTTTATATAATTATCTATAATAACTAAAACTTTATTGATTTTCAATAGTCACTAGCTAGCTTTTAATCTATTCTATAAATTTTATTATACACTATTAAAATATATATCTTTATACAGAGAGTGTATATATTTAACTAGAGATTTACCTATCAAAGTTATATTACTAAGAGTAACTTCTCTTACTAATATCTACTCAGTATATTAAGAATAATAATTATACAGAATTATTAGATCAATTATAGTATCACAAGAATCCCCTACTAAGATAATACCCCTAATAAACCTAGATTATAAATATAAATCAATAGTGGAAATAAGCTCAAGGTCACTAGATAAAAAGTAAGAAAGTTAATACCTAAGATTATAAACTATATCATCAAAAGATATAAAAAGATCAATATTACAAAAATCTAGTATATAATCCAAGAGAATAGAATCCAAAAAGCCTAATAAAATCCTAGGCTCTAGATCAACAGAGGATAGCAGTATAAACACCTCCCACTTAGACCAGATAAATTAAGAGTCTAATTCTAGACTACTATTAAGACAAACCTCTATCAGTAGATATATAGGAAGGGGATACTATTTAGGCTTAAAAGCCTTAATATTCTGGTTTTATAAAATAGGGCTTTTCTAATAAAAGGAAGATAATATAGTAAAGATAGAGATAGGGCTTAAGTAATAGCAGAGATCAAGATATTTCCACACTAAGTGTGCTTTATCTTACAAAGAGGTCTAAAGCTAAAATAGCTCTAAATAGAAATAATTACTAGATATATTACTTATAACAGCACTTTAAAAATCCTTTAGGATAATAATTAAAAAGAGAAAATAGTAAATTAGGATAATTCAGAGGGGAGGAATAAGATAGTAAGATTAAAGATCTCCTTTATACCTAGAGATTATACTATAAAATAGACAAAATCTAATATCTATACAGCACCCAAAACAGTATAATTATAACGCCTATAAAGCATAACATCAATATATCCTATTTACTTACTAAGCTTAATAGCACCAAATTACACAGCCTTTACCTAAAAGAGTTATCTATCTATATTTTATTTATTAGCTTAAAGCTCAACATATATATAGGATTTTCGCTATTAGTTCACAGCCCTAAGCTATATTATTATACACTCTCTAGCTAAGTATAGTAGATCTAAAGAGGCCAACAATAATACAAGAATAAGCTAATATAAGTAATTCTATATTATAAAAGGAACAGGAGATATAATATTAGATAGTCTAAAACAAAAGACGCTTAGTAAAAAGGATTCAGAAACAACAGGCCTATCTATCAAGTCTATATATCACTATTCAGTATATAATCAATCCCAGAATCCTATTAAGAAGCATTATAGCAGATATAGCACTATAACAGATATAAACTCACTAGCAGGATAGCTTATAGCTCTATCATCTCTAAGCTTTAAATCTTAAAAGACTAAATCATAACACCACCAGCACAGGCTAAAAATAAGCTAAACAGCAAGTTAAGCAGCATCTCAGGGAGAATCTAACAAGATTACTAAAGATAAAAAAGGCAGTGCACACAGTATTACGCCAGCACTATAGCTATAGGGTAGGGGCGAGAAGGATAGGAGGAAGGGAAGAAAAGAGGAGAAAGTGCGTTAACGAAGTCAAGGAGGAGAGGATATATATTTTATAGATAGCGGCCACTAGCTCTAGCAGTTAAGGCGGCCAGTGTAGTGCTAGGCCAAACTAAGAAACTCAGTGAGGGCGCTATACCCAAACGGGGAGGGACACTGCAGCAGGGGGCAGGTGGTCAGGGCGGGCGGGACAAGGGGGCAATGGGCGCAGTTTCCAGCGCCCCACTTGCCGTCTGGTAGTTTACTAAATTTATAGTTATCTAAAAGCAATTTATACTAATAAATATTAAAATTAAGGCTAATCTTATATAGTTTTTTATAGCTAGACCTTAAATTAACTAAACCCTATAAATTTTTCTTTTTAGGGGTTTTTAATAATTTATTACTAGCCTATTTATACTTTTTATCTATAGCTATAGTGCCACTAAATATAACTAAAAAAATTACTGTCTATATTTTATTAGCTTTTAAAAAGAGATATTTAGGATTCTAAATATATAAAAGGTCTATAATAAATATAAGTAGTACTTTATAATCTACCCTAAATTCTATTATTAGTCTACTATATAAGCTATATATAAAAGTATAGGGACTTATAAAAGGAGTAATATTTACTATTCTAGCTAAATATATAGTTAGTATAAATATTATTAAAAATAAATATACTTTTAATAACTAAGATATAGTATAAAATAAATAGATTTAATATTTTTTTATAGGAATTATATACTTCTTTAGTTAAAGCCTTTACTTTAATTTATTATATAAATATAGCTTAATATATAGTAATACTTTTTATTAGCTTTAAGGTATTATTTTATTAGTCTATAAATATATATATAATCAATATTTATAGGATTATTATATCTAAAAGATTTATTATCTTAGATATATCTATAGTATTAGCTACTATTAAGCTTTTAAGAGCTATAAATAGATTTATAACTATCTTAGTTTTAGCTATATACTATATTAGTATATATACTTTACCTTATACACTTTTATATATATAAATAGTTTAGGAAGTTTATTTACCTATAGTAAAAGGATATTTTAGAAAAAAAAGGTCAAAAAAAGGTAAAAATCAGATAAAATTTAAAAAGATAGCTAATTAAAGGCTAAAATGGGTAGATAGAAAGAGATATAAAAAGAGGTATAGAAAGAGGATAGTATTTATATCCCTAAGAATAACTAAGATTATATATATTTCTTAATTAGGATATTTATTCACTATTATAATATAAATATATTTATCTAATTATAGATAAAGATTAACTTTTCTTTATTTATTAATCTAACTAACTAAATATTAGGATTATAGCTACTTATAGCTATTTTACTATTCTTTAATATTTACTAGGTTTTAGCCTTATTAATCAGTATCTAGGATTAATATCTTAGTTTTCTCTATAATCAATTATATATAATAGTTACTATATAACTAAATATATATACTATATACCCTAAAAGCTCCCTTTCTAGTAATAGAAGAGGGCTTTAGTGCTTTAAAAGTATTAGTACTAGATAGATATATACTTATACCCTTACTATTATATTAATATAGTCTATATTATCTATACTTAGGCTTATACTATATTTCCTTTATTTATATCACTATATAGACCCTAGGTCTCTAGCTTCTTTAATAAAAATAGCACTTTAAGAGGATTTAGGTATAAATACTTTATTATATAAAGATATACTTAGATCTAGTAGGGGAGGATATAGTCTAGGAACCTAGGACCTATATAAGTGGTTTCTTTAGTAACTATATACTCCTATATAGTTATATACTTAAGCACTTTTCCCCTTAACTTAGAAATATCATACTATTCCTGCTTCATAAATCTCACTATAGTCTTTTATATAGTATAAATAAAGAAGAACTACTATATCTAAAAAAATTATTAATAGACCTCTTAGATAAGAATTTTATCTATATAAGTAAATTACCTATAGTAGCCCTAGTATTATTAGTATAGAAACTAGAAAAAGGTATATAATTCTATATTAATTACTAAGGGATTAATAAATAAAATATAAAAGATTAGTACTCTTTACTATTAATTTAAAAGACTAAAAAATATATCTAAAATATAATAATTTACTAAACTAAATATTATTACTATTTTCTATAAGATTTAAATATCCCTAAATAAAAAATAAAAAACTATATTTTATATATAATATAGCTTTTTTAAATAAAATATTATCTTATTTAGACTTACTAGTGTATTAGTAACTTTTTAATAGTTTATTAACTAAATACTATAAAAATATCTTAATAACTTTATTTCTATTTATATTAATAATATTATTATATATTTAAATAGGTTATTAGTAGATTATTACTAAAAAGTAGATTAAATATTATAGAAATTAAAAGATACTAAATTATAATATAATATTAAAAAGTTAGAGTTTAAATAATAGATAGTAAAATATCTTAGATTTATTATATATACTAATAAAGATATCTATATTAATCTAAAAAAAATAAAAGCTATTTATATATAGAAAACTCTATAAATAGTCTATAATATATAGGGATTTTTAGAATTTACTAACTTTTATTAAGTATTTATCTTTTAATTTATAGCCTTATTAGCCTTATTAATAAATTTAATAAAAAGGATATTCTATTCTAATAAAATAAAAAGTATTAATAAGTATTTACTAAACTAAAAAAATTATTTATATCTATATTAATCCTAATATATTTTAAAAAAAAACTATAAAATAATTATTAAAACTAATATATTAAAATAGGCGACTAAAACTATATTATCTTAGCACTAAAATAATAGTAAATTAGTGCTATATATATTTATATTTTAGAAGTTTTTTTTTACTAAATTAAACTATAAAATTTATAATAAAGAACTACTTATAATTATATATACTCTATAAAAATAAAAACCTAAATTAAAAATAGTCTTATAATTTATTATTATTATAGACTATAAAAACCTTTATTATTTTAATTAAATATAATATCTTAATAAATAATAGATATAATAAATAGATTTAATAAATAAAATAAAGCTTAACTAGATTAATTATAATAAAAAGGCTTATATAGATTTTATAAAGAATATCCTAATATTTAATAAACTAATAATATAGATAGAATAGTAATAAATAAAAAGGACTAATAATATTTATTAAGCTTACTTAGAAATACTATAGAAAAAAGATTAATAAATTACTACTAAAATAGAAATAGAAATAAACTTATCTAAATATTATTTAGATAAATATAGCTTATTATACTTTTAGTAATATATATAGATTCTAGATAGTAAGCTTTTATAAATAAGAATTATTTAAAAGATTTATAATTTCTATATTATTAACTATCTAAGATAGGATATAATTTATTTAATACTATCCTAATAGTTCTTTTAGCTAAATATAATAAAAAATATATAATAATTTCTAAAAAACTATATAATCTATAAAAAAAATATAGTATAGTATAATATAAAATATAGATTATTAAAACTACTACTAATTCCTTAATAAATCTAAATAAAAATATTAATAGATTTTATTATAGATCTTCTTTTATTAAATAAAGATAAAGTAATAAATTTATTAATTATTATAGACTAACTAATAAAAAATATAATCTTAGTAAAAATATAAAAGATTATTTTAGAGTAAATTACTAAGATTTTTATAGTATATTTTTATATATATTATAGTCTTTTATTAGTGATAATAAATAATTAAAGACTATAGTTTATAAAAGTTTTTTAGTAAAGAGTCTATAAAAAACTATTAATTTAGTACTAATTATTAACTACTTTTTATTTATAAATAGATAGAGTAATAGAATAAATAAATTAAGAAGACGAGAGGATAATATAAATATTTATAATATATATAGGATAACTAAGTAAGTCTATTATTAGTTATTATAATAGTAATTAATAACTAAGATACTATATCTATTAGTTTATCCCTTTTTTTTTATATATAGCTACTATATTGATCTTTTAGTTATAGAAGAGATAACTATTAATATTTTTTAAGATATAGTACTAATATATATTAGTAAATTATTTATAAATTAACTATAAAAAACTACTAATTAAGTATAGTTAGCTATTATAATTATATAAAAAAACAGTAGAAGTAGTTAAACTAAGCTTACTAAGTTGTACTAATTTATTAGTTAAGAGATAAAATATAGCTAAATTTATAAAATATATACTTTTAGCGCCTATTAAAAAAGTTAGATTAGTTATATATATAGTATATAGTTAGGGATATTCTATCACTATATACTATATACCTAAATATACTATTAGATATATATCTAGTATTCTATATAAAGTTAATCTACTCTATAGTATTAGATCTATTCTTATTATAAATTATTAATAATTTATAACCTCTTTTAATTAAAGTTAATAGTAAACTAGAATATAAAATAGAAGAGATCTTAGTAATAAGAGAATAATAAATTAGCTAAGGATAATATATAGAAGTGTTAGTTAAATAGATAGGGTATATAGAGATAATATAGGAGAGTATAGACACAGTAAAAGACTGTATCACACTAAATAAGTATAAATGATATTTTAGGCTAGTTCCTAGGCCTATTTAGTATTAATCTAACGCTAATAGTGATATTATTATACCTTTAATCTAGTTAAGATAAAAAGGAGGGTACTATAATAGGCCTATACCTAATATAGATTATATAAGGTATATACCTATACCTATATAAAAACCCTTACCTACTATAGATAGACTATATTTCCTTAAGATTAATATAAACTGTATATCGGCCTAGTCCTATTGAATCAATTTGGCTTCAGCCCTTTATAAACTATTAATTATAGTTTAGGATAATTAAATAAATAAATAGTAGAACTATAAAAATTTATAATAAAGAGCTATTATAATAGTAAATGAAAATACCTAGGAGTTTAAAAAGAGCCTAGATAAGATTAATAGGGATATTAATTAAATTAAAAAGATATATTAAGAATAAATAAATAATATAAATTAATTAAGAACCTTAGTATATAAAGATATTAATATTATTAATTTAAGGTAATTAACTAAATAATAAAAGATAAAATTAGCTTATAAAAAAGTTAAAAAATATATTAATATTCTTAAATAATTTTATAAACTACTTAATAAAAAAGCTAAACTATAAAAGCTATAGATTATCTATAAAATACTAGATAATAGATAATCTATATCTAAAAATAATAAAGATTATAATATTAGAAAGAAGTAAATAATATAGCTAAAATATAAAGATTTACTATAGCTAGATTCTAGATATAAATAAAAGATAAAGGTTTAAAAAAATAAACTCTAGAATCTTAATTAATTTATAGTTTAAAAAGTATAATAATTAAGAATAGTTTTTATAAATAAACTAGAAAATAGAAATAGATTAAAAAGAGATTTAAGATAGTTATTAGATAACTAATTCCTAAAAACTATTAAAAAAAAATCTAAAAGATAAAAAATAGATATTTTAAAGATATCTATAAAGATATTAAGAACCCTAAAAATCTAAGAAATTCTATTACTCTAAAAAATTAATAAAATATTTTTAATATCTTAAAACTCTTTTAAGAATAAATATCTAGGAATTTAGAAATAGTTTAACTAAAAAAGTAATTTAAATAATATACTATATATAGGAGATTTATAAAAGGTACTTTATAATAAATCTAATAGTAATAGATTAATATTATATATTAAAGATATAAAAAGAATATATTTATATATATAAGTAGATTTGCGATTTGCTGGCCCGCCGCCCGTTTCGGCTCCCTTTCTTTTGCGGTTTAGCGCCCGTGCGCCCGCTGCCCGATCGGGGATCGTCTCCGTCCACTTGGGGTTTAGTCCGGCCGCAACAGGTTTGGCGCCTCGCGCTAGCCTAGATTGGGATCTGCCGTCTCGCACCGCCCGTCTCGCTGACGGCCGCGATCTATATAATCCGCGGTGCGTCGCTCGACGATGATTCTCTTCTTTCCCACATCCCTTCCCTCTTTCCTCTCCATTGTGTTCTGCCGGCGCCACTCCCTGGTCGGCTGACGTGGCCCCTGCCAGCTGAAAACGCTGCGCCCTGAGCACAGCCTTCTTCTCCACTCGCGGAAATTCGACGGCGTCCGTCTATGCGAGTCACCCGCATCGCCTTGTCCTTGATTTCCTAGATCGAGATGGCTCATTGCATTCTTCGTTTCATAATGTGCTCTGTGGACGGTCACTGTTTCAACCAGTGTACACATCACCCTCGGGCTGTCTGATAATTCGAACATGTGAAGAGCACTGTAGGAGGACCATCGGCCACTCTTTGTCACGGAACGGCCGTCTTTGCTCTACGACTGACCGCTGATTGCTTATTAGACCCGCTTTCGCTCACTAGCCAACCGCAAAAATGCCTCAAGGAGCTCTGGCGCTGAGCTGAGGCATCACAATCATCCATGAAATTGGTGGCTTGCATGATCGACTTGCGTGGTTGGCGAATTGTTGGCTGCCGCTCGTCTTGAGGGAGTTTTCTTGTCAATCTCTTCCTGATTTATCAATTTTCAGCTGAGGTGTCTTGGAGGCTGCAACGTTACCCGGTGGGTACAACGAGCCCAAGGCGCTTTTCCACGGGGCGGGTTGGCCAAATTCGCCTCTAAATGTCTCAAGTCATTGCCCGACGCAAGCAGGGGGTAATATCAATGAGGTAACGATGTCGCAGCTCTCCGTTCTACGTTGTATATGGGGTCTGCAAGGCGATATACTGCATGATTCCCAACTAGTAATGCTCTGGCGGCGCCCGGCTATTAAAAAGGCTGACTGACCTTCTTCTTTTCATGCTTTGGATATGATTTAGAACGGACGTGGACACACCAGCCCAGTTACCGCTGTACTCTTATTCCAGCTTGCTCTATCATCTGCTGGTATCTAGCTGCGCTGTGTCTTGCCACTTTTTGGGAAATGAGGGTGGATCTTGATCAAATCGAGTTCTATCATGGCCCAAATCGCCCGCCGCTGTCTACCAGTGCAAAAAGCGTGCCTCTCAACCACGCTCCAGCTCATGTGCCACGATACTTCCAACGGCAATTTCCCACCGGTGTCGGCTTCCATCCAGGACCGTGTGAGGTGTCACCACCACTGAACGGTGCAACTCATGAGTGGAACATATTTGACTTCGAGATCAATCATGTCCATAGACCCATTCGACCTGAAATGACAAAAGATGTCGAACCCGCAGTGGCAACAAATAAGCCGGCTGCGCGTGATTTTCTGTTGGATAGTGGAAGTTCGGCGCTGGCTTTCTCAGAGCCAGTGCCATCGACAGATTCTGCGAGAACAATTCCATGCGCTACAGGGCCAGACCACCTAGACCCCATTCCCGATATGCGGGGAGATGATGTACTGGGTAAGTTGGTACAACACATTATGATGAAAGAAGTCGGCTGTCATCCTCTCATTGTCTGTCTGACTTATATTTTATTGTAGACGCTGTTCCTGATACCGAAGAAATGGAGACTTCTCAACTCTCGTGCGTACCCTATGTGACCGCACCTTTGCCTGCACCTGAACAGGCGAACTATGTCTCTAGCAACCTGTCTGTGGTGGGTGATTCCCAACAAGAATCAGCCAAGCAGAAGTCGTCTACCACGGAGCCCTCAGATAGTCTGCACCCTGGGGACTACGAAAATGAGACGGAGCCGAGTCAGATATCTGGCCTAGATGAAAATTCATGCCATTCCAAGGCAAACGAGGCTGCAGAGCGGGATGAAGATCCCAGCACTGCAGAAGACACGTCAACCACATCTGGCCCGTCCTCTCCGCCGACGGTGCGCTCTACATCGAAAAGTCCTCGTGTTCGAACGACACTGAGTTCCAGTTTTCCGGTGCGCGACCCATCGATAGCTGTTGTTGTACCATCACCATCACCGTCCTGGAAGCAAGGAGCCACCAGGACAAGCACAAGGGCCGCTGCGGCAGTATGCAAGAAGCGACTCCGCTCGCGTCGAGGCACCGGCAACCACCAAGATGGGAACACTACCTTCTATGACACAGAACAGCCGCGTCAAAAGAGGAAGAAACGGAGACCTTCCATCAGGTCACTTTCTGACCCTTCGGACTTTTCCGTTCCCGTTTCAACTCATTGCTCTGGTGCTATCCAGGATGTACGTGGGCGTGCTCTCCTCACGGTCGAATCTAATTCTGGTCTGAAACCGGCATATTTCTTTACTTTCGTACCCGATCCTAGCCCCATGCTGTCTCGACCACACACGGCGGTTATCCCAAAGAAACACAGCACGTACACGTCGGGCGAGAATGCGCTGCTGGTGCGGCTGAAGGAAAAAGAGGCAATGTCATGGTCTGAGATTATAACTCACTTCCCAGGCCGAAATATGTCATCCCTTCAAGTTCACTATTCAACCAAATTACGCCGCAAGGCCAGCTCTCGGTCTGAAAAACCGAGGAGGCGCCAATGAGAGTTGGGGTATTTCTTGGTTCGCGCCTGTCGACCTTTCGCTGTATACAACATCCTCCATAGTCATCTGTTTCAATACAAGCATAAAGGGAGCTTTTTGTACTTCGTATCTGTAATTTAATAACTTATAGTTTTTTTAAATAGGGTATAGTCGCAAATTATAATACTAATATAGATATTTAGTCGTCACTAAGCCTAAATGCTCTTACTACTAGGGTTTTGGGTATAAATCTATAATTTTTATTATTTCCTTTATATTCTATATCTAAAGAAGTTAGCTTGCATTCTCATTGTTACATTAGGTCACTCACCTTGCAATTTCTTTTTGACAACCTCTTGCCGGGCAGAGTCCTTGGGTAGGACTTCCACCAGGGAGGTAAATCACGTCAAAATCTCGGGCACATTGGATCTGTGGATTCTGCACAAAAAGAAGCATTTCATCAAAAGAAAGCTCCCTTTTACAAGACATCAATTCTGCAATTCTGGATATTTCGGGCATAATGAAAGCTTGAGCTCGTGTGCGGACTTCATTTTCCAAAGTCAACGGCTCTTGTTTTTCTCTGTTCAGTATTCTTTGATCTCGTTTCTCTCGGACCCAGCGTGCCTGGTATTCCTTCAGCTCGAAGAGACGTTGGCGAGCTACTGTCTTTTTATAGTTCAGTCTCTCCGCATTTATAGATTCTTTATCGGTGTTCTGGTCTTCAAGTCGCTCGATCCGGCTTCTGATCTCCAATATTTCTGGCTTGTGCAAAATACTCTGCTCAGTCACCGGCGGAAGCTTGCCTGGCAAGCCAAGTTCTTAGAACCGTTCAAAACCTTGAAAGAATTCAGTATGCTCAGATTGATCTTCCTCGTCCAAAACGGCTGAGACTGTGTCAATCGATGAGCAGTGTAACAAGTAATCCTTCGGGTAAGTTCCTGCTCCTTTGTGACCATAGATTTGCGAAACCAAAGCAGAGCCATGCTTCCCTGTAGCAATCATAAGCGAGTCTTCCCCTAGCCGCAATTTTTTAATCACCCACCTTCAATTTTCTTTCCGAGAGATTTCCGAATGTCGTGGACTTTGGGCCTCTTGCTGTAACCAGCGGCAGTGAATATACCGCGTAGGCAGTGGCAAAAGACGTCTTTTGTGAGCGGGACATCTTGAGGTCCATCAGCTGTGACGATCCCGAGAACAGGTTTGTCCAGATACTCGTCCTTCCACCGTAACGGAATCGGTCTATTTGAAAGGTCATACTCCGCCAGATCCTCCACATTCCTAACCTCAAAGAGCGCACCGTGCTCAAGCGCAAGTTCCAGCAGAATGTAGCCAGCGGCAAATTGCGGCCTCTTGGTGTCGCGGATTCCAATTCCAAAGCTGGATCGTTCAATGGAAGAGTGAGCTCTCAGTCTAAGTCGTGCTCCTTTTCGGCGGTCTGGAGGAGCGTTGCCCTACACTGTGTAATTTGGGTCTCGCTTATTTTTGAGCCACACTTGGTTCACATTTCATTCTAGTTTCCAGGGTGCTGTAGTGAATGGGAACAACACGAGTTCGATGTGCTATGACAAGAATTAATCACAAGTCATAGGAAGCCTCGTTGGAGTGTTCTTACCTTGTATTTAACCCGATCAATTCCGGAAATTACCATCGCGAACCTGGTACGCCGGGTACCATCAAATGCCCCGAAGAGTCATGACTGCTAACATCAAATACATTCGAGTGAACACGTGCAGTGATGATAATACCTGCCAATGAAGAATTTGCCAGCAATATTCGGATGCGAAACTTGCCAGGCCGATGAATTGTGAGATCGTTAAACTCTGTAAGATGTCCAACACAGTTTCCTTCGCATGGTTGTATTGAGGAGGTTAATCTTCCACGCATAGCGTTGAGAGGCCGGAGATCTTCGGCGTTCAGGAGGTAGACAGCGACAGAGAAGTTCTGTTTTGAACACATTCCCGCGCCCCGGCGGTTTATCTTTATGGATATAGTGAAAGGACAGCCTTGTTGCAAGAGAGATGGAGGTCCGCGCTGAAGCACGATCGTGTCATTAAACTCATTTTGAAAATCCATGATAGTTGCTGGTCTGCAAAGGATATTTCAAAGGAAAAGTCAAAAGGCGAAGGAGCCAGGATAGGCCCTTCGATATTTCAACCGCCAACTTGCTTTTTATGTAAAGTTCCATATTTGCTAACGTAATCGGTAAGCGAGTGGTCAATGTAAGCGAGTGGTCAGCCCACTTCAAAATTGATCAATTTAACCACCCCTCTCTCTTTAAACCACAACCATGCCACCAAAACGGGCTAAATCTAGCCAAACCGACCCTCAATTAGAGGGTAGGGTCTTATTAGCTATCCAAGCTATTCAGACCAATCAAATTCCATCAATTTATGAAGCTGCGCGTACGTTTAGCGTGCCTAATTCGACCCTCCGCCGCCGGCTTAATGGAACCCTTCCACGCAACCTTACACGCGCAAATAGCCATAAATTGACCGAAACTGAAGAGATTACGATATATAATTGGATTATCTCGCTTGACGATCGTGGAGCTGGCCCCCGGCCGGCTATGGTGCGAGAAATGGCCAATCTTTTACTTGCGCAGCGATGTTCATCAACCGTGGGCCAGAAATGGGTTTATAACTTTATTCAACGCCATCCAGATATTGCAACTCGATTTACACGCCGATATGACTATCAGCGTGCTAAAAATGAAGATCCGCGAGTGATTCAGGCCTGGTTTGACCTAGTTCAGCGCACAATTGAGACCAATGGTATTGCCGCCGAGGATATATATAACTTCGATGAAACCGGCTTCGCAATGGGTTTAGTTGCAACTACTAAAGTTGTTACACGTGCTGAATACTATGGTAAACGTAAGATCCTACAACCTGGAAATCGTGAATAGGTCACATCGATTGAATCAATTAATACGGCTGGATAGGCGCTACCGCCGGTGATTATCTTTAAAGGCAAGAACTTTATCGAGTCTTGGTTTAATGATTTACCATATGATTGGCGGATCGAGGTTAGCCAAAACGGCTGGACTACTGATAAAATTGGGCTTCGTTGGCTACAAAATCACTTTATTCCTATAACTTCCACGCGTATGTATAGGAAGTTTCGACTATTGATCCTTGATAGACATAGAAGCTATTTAACACCAAAATTCGACCAAATCTGTGAGCAACACGCGATTATACCAATTTGTATGCCGCTATATTCGTCGCATATTCTTCAACCGCTTGATGTGGGTTGTTTTGCAGTGCTTAAACGGGCATATAGGGGTTTAGTTGAACAACAGATGCGGTTAGGTTTTAACCATATCGATAAGCTTGATTTCCTTGCAGCCTACCTAAACGCACGCTCTGAGTCATATAAACCAGAAACTATTCAATATACCTTCGCAGCTACTACTTTAGTGCCGTTTGACCCTAATCGGGTACTATCAAAGCTTGATATATATATCAAAACACCTACACCCCCCCCAAAGCCGTCAAAGCAACCAATCAAGCGATTTAGAGCCAAAAACACCTAAAAATATCAGGCAATTGCACCGACAAGCTTCGTCAATTAAGGCTTTAATTAGTCGGAATTTAATAAGCCCACCAAACCAAGCCTTAGATCAATTAATCAAGGGGTGCGAATTAGCTATACAAGCGGGCACGTTGTTAGCTAAAGAAAACCATGATTTACGCGCAGCCAATGAGAAAGCCAAGCAAAAAAGGGCTAGATCTAAACGACAGATAGCCTATGATGGCGGTTTATCAGCGCAGGAGGCGCAGGCATTGATTCAGGACCCTAAACCTGCTGAAATAGGGCCGCAGGAACCCCTGGAACCAGCGCCGCCGGCGGCTATATCAACGCCTACGCCGGCCCCTAGGGCGCCTGGACGGTGTAGTGGCTGTGGTAAATTAGGGCATACGTATGCTCGATGTCAAAATAGGTAGTTTAGTTGATTTAATGGAGTTCTGGTTGATTAAATTTGGTTTGAATTTAGATGGGTTCAGTAGGCTGACCACTCGCTTACATTGACCACTCGCTTACCGATTACGTTATCTTGCATAGTTGTGGTTATAGTCCGCAGATAGTCAGTCATACATCTTAAAACCTATTCGTCAGATCGTGAGGACGGATGGTCCGCGCATCCCCGAAACCCAAATTGCCCCTTTTTGAACATTTTCACACTCGTCGGGATTTGAAGTCACGATCAGGAATTGTGGAAAAGCCCGAAGCATCCCGATATTCCACGATGATCGGGGTTGCCTGACTTTCACCCGTCCTAACCCCCAACCGAAATTGGTTCTTTCCTCATCCAAAGTGGCATTCGAAAAACCCCTTGTTCCCCTGTTTTCGCCTGTATTTAGATACCATAGGGATTTGACTTCCCGTCCTGTTTATTGGCCACATGGACGGTGGAACCCTCTATTCGTAATCCGATATAAGACTATCTATGGAACAGTACAGTGCTGGGGCGGTCGGGGCATTTGTTAATTAAGTTATACTTTCTCCAACTTCACCCATGTATGTTGATACAGTATTCATTTTGAAAACAAGAATGGGGCTAGAATGGGCAAAGTACTGCTTATTAAAACAATGGAAGGTGGCATCCAGGTGAGGGGGAAGATAGCTGAAGTGGGGACGGGACGGGACGGGACGCCTTCAACAAAAGTACAATTTTTCAGGAGATACTCCGTAGCAGGATACCGTAAAGGTCAATTTATTGTGTCTGCCGAAGACAACTAGCAACACACCTTCCCGAATTTGCTTGGCCCTGTATTCCTGGCTAGTAGTGTTGAGTAAAAAGCTGTTAAGTACTTCCGGAATTTGGTGTCACCACCTGCACTGTTTCTCTAGCCACAGTGCCAAGATACATTAGACCATGTTAGGACCTCTACCGGAATATCTGTATTTCCGCCTGCGCTGAATGCAGAAGATTACGATGATAATTTACATACAGTTGTCACATGCTAGACGAGACCAGTCATCTTTCTCGCGCCTCGCTGGTTATTTCTTCGGGTTAGATTGGTGCGGTCGACCTCCAAGTAAAAATGGGGCACATGAAGATCCTCATCGGGTCTCGTCAGCAATGATCAGCTATGAAGACCCGACATAAAGACAGCTGTCCTTTCTCAGATTTTCGTAAAGTCCCACTACATTCTGACCTTTTCGTATACATAGTTCTATTTCTAGGTATTCACACCCGATTTTTAACCCAATGGTAACACTTGAACTCGCGTTTCACCCGGCTTCATTTTTAATTATGAAGTTGCGTACATTGCCATTAAGCGATACGTGTAGTGCTTGCCTTGTGCAGGATTTGAGCAAAGGAACGCTTGGTCCCCGCCAATTGATTGGGTTATTGGAGTTTTCAATTTTAGGGACCGAGTAACCTTTCGATTCAGTGATATGTTGGAGCCGAAAGAGCTCAGTTTAACTTTATACCATATACCCACGTTTTTAATATTTGGAATTAAAATTACCGGGAATCCCGGATGCGCTGCAGCAGTTCTAATTGGAGGAAAGTCCGAGTGATGAACACCCGAACTACGAGATTGACGTCAGGTTTTGAGAATCAAGTGCGCGAAATGATACATAACTTGCGCAGGAGATACACAGATCGTATCTGGATAAACACTGAATACGTCAGTCTCAGACAAGATAGCTCCTTTTCACTATCCATACCTTCACTTCTCAATACATATCATGAATTCTCCGCCACCCGAACAGCAACAGCAAGGAAAAAGGAAGAGGGACGTTTTCCTCGAGATATGCTCAGACAAGACTCCTCGTCGCGGGACTTCTTCATCGCAGCGATGTTCTCCAGCCAATGTAACATTCAGAAATTCTTTGTCTTATAATTCCACGGGAGCTAATTATTCGGGAAATAGAAGCAGGCGCACAGTGAACAGTCGTCAGAAGGTGTCGAAACACATGGGCGTGTCTTATTCAGCGAATTGGCCCTGGAAATTCAGATCTTGAGAGAAGAGAGTCTTCAACTTGAGGCACAGGCCGCACATTTTGTGAGACATTGCCAGAAAATAGAGGCACAACTCACAGCCTTCCAGACAGAGAATCAGCGACTGGAGGAAATGAACATGTTGATGGAAAGGTTCCTTCGACAAGAACGCCAGAAAAATGAGCATTTACTTGATCGTTGTGCCGACCAAGAAGGCATGCTGTCTTGTTTCCGCAAAGATTTTTCCAACCTCCAAAACGGCATGTCTGACCTTCTGGAGACCTGGAAGGATATCGGATATACAAGAGCAAGGGAATAACTTTTTTTATCTTCAATAGTTCCGCGGTTTAGTTCTATTTCACGAATCTTTCCCTCCTTGCCTATGATGGTTTTATGCGCGAGTTTCATTCGTTGGTGGGTAGATAACACTCGCTGGTATACATCTTTCGTAATATTACGGAGATGTTTGAGCTCGAGGAAGTTAAGCGCGTGATCGAATTTGAAGATTTCTTATGAGACATAACGCATCAAGAAATGTCCAACAAAAGTAATCTAGGTTTGCGCAGGTACATAATACACCGCATTATATCCATCTTTTTCAATGCCGCGTACTTTCGCATTCTAAGTATCTTCTAAGGGACCAAAAGCCTTTTTTAAATACATCGAAAATATTGGGCCTCTAATCTTTCTTAGCACTTAGGAGGCCAAGGTGTTCACGAATGTTCCTTAACTCCTTTAATCGGTGCTTCTCACCTTCCTGCAATAACCGGAGATGCTCGACCTTGAGTTCTTTGAATTCATCCTCCAATTTGTGATGCCAAGGGTACAGGACACAAACTTGGAAGCAAAGGGCCGAGCTTGCGATCACAAAGTTCGTTAAAGAAAACCCGCGAGTTAAAATCATTGTATTCGCCTGATGCAAAAACGCAGCCGAAGATCAAGTTGGTTGTGCTGGCTGCAGCTTATTAGTAGATGTTAACGGGGAAAACTTATGATTGTGACGACAAATACCTAGAAACCTGAAGGGATAACTTGGAATAGACCTTAAACCCTGGATCGAAGAAATCTTCCACGGAAACGGCGAAGGGGCAGATAGCAGGAACTTGATTCGAAACCGGAATGTAAAAGAAAGAAAGTTCAAGCCTAGGAATACAGTACTTATGAGATTTGCTAGTCACGTGTGCCCAATTCCCGGAAATTTGGTATTTCGTGATAAAGTACTCCGTACGGAGTAGTTGTGGTGGCATTTTGACCTTCCGGGGCATGGCCGCACCGGCGTATTGCCGATATAATTAATGACTGCTTGTTTTATTGGAGTGGACTGTTAGCGGATATCATTCACGGCGTCGCTTTATTTTCCCAAGTTAGACCAAAGGGTTGCTTAAAACCAAGTAGATATTATCCTCTTTTCACTCAGTCCTTGAATGAACGGTAAGGGGGTTCTTCGAACAGTTCGTGCGGCTGTGGCCTTCGTGGCACCCTGTCCGTGCCCCATGCATGCCGCAGGCGGGACCAGCTTTCGGCCGAAACGGCAGTTTCTCGGAGCCAGGAATCGGCTGCGGTTTTCCAACCAATAATTAGAGCCTACGTGGCCCACACCACTATTCAATCGATACTCTCCGTTCTCAGGGTATTAGCCACTACGCAGGTCGGGTTAGGGGTGAATGCTAGCGCGATACTTTCATCCCTTGATTATGACTAATTTTCTGCCAACTTTTTATTACAGTGAAATGTAATTTAACATCAAGTTTACGTATTATTGTTCGTATGTGGGTGTCACATGACCCACACACTTAAGCTTCCTCTCATGTAGATAGATCCTCTATCATCATCATTCATATGTATGGTCATTCTTCTATTGTACAACCTCACTCTCTCAGGTTATGAGCCCTCCTGCTCGTCTTCAGTAGAGTCTCACACCTCTACTGTGCCCCTCGCTTATGTGTGCGCTGGTGACCTCGCCGTCGCTGGTTTTATCTCAAACTCGCTGTCGCTCGGTAGCAGCACTTTTCTAAGTAGTCTTTTGTCCTGCTTACCCTTTACCATCTCTAGTACACTTACTCACTGCTGATACGCGTCAGCGGAGTCCCTACAGGGTTTATAGTCTAGTTAGTAACTCTACCAGAATACACACACATATACTTACCTCGGTTAATTCTATATTAACTATCTATCCTATCGTCTTTTTAATACTAGATTCGAACTCTACACAGTTAGTTCCACTAGAGCATTAAGTTTTAGCTTAATTTATCAATAAATTACTTTATTATTGTAATTTTTTATAAATCTATTAGCCCGCACTGATCTACACTAGATTTTTATCTAATTAGGGATTTAAGAAGATATAACCTTCTTTATTTAACTAATTAGCTTCTATACTGCTTCTTTATTATTATAAATAAAGAGAAGATCACTAATATTATACTAAAGCTCTAAAAAGCTATAAACTAATATCTATAAATATATACCCTATATATTGTGCTTAACACTTAAGATAAAGAACTTTAGTGTATTATTACTAACTAAAATTAGCTAGTTTACTAAGACTTAGTTACTATACTATCTTAAATAAAGATAATTTATTATATAGCTCTTTAATTTAATAAATCTAAGAACTAAATCACTATTAATAATTAGTTTAACTAGGTATAAAAATATATAATTACTCTTAATAAAGAGTATTAGATCTAGCAATCTCTCTAAAACTAAGCTCTTTATCTACTTAATACTACCCTAGATAATAACTTATAATTATTTATCACTAAGTATAACCTTACTACTAAGGTATATTAATTACTAATTATTAACTTTAGCACTACTATATCTAATACCTTTCTAATCTACTACAATAAATAAGTTTTATACTATTATTACAGAAACAGTAATAATCTTATTTAATTTATTACTAAATAGTATTATCTCCTAAATAAACTAGTTAAGACCTTTAGATCTACTTAGTATCTCTTAGAATATTAGTAGTTTAGCTAATTTATAACTACTATATATATAGTACTAGAGATAGAACTATAGTTCTAAACCTTTAAACCTAATCTAATAAAACCTAGTTTTATAGAGTATATATATACTAACTTTTTTAACTATAAAATATATAAAAAGCGCTTAACCACTATATTAGCTACTACTTAGTAATAGAAATCTAAAAAAAAGGATTTAAAGGACAAAAATAATAAAAAAAAGAAGTTCCACTAGTATATATATTATACTTAAAAAGTTAGTCACACTAAGGCTAAATACTCTTTTAATCCTAAAAATACTAAAAAAGATTAATCTATAATCTCTTTATAATAGAATCAGTCTAAATATAGAGGATATACTAATTATAGATCTTATTAAAGCAGTTATTATACTATTACTATATTAATATAGGACTATATTTAAAAGATTAATAATAATAACTTACTATAGCTATCTTAATAATTCTTAAACATTATTTATATATAAATCGCCTATATTTATATATCTATTTTATCTATTAGTGATAGTAATCTAGAAGTTAACTAATAGATACTAGATTCTAGTATATCTAATTATATAATACTATATTATTTAAATTTTATTAATTTTAATAAATATTATATCTTAGTTTTTATAGCTAATAATACTATCTAATACACTAAAAGATATAGTAATATTACTATCTTTATTTAAGATTAGCGCTTTAATTGCTAAGATAAACTCTTATTAATTATTTTAAAGAACTACTAGTTAGTACTAGCAATAGTATCTAATTTAATCTTTTACTATAAGCTTTATAATAATAATTATATCCTTTCTATCTTTAGTTTATATATTTTATTAATTAATAAGATATCTAATAAGATTATAGCCACTAGCTATAAAAAGAATTCTTAGTACTAGATTATAACTAGTCCTAATATATAATTAACCTATCTTATAAAAATTAACCTACTTATTTATTCAGTATCTATATTAGATACTAAGAGTCTTAAACCTATCTTAATAGACCTTATATATCACTATATATACTATACTAATAAGTATAAAATCTATTATATATTAGAATATATAGATAGAATTATTATTAAAAAAGACTTAGCCCTTAAGTATCTTTATCTACTATATTTACTTAAAAAGGGTCACTTACTCCTATTTAGTCAATCTAAGCCTATTTATACCTATCTAAATAATATAGTTTATATTAATATATAAAGACCTATCAGTATTACTGCCTATAGAGGCTATTACTTCTATATATCCTTTACTAATAATATCTCTCACTTCTACTAAATCTATCTTCTCTATATAAAGGATAAGATTATATAGTGCTTCTATAACCTTAACGCCTATTTTAAAACTCAGTTTAGCTATTAAATTAAATATATATAGAATAATAACACCTATAAATATAATTTACTTACTAACTACTACTAAACGCGTAGAATCAAATAAGACCCTATATTACCTTATACACTATAGCTAAATAATATTATAGAAGTAAAAAATTGCTAGCTTATTAAGCTACTTATTATAGTAATATCTAAATATTAAATTTTAAAATATCTCTAAAAAGAGTTACTATTTAGTATAAACTACACTATAAACAGATTATAGCACTTAAAAATAAATATAATACTATATAAAGCCTTCTATAGTAAATAACTAAACCTATCTAATCTATATATACTAAGGTACTAAATATAGTATCTTATTCTAAAAGAAAAGTGTATAACTAAGCTATCTCTTTATATAGCTAAAAGTCACTTACTAGGCTATAACTATAATAGTTTATATTATATTTATAATATATATTTAAAGAAAATAGTAGTCTCTTATTATATTATCTTTTAGAAGCTAACCCTATAAAAACTTCTACACTTTAATTATAATCTAGATACTTTATCTAGGTATATTAATCTCTATCTTAAAAAGATAGAAACCCTACTAGATTATAACCAATCAGTAGCTTACTACTATATATCTACTAACTTTATTAACTAAAAGTCCCCTAAACTAGCAATTTATCTTATATAGAAACTATCTATTTTAATAGCTATATAACTTATACTATAAGCACTAGTCCTAATTAACTAAATATTTATACCTCTAGGATTTATATACTATTTATCTATTATCTTTAACCTCTATATTCCTATTACTTATATATTACTATCTAAATATATTTATACACTAAATACTACTTTAAAAGAGAAGATAATACTATAAAAAGAAGTTTTAGATAAAGTCTAGCCAATAGAGATTACTACTAAAAAGGTAAAACTCTATAATACTAAGATAAAGGGGGGTAATAAACTAATCCTAGTAATCCTTTTTAAATTATCTAAAAAAAGCCTTTAGCATTTAATATATATTTAAGAATAAATACTCTATTAATAAACTATATCTATATATATTAAAGATATTATTAATAAAGCTTATTTAATCTTATAATTTACTAAATTAACTAACTAAAACTTAATTAAAATTCTAAATTTATAGTATAAAACTATATATTTATATAAGAAAGTAAAATAGCTAACTACTACTAAAAAAAAACTACAGTATTAATATTTAAATAGAACCTAATAAATTATTAACTAAGTCTATAGAAAGAAGACTCTCTCTTTTTAATAAGTGTTTAAAATTAAAACTAATAGCACTTATAAAGCACATTTAGTAGTATATAGCTTTAAATAGATACTACTAGACTATAATAAGATCTATTTAGTTACTACTAAATCTATTTTAATAAAAATCTTTATAGCTATTATTATAGTATTAAACTAAAAAGTTTATTATATAGACTATATTACAGTATTTTTTAACACTAAACTAAAAAAAGAGATTTATATTAATCTACCTAAACTAAAATAGAAAGATTATTTTAGTAAAATAGGATAGCTAATTAAAACCTTTTATAGGTTAAAATAATCTCTTTAAAAGTAGTATAATCTAATTTCTAGTATCTTAATTATATTTAGTTTTATATACTTTTAATCTAATAACTTAGTATTCAGTCTTTATATAACTAATTATTATATCTATATACTTATTTTTATAGATAATATACTAATTCTATTACTAACTAATTTAGATATTAACTAAGTAAAAATTAGTCTTATTTATCACTTTAACTTAACTAATAATAAATATATTAAACAGTTTACTAATATCAATATTAATTTTAAAACTAATAGATTAATTTATCTCTATTAAATATCCTATATAGATAAAATTCTAGTATATTTTAATATAATAACCTATAAACCAGTGCTAACTCCTTTTATTAATAAAAATATCCTATAACTTTTTTAATTAATAGCTTTTAATAATAATATTAACCTATATAAAAAAATAGTTAAATCACTTATATAGCTAATAGTCTCAATAAAATTAGATATTACCTATACTATCACTAAACTTATATAGTATATATATAATCCCTCTTAAAACTATCTAACTGCTCTTCACTATATCTTTTAATATCTTTCTAGCACTAAAACCCTAAAGATCACTTACTTTCCTATATTAATTAATAGCTTATTTAGCTACTATAACACTAACTAGATAAGATAACACTCTAAAGACTATATATCAACCTTTAGCTATATCTTTAAGCTTACTAATAGCCCTATTACTTAGGTATTAAAAAAACAGACCACAGTTACACTAAGCAGTATAGAAGCTAAATATATTATAATATCACTTTCTTATTAAAAAGTAATATAGATTTAACAGTTCTTTAATAAAATAAAACTCTCTAAACTAACACCATAACCTATACCTATCTATAGAGATAACAAAGGATATCTTAATTTAACTAAAAATCCTAAATTCTATCAGTATACATATCACATCGCTATCAAATAGCATCATATACGCAACGAGGTGCGTAAGCTTACCTACACATTCTAACAGGTCTCATCGGTTAAATAGGTCGCCGATGGTTTAACCAAACCGCTTAAACGGACTAAATATAACCGTTTTATCAGCTTACTGGGTCTCACGACCTAAACTGCGCTTTCCTGCGCTGATTCCTGGCCTCTGATTGGCCAGATCAAATTGCATACTCGATGGACGTCGATATCATCTGTATCTACAGCTCGGTAGCTAGGGGGGTGTTCGTATGTGGGTGTCACATGACCCACACACTTAAGCTTCCTCTCATGTAGATAGATCCTCCATCATCATCATTCATATGCATGGTCATTCTTCCATCGTACAACCTCACTCTCTCAATTATTCATATTCTACTAGCCCCTGGCAAAATAGATATCCCTCCAGACACACATAATATATATATATGTCTATTAAACATTAAACATTAAACATTAAATATACAAATCAACAGCCAGATCAACAGCCAGATAGACAGCCAGATCGATAGCCTAATAGGGAGTGATACCACCCTCTGCATCGATAACAGCCTGGCATCGCGCTTGCATCAAATCGATCTGTTTCTCTAGGAAAGATGTAGGTAGGGCTTCCCATGCTGCTTTGACTGCTTGACGTAGTTGATCATATGAGAGCCTACGATCATGGAGTATAAGATAACGTTGGCCAATCCACTCTTTCATCCAATCCCATACCTGCTCAATAGGATTTAAATCAGGCGAGTAGGGCGGCCAATCAATAACAGATAATCCACGACTTCGTAGTTCTTCAATTGTAAGAATATTGCGATGAGAAGGTGCACCGTCTTGCATAAGCATCAATTCCTCACCATACTCACGAGTAAGTCGTATAATACCATCAATAAGTGGTATAACACGCTCCCCATAGCTCTCGGTAGTAATTGTACCCCATTCCTTCTCCCAAAATAAATAAGGCCCTTTTTCAGTGCCAAAAATTGAGCGCCAAAACATCCAACCACCAAGCCGTTGAAGACGCTCTCGAACACAAGTTTCCTCAAATTCTTCACCAGCTCGCCGTGTCACAAAGATTCGTCGGTGATATGTTGAAGTAACCCAAGTTTTATCAGTCCAAAGTATCTTGCTCCATTGCTCACGAGTCCAATTCACATGTTCTAAAGCCCAGCTTAGCCGAAGAGCTCGAGTATGCTCTGAGATTGGCGGCTTTCGAAGGGCCTTACATCGGTGATATCCACGTTTTGCGAGAGATTTGCGTAAGGTTGTTTTGCAAACTGGAAGCTGGAGTTCTCGAATTATAGTCTCGTATGACATTCGACGGGTCTCTTTTGATGAAGTAATAAACTCGATAATCTTATCGATATCATCCTCAGATAGCTTTGGGCGCCCACCGCGTGATTTGCGAGATGTAGGTCTATCTGCAGTGCAAGCAGTTTGGACCTGGCGTAGGGTCATGCCTAGATGTGATGCAATTTGGGCATATGTTAGCTTCTGAGCTCGTAGGGTACGAGCTAAAAGCCGTTGATCTCGAGTGCCCCATGCCCCTGATCGAGATGGATTCGCTGGTTCAATAGAAGGAGAAGCCATTATAGAAGTATGCTGCGTAGAAAGGGGTAAATATGTATGTAGGCTATAATAAATTATATGTGTATGGAACTATACTATATTAGGCATAGCTTTATAGCTGGCTCTCACCGCTTCTAGGGGATGGAAGCATTCACCCCTAACCCGACCTGCGTACATTTCCCAGCCGCAGATCATAGTCTGTGGTGACCAGTCCTCTGGCAAAAGCTCTGTTCTTGAGGCAATATCCGGTGTTGGGTTTCCTGTCAAAAGCAACCTGTGCACCAGATTTCCTACTGAGCTTGTCCTCCGAAAACATCCCCATGTTGGCGTTCGTGTATCCATCGTGCCTCACCAAACACGCAGCGATGTTGAGCAACGGTCACTTGGTGATTTCTGCGAGCAGTTGGATAGCTTCGAAGGCCTACCAATCCTGATTGAAAAAGCTAAAGGGGCAATGGGAATAACGACCCACGGAAAAGCCTTTTCAAATGACCTGCTGCGGGTGGAAGTGTCAGGTCCCGATCGCCCTCACCTGACTATTGTTGACCTCCCTGGACTTATCCATTTCGGAAACCAAACAACAGTCAGCGATGGACGTTCAACTTGTCCAGGATGTGGTTCAGTCTTATATGAAAGAGCCGCGCAGCATCCTCCTGGCCGTTGTGTCAGCCAAGAATGACTTTGCCAATCAAATCGTCCTCAAGCTGGCCCGAGATGCTGACCCATCTGGGAAACGAACACTAGGAATCATAACAAAGCCTGATACTCTGGTCGCCGGGTCTGAGAGTGAAACAATGTTTGTATCGTTGGCAAAAAATCAGGACGTCGAGTTCCGGCTTGGGTGGCACGTCCTCAAGAATATGGATATGGATAAAGGCCAATGGACCCTAACAGATCGCGATATCGAGGAACAAGGGTTTTTCTCCCAGGGGATATGGGGAGATTTGCCACGCTCGCTAGTAGGCATCGATAGCCTGCGGACGCGGCTGAGCAGAGTGCTGCTTTCGCAGATCGCCACCGAGCTACCAAGCCTGATCAGAGAGATCGAAGATAAAAGCGGCCACTGCAGGACCCGCTTACGAAAACTTGGTGAGCCTCGGACCACCATCGACGAGCAGAAATCGTATCTTTTGAATATAAGCCAGTCCCTCCAGGAGCTTGTGAAAGCGGCTATTGACGGCACATACAATGATCCTTTTTTCGGTGACGCTCACTCGACCAGTGGATATCATAAAAGAATACGAGCCATAGTGCAGAATTCTAATGAAGAATTCGCCCAGCGTATCAGCCGACGAGGTCATTATCGACGCATCTGTGAGCCCAATGATGGGCAGGTACCGGCCAAGCACCAGGTCGGGGTTACCCGTGAAGAATATATACAGCACATCAGCCATCTCCTCAAAAGAACCAGGAGTCGCGAATTGCCTGGCACGTTTAATCCTATGGTTGTCCGTGATCTGTTCCTAGAACAGTGCTCCCCGTGGGAACAGCTGACCCGTAGCCACACAGACGGTATATGGGCTGCTGCCAGAGAGTTTCTCACCCTTGTGGTCAAATATGTTACCGACGAAGCCACTTCGGCCGCAGTCATCGAAGAGATCATTCTTCCAGCTTGTGACTCTATCAAAAGGGAAATCGACACGAAGACTAGAGAGCTACTCATGCCACACCAAACAGGGCATTCGATCACTTACAATCACTACTTCACGGAAACCCTGCAGAAGATCCGGGCTGAACGCCAGGAAGACGAGCTCGCCAGGACCTTACAGCGGTTCTTTGGGGTTGATGATTTGAAGAAGCCATACCACACAGAATATTCCATCAATCTTGACCAACTTCTTCAAACACTGTTGCAGAAATCAGAACCAGATATGGTGCGTTTTGCATCGATTGAGGCGTTGGACTGTATGCTAGCTTACTATAAGGTAATATTACCCGTGTTCTTTTGCCTTTTTATTGATCTAATGGAAGATAGGTCGCACTGAAGCGGTTCGTTGATGATATTGCCAACGAAGTTGTGGAAGGTAGACTCATGTCTTCGCTGTCCCGCATCCTGTCGCCGGTGACCGTATTCGATATGCCAGCGAATCTTATCATGAGGATCGCCGGTGAGTCGGAGGAAAGTCAAACAGTTCGCGAACAGCTCACCAAGGAACTCTTGATCTTGACCAAAGGCTCGGAGACCTGCAAACGGTTTGTTAGGGCAAAGACCGACGGTATGTAAAGCCCTTACCTTGATCCTCACTGGTTCTAATAAACTAATTTGGTCTGCAGAAGGCAGCTTCGATACTCCATTAGCGGGCAACTCCTTGAGAGGGGAGAGTAGTTGTGGATCTTTATATGAGGAAGTGGGATTTGATACGGAAGGATCTGAACTGGGTGACTCGTTGAATGAAGCAGTGGATCCCCCTCAGCCTCCGAATGAGGCTTTGGAGGAATTCGCGCCTGTTTATCCAGAGGAGGAACGCAAGCCAAGAGTTAATTCTTCAAAGAAGGCGAACAAGAAGAAAGGCTGAACCAAAGGTAAAAATATTGCCTTGCTTAAATGCTGTGATTTCACCGAAGGTTCTGGGCGTCAAAAGCAGACTAGATCTATTTGTAGTTTTCTGCGGATTTCTTTGAAGAGAATATGCAAGTTATGTCTACTCTTGATCTCTGACGAGCTCTATCCTAATACCGTTGTGCCTGCCCTTCTCTTCGGCAGTGCCAGGTGTAACAAGGGTTTTCGCAAGTCATCGAGACTGCAATAAGATATAGATGGCAGGAAATATATTTAGGATGCGTTGATTTTCGATTCAGGAAATTCCAGGAAAAGAGAACATCATCAATTTTTGTATTGCAAAAAGCCACAAATCATGCTTTGCATTTTGAAAAGTTTTGACCCTTGCAAGGTTTTCCTCGTCTTCATTTACCATGTGCAGCTTCCTCGGGGGTAATTATGATCAGCAGCTTGTTATCTGTCTTTCCTGTTTAGAATAGACTCACCTTCTGTCTTTTGTTTCTTGTGTAAAAGAATATCCCATGAAGAGTCGGGTTTCTGACGGCAGAAAAGAACAGGTAAAAATTGACTATGTACAGATAATGTGACCCATCCATCTTATTCCCTAATATCCGTTTGTCGAAGGAGATCTTGGATTGATGGAATCGTCTGCTTTTGGGAAGCCGAGTGGGGTTCCAATAAAGATTCATGCTCTGGTGAAATGTGCTGATCCTGGGTACCAGCCATATGCCCTTGAGAACCTCCATAGTTGGATCGGGCGTGGTTTGGTATCCATGTGTCTCCAGTTCCAGGAGTTTCTATATAGACACCTTGTGCAGATGCCGTATCTGCAGAACTCGCCACCACATTTACCGGGAAAAATCCGCTGTGATTAGATGGTAGGAGTTGATTGTGGCGAGTTTCTGCACGCGATGAATGCGCACTGGCTTCTATCTGTTGGGTAGGGGTCCCGCTAATCAGGGATTGGGGTGTGTCTCGATGTGCTGGCGGCTCATAACCCGTACATTGGAGCCCAATCTGAGCACAATTTTGGCCTATTTACGTTGTCAATGAAGTCCTTATGCGTGATTGAAAAAGGGTTCTCTTACATGATGGCCTCTGCTCGTCGCACTTCTTTTTTCTTTGTCGGCAGGTAAAACAACCCGTCTTGGTTCTCCGGGTGTATATGCGCTTCCTCGTTCGCGTCGCTTGATTTTCACGATTAGGGCTCGTATCACAATCACCTGAATTATTTAGAGACCCGGTAGTGTGTGTGCTAGTCGTGCTATGAGCCTGTTGCTCTCGATTCAAAGTAACATCCGATGATCTCATCGCAATGGTTCCAACAGGCTCTCTTCGTTTATTTTGACTCGCGTCTCCTGCCTTATCTTCCGGATGTGTCTCCAAAGACAGTGGATTTTCAATCATGTTTCCATTGACCTTAGGAGATCCTGGGACGCTCCGTGGCTCACTTCTGGACAGTGCAATATCTTGGCAGTTAGCAGATGGTACTATCTGCTTATCAATGCCCCTTGTGGTGTGAGTCACGGCCCATTCCTCACGGACAGGTGGAGAAAATGTTACAGAATTTGGAAACCCTGAGTTCTGCAATGTGTCCATGTCTAATTGGTTTTCACGTTGACACGAACTGCTTTTGTGCAACTGCCGGAGTAATCCATTTCGCTTTGTGCACCGGCCTTGGGTTCAGTTCTTTGGTATATTCTCTCCTGTGAACCTCTCCAGACCGTGTTCCGAATGGAATCCAGATCGTTAGAGCCGGCAGTATTTGATTTATCTGTCAGTTGATGCCTATTGTTTGCATCCTGTAAACTCAACCTGCCACATTGAGGGGCCTGTGATGATTGGTTATCCGATTCAACTGTGTCAAGTGCGATCGGTCCTGAAGTCTGCCATTTTTTTGGAGAAGAGGATCCAGAAACGAGACCCATCGCTAGGGAAAGCTGGGAAGAACCAGCTAACTGTTTGGGTTTAGAAGACGCCAGGGCTGGAGAAGGCTTCGAGATAGGATGTTGCTCAAGAGAAGACCGTTTTCTCTTATTAGACAAATGTCCAGCCCCTTGCTGGTATAATTTGGATTGCAGGGAAGAATAGCTTCGGTCTTGGCCAGAGAATTGATAATATTGACGCCTAGTTTCTTTTGGTGATAGAAACTGGTGCTTCTCGAACCACGGAACTAAGTTCCTGGTCTCTTCGTCTGTCCATGTATGCGTACGAGCTTTATGGGTTTCAGTGACTATGCAACACTTTTGTGTACCTGAGGGGGACATACTCTTTCTTCGTTTGCCTTGCTGAGGTGTTTGAGAGCTCTCTGTATTCTCGGCCGGAATTGACGCATCCGAGCTGATCTCAGCATGATTTGGGGAATTTTGCTGAAGCCCGGACGTAAGGTCCTTCTTCGCCAAAGTATCCATTCTTTTAGATAGCTCCACAAGTACATTGTCGATTGTTTCTGTCACTGTGGTAGTTACTTAGCAGAGCGATCGATTATTTGCGAGGGAATTATAGAGTTGTACGAACAATCCACGGTTAGAGCTTTCCAATGTGATATCTGAGCTATTGCCAACTTGACAGTATTCATCTCTGACGTCAGATCGCCCGGATATGATTGAGGGTCAATAAGCTGTCGAGGAAGACCAGTGGCAATAAAGTCGTGGTCATCTTTTGACAGGATAACAAGTGCGTTCGCCTTTTCAATCCGGACATGGTACTCCCCGTTTTCCTGTAGCTGGGGGTTATATATTGGGGAGCGTAAAATATCGACCCAGTTCACCGTACTGCATTCCGCCTGTTCAATCTCCAATATTTGCGGCGCGCACTTGCTGAATAGCGAACTAATCCCGGAAGCTTTTATATCGCTGATGAGTGGAAGTCCGAAAACTCGCGACAAGTATATACCGGCTTGCAACACAGTTTGATATGGCTGTAAGAATTCAAGGATGGAGACCAGTTTGTCCTCTGGCGGACTGAAATATCGCGTGACGATGTCTTGCTCTGGATTGGGCGTGCTTGCAGGTGCGTTCTCTCCCGGACCTTGGCTCTTCGGACGCATTTTTGTGAATTTTGTCAGGAGGCTGGATATAAAAATATGGAAAAAGATAGCAGAAGGACATTAGATTGGAGGGAGCCGGCCTCGAAGTTAAAAGAGTCCGACTTAAGCACATGATAACAGTAGAGTAAATGATTGCTGCGGCCAGCCGATCGTCGCCCACAAAGTACCAGGTTATTGTGGAGCTCTATCGCGACTGCCCAATTAACTACCCGCCAATAGGCTCAGGCAGAGCATTCAAGCCCAGCAGTGACAAGTGTGTCTTTGGGGCAGCGCCTCCACTTAGCACGGGGGATATTCCGGTGTTCCGGCCTGCTATGTAGTCGCCAACGGCGCATAGAGACACATAATAATTGGTTGGAACATCTTTGCCCCCAACTAATTTGAAGGTGTGATCGTGGTCTAAACTTAAATCCCTGTACTAAAATAAATGATACGGTATGGAGCAAGTCGCGTTAGCCCTCTAGCAAGCCGTATCCTAATATACCTCGACATTTCTGTAGGGCTTTTCTGGACCTCGAGCTGAGGTAGACAGACTGCCCTAGACCAATAATAAATATACCAAATCCTTTTTGATTTACCCGGGTGACCCATGGCCCGGGCTGCACGCTATTCACACCAAATTTTGCCCAGCCAGTGCGCCTTTCAAGAGAAAACCAACGAAGTAAGGCCTGCTCTCTACTGACACCACCCTGGTAATCAAATAGGGCGTTACATTGCATACGCTCCCGGGATTTCACGATAACCGTGTAAAAGCTTTTGGCCAGTAGGAAAAATGGTCAACAAATTATAGTGTTGTACTCCGTACATGAACACCTCCTCTCGGGAAGGAGGTGAATGCGTGACAATTTCTACATCCCTGTCCCTGCCGGTGTACTCCGTATTTCACGGTATGATTCAACGGGGCTCTAATAGTGCACGGCTGGCACGGAGCTGTTAGAGACTAGCAGGGCCGCTAAATGTCCCAGGGTGAGCCATATTTCTCGACTTGACTACGCGCATGATGTGGCACTGACTCAATCTCCCCGAACTCTGAAAAGTGGATCTCTGCTGGCGCATCCGGTGGAAACAAGCGTCTACTTTAGCCGCCCGAATGATTAAGGAGCTAAGGTCCTCTTTTGTAGGACACTGTTCCAGCCATGCCCAACTTATCATTTACATATGGGTTCGAGAAACGGGGCTGGCAAACTCTCTGTCTGCTTATCAATTTCTGTCCGAAGAGCAAATTTAAGGCACACTGTGTTACAGGGTGTAGGAGTCTCGTATTCAGGGATACAGGGAGACTAAGTTAGGCTAACTAATTAGTTACCTAATGGCTGCTGACTAAGGTAGTAAAGACCGGTACTCGGAGCAGCTTTCCCTGTGACATGGGTTTATAAATATTACTCTATTATGACATACGCCGAAAGTAAACATCGATATAGTTTGTGAGATAGTTTAATGCTCTACATAGTCTTCTAATTGTTGTCCAGTTTATCTGTAGGCACACCTGAGAGCGGACATCATCTGAACAAGAATCGGGCTGGAATCAAGCCAGATCTTCCCCACGGTTTCTTAACCCCAAGACTATGGTAATTTTCTATGACTTAATTATCAGACAATGAGGCCCAATATATACAAGTTTCTAATCTAAACAATACAGCTTAGTTACGTATACGGGTCTACAGATAAACTGTTTTCGAAATCTTCTCTAACATTGATGAGGTTGCTGATTCAGTATTATCAAAAACAAAGTACCCAAAAGGAGAGAAAAATAATAGCTAACACAGATCAGGATTAGAATTCTTCGAAAACAGAGCAAGCATAGGTAACATCAGCTGATGTTGAAGCATGACTCAGAATAGATAGGGAGGTCGGATATTGGCGTGTGATAGAGGCTGAGTGAATATATGTCTTCGACGCTGGAACGACTGGCAGAGTCCTAGTGACATCTAACACAGATGCACTACATAAGCTGCCAACCGTCAGGCCATTTCCTAGTGTGCAGGCAGATTTGTCACCATTCTCATTGAAGAAGGTGACTACGCCATTCTGATCAACCTGAATCCACGCAACAGGTCCTTCATTGTCTGTACCACAGGCGTCTACCTGAAGGAAATGGTAATCTTGACGGTTGCCATCTATAACTTTGCTTAGATCTAGGGATAATTTAGTATTAAAGTAACGAATAATATCAAGCACTACTTACCTGAACAATCGGCTCCATTAAGCAAGGCAAAGGACTCAGAGTAGCCTGTGCAGCCATAATTATTATTAGACCATATCTCGCATTGGCCATCGTGATCAATGACTTGGAGGAAACCGGCAAACGTGACAGATGCAAAGAATACTGCGATGAGCAAAGAATGAAACAGACGCATCTTTAGGAGATATAAAAGATAATTAGAATAATGGGAGTAGATAAATATTATTAGAATAAATATCTTTGTTATATTCACTTTCAGACGCCAGGCTCTGAAACGGATCTCAACGATGACCGCCTAGGCCCTAGTCTGGATACCTGAAACGGATCTCAGCTAACCGAGCCATTTTTGTCCCTTTAGACAAAAATACCCGAGATATCCGAGACTCCCTTAAGTAAACGCAACACATCCTATAATTCCCTGTAATTGAACTATCCGAAACTTTGGCTCTATCAGAATGGCAGCCCCAAAGCAGGCTTTTTCAGAGAGGAAGTCTCTTAGGCAAAAAAGGGACCGCCGTAGACTTAGCCTGGAGAAAAAGCTATACGAATACAGCAAAATCTGCGGCGCCGATGCCTTCCTTGGTCTCCGTATCAGAGATACTGGCCGAGTATTTATATTTCACGCAGACACGTCAGGGTTTTGGTCTTTTTTTGCCCCTCATCTGGTATATCCCAATAGTGATCCCCAAGTTAATTAAGGCGCTAACACTGCTAGGCCACGTATTATCCGAAGCCAATTCAGAGAACAGGGCGCGACCTGAAGTGAATTAAATTAGCGTATGGAGGGGGAAACAATCTCTCTGATGTATCTACTAGCTATCTATAAAATAGTAAATCGCAAACACCATTATCTCTTAACTTTCTCCTACTAAAGCCTGGTAGGTGGCTCGAGATCGAAAGCGTATCATTGCATTAAACAGGTACCTAACAGTTGCTTCAGCTATACTGCACGAGAATAGGTCTAGGGCATATTTCTCCGTGATTCATTTTAAGCGCGGCTAGCTTTTACCTCTGAAAACTGAGATCACAGGGATGGTTACACTAGCAGTCTGAATTTCGCGGTAGGGGTGAGAGTTAAGCCAATAAACTATGAAGTAAACTAAGTGCATTCCAACGAGAAACCTAACGACAGAAGGGAGAGAAAGAAGAAGGAAGACAGTATGACGAAGGAGATTATATGTTCGCATGCCATGTGCCTGACAGGATCGTCACAATACGTAGACTATAGTTTTTTGGCTTTTCGTATCCATTTCTCTAGAGCTCCTCCTCGGATGGACTCGCTGCCGTACTTGTTCTCGTAGTGTCTTGCCCTCCAGGATTTCTCATAGACACCGACCCATCGGCATTGCTGTGAGGATGTGCTGTTCGTTTCTGGGCCCTAGAATCCTCTTCGTGAATCGCGCCTTTCCGCTTCCCAGTGTGTATATTATAATACATCAAGTAGTCACGCACTTCTTCAATCGATTGGTCTTCTCTTATTTCCACGTACGGTAGAACCTTTGGTGCTGCTAGCAAAAAGTGATAGTTCAATGCTTTTTGATACGTTTGATTCACATCAGGCATAACCAAATCGTATTGATTGTCAATCACTAGAAAGTTGTACTTGTCTGTGAGGTCTTGCAAGGTCGATCTGAGTATCCAGTTATCCCCGGAGAGAAATTTGTAGTACGCCCGCTGGTCAGCAATATACAGCACAGTCAAAGCGGGATTGGGTGAAGCATACCACAACTTCAGCATTTCGAGGAGGTTGCGGTGATGAGATATTTGGTGTCTGCAGTCCAGTGGCATGATCTGAGACGGGTCTTCAAAACCTGCAGCAAATAGAGATGGCCCAAAATCCGGGGCTCTGTATGTTTCTTCCACTGATGTAGTGGCCGTGGTATGACTTGCGTCAGCCTCAGGGGCAGGTGCAGCTTGGCTGTTGTCGGCCACTGAAACATCAATGCCATCTGGTGTTCCGCTTGGATATGGTTCAAGATCGACTGGGGTGGAAATGATTGATGGTTCGATGTTTATTTGAAACTGCCCAAAGAAAGACACCAAGATATCTCTCACTACTCCAAGGGGAGAGGGGTAGTGAGCTTCTGAATATGGCGTGGTGAAGACCTGATCGAAGAACAGATTCTCCCTTAACCTCAAAAATTGGCTATGGGTAGGGCTGTTAAAGCGGACCGTCGCCATTTCGTCCGCCTGATCTGTGGTGAAATTCGGAGTCGGAGTTGGGCATTGCTCATGACTAGGGAGGGTTTGGAAAATTGATCGGAGTTTTTGTGACATTGATCTAACATCTTGGGATGTTAGGACACAAAGATCGTCCTCACATAGCCCTTCTATAATATCCTTCGATATACTGCAATCTGGGCCAGAATGCGATAGCTCTTCAATCTGAGGGGAGTAAAACCCTAACTCTTTGGATAAAAGAGCTAACCTGTGAAGATTTATTGGCACAAGAAGGCTTCTAGAGGCTAGTTTTGGCTGGCCTCGGGATGGGGGTTTGACGAAATGCCTCAATCCGAAAAGCCACAGTTGCATCAAAGCAATTGCAAATGACATATCAGAGCTCCATCCATGTCGAAAAGTATGCTCCGATATCTGTATCTTAGTGGTGGTCCCTCCTTTTTGAGTCCACTGCCGGCGCATTGTTCTTGTGAAGTCTTTGAACCGCGGGGGACAGAGCTGATGTAGCGCTCTAACTGGGCCTGAAAGAAAAAGTGTGTCTTGCAAGAGGGTATTTAATGATGTTAGTCTCCCTGTCGTTGCAATGAGCTGAACTCGTAGGGTTTCTCTGGCCTCTATTGCTGTTACCAGAGGAAATAACTGGTTTGTTCGCATCAGATTTTCTATTCGGACACGGTCTTTAAGCGAATATGTGGGCATTAATCCTTCTATGAGCCTGACAGAAGTAGGGTCAACCAAAGGAGCTTTGTCTGCTGTAAAAAGCTGTGACCATTTCTGGTGAATATCAGACAAATAGTGGTAAATAATCTAAAATTGTTAGTTCGCTATGACGTCGTAGAATACAAGACACTTACGTCGTGGCATTTGAAGCCGAGAAGTCGCTCAATTTGCGAGCATTTAAGGGGCTCCCACAGTCCGATATATGGAAGTAGCTTGTCAAATGCTTGAACAAGGAGCTTAATACGCTGAAGGCGGCGAATATCCTTTCGCCGCCCCTCTGATTCAAATTTAGCCCACCACTTTTGCTCTTGCGCAAAGTTATGGTGAATTTGATGTTGTCTGAGCGTACGATAAATTTCTCCATCGGTAAGTTGTAAACTCTTCGAAGACTCCTCCTGTAGCTGAGTAAGAGATTCACGAGGGAGATCTACTAATGTTAGACACAATTATATCCAATATTTGAATATTGCATACCATCAAGATAAATGTCCGTTAGCCAACAGTCTTTCCCAAATGCTTCTCCCGCTTTTACTCGATGTATCCCATAGAGACATTGAAGCTGTTGGTTGCCTTCGAATACTAATCGTGGCTGAGTGGTGGGGTTCAAAAGAGTCTCTGAAGAGATGCCCGAAGAAGCCAATGCTTGCTCCAAAATATTCGAATTGACCAAAACCGCAATACGGTGCTCCGGTTCCAGATTGCCGCATCCTTCAATTGTGAAAATAGATAAAAGTCTTTCAACATTTTTCTGACTCAAGTGTCTTTTACCTGGGACCTCGAATTGGAAAAATTTGAAGTTGACGACGGCACGGCCTTTAAAATATTGAAGACGTTCGTAGGCTAATCTATTAGCCCTATCGCTCAGTGACTGTTCAATCTCCATTTGTGTGGTAGTATCTGAAGTAAAGTATCGAGAGACATTTATAAAGATAGATCTGAAACGGAGCTGCCCCACCAGTACATTATATAAGCAGGCCCTAAACGAGATTCAAGCCCGACCAGGCTAGAGTCCACCCAGACACTAGAGTCCACCCAGACAGTATAGTCCCCCCAGACACTAGAGTCCACCCAGAAAGTATAGTCCCCCCAGACACTAGAGTCCACCCAGACAGTATAGTCCACCCAGACACTAGAGTCCCCCCAGACAGTATAGTCCCCCCAGACACTAGAGTCCACCCAGACACTAGAGTCCCCCCAGACAGTATAGTCCCCCAGACACTAGAGTCCACCCAGACAGTATAGTCCACCCAGACAGTATAGTTCCCCCAGACACTAGAGTCCACCCAGACAGTATAGTCCCCCCAGACACTAGAGTCCCCCCAGACAGTATAGTCCCCCCAGACACTAGAGTCCACCCAGACACTAGAGTCCCCCCAGACACTAGAGTCCCCCCAGACAGTATAGTCCACCCAGACACTAGTCTCCCGGAGGTTGCTTAAAGTAAATATATCTAGCCGGTGCATAGGTTCTCGAGCATCTCGCTCTACATATACATACAGTGTATTTCTAGCCCCCCACCCAGAGAAATAAATTCAACATGCTGCTAGTACACATATAGAGCAAACCGACTTGTTTTCAGCCCCGTAAGACGTCGGCAGTTTTCCACTTTCCGGTCTTCTGTGATCCTTGCAGAGCCCTAATATACATCAAAATTGAGTGCTTCTCCAAGAATACATCCTTTGGCAGAGATATATTTTCTAGAGACAATTCTTTGACCAAATGCTTTTGTACAAAATGTTCCAGATCCCTGCCTATGAGCCAGCAATCACACACACATAACCGTTTAAGGCGGGGGAGATTAGCTGCCAATAGAAACTGGAAAAGTGCCACGCTATCAACAAGTTTGAGATGGGTTACATTGGCCATAGCCTTATTAGCCAATGTCAGAAGTGTGCATGCGGTATTCAAGCTAGCATAGAAACCAAAAACTTCGAGACCTTTGATTAGAATTCCCTCGCCATTAGCAGAGTTCATTGCCTTGAGGATGGTATGAAAATGAGTCGAGTACGATCTTTCCCAGTCAATGAACAGTTGACTCGTAAATCCTAAACATTTGTTTTGAGGCAAGTTGTCGAACGAAAGTATCACGGTTGATAGATACCGAAACCTCCGTATAGAGTCACTCATAATACGGACGTCAATTCTGTCTCGCAAGATCGCTTGTTGCTCCTGAGAAAGACTACTCAAGGAAGCATGTAATTCAGTGTACGAGAGCACCTGACCGTAGGAAATCAATTCACTTTCCTGTCTGTCTCGAAAATATTCTTCAGATGTATACACGCAGGTACTGAAATAATCGAAGTAGCTGATACCTAGGAAATTTAGTCTATTTGCGGTACATCATGCATCCTCAACATACAAGGATCGAGAAGTTCACATGCTTCATAATGGAGGACTCTCACATTGACTGCGAGTGGTGAGTGGGATAACCTGCTAAGATTATCCAATCCTCTTAAAGAGAAGGGAATTTTGATTCTTCGAAAAAGCAGAGGAATAGCCACAGCCCTACACCTTCTATTCACAAGAGACAAGGCAGCAATAGACGACAAAGACAAATTATTGATAATCAGCTCCATTATCTCAGCAGGCAAATAAGAAGCCATATTGCAAGAAGACATTGCAGTTGCTGTTTCCCCTAATGATGCCCAAAGGGGGCTGAGATATAATCTGACGTACTGCTCCCGTTCAGGATCCGGCGCCACCCACAGCGGGAACTGATGTGGGGAATGCAGAGGAAGGATCCAAAACCGGCTCTCTTGTTTGAAACAGATCCGGCCCCGACAAATTGCTGATAAATTAGAGAACTCTTTCCTAAGGAGTTTACTATTATTGCTTAAAGCAAATATTACTAGCAACTGAAACCCGCTACGTCGCGTAAGTCCGGACGTACCTCAAGATACTCTAGCTAACTATTATTAGAATGAGAGGAAATATTACCTGGAAATGTGTGTCATGTGAGGAGCACTGTTCGCTTCCTGTGGACATCAATATAGTGCATCATTTCCCCGGCCTATATACTACGAAGATTTGGGCTTTTCTGCTTCCACCCAAAAGACGTATAAATGTCTATACTCTCTGTCAACAATGCGCGCTTGGGAAAGGCCACTATTCCCCTGAGGCCCAACTTCACGTCATCTGGAAGAAAAAAAATCAAATGCACTTTAACCGGAAAATCTCATGGGCGAGACAAGAATGGGAATTTTGGGTTTTGTACACTGAATGCCAGAGGATGTGTGAGACCATGGAGCGGGGCTATTTCTCATTTCACCTTCTTGAGAATACGGAAACTATGTGAAGTAGAACCTAGCTACTTTACTTGACTCCAACAAGGCGTATTTTCATTTCATTCAAAGCGTGAAAATTAAATAGTAGCTAAACAACTAAAGGAAAATGGCCCTCCACGAAAACCGTGGTCTCCCAGAAAACCTTGGCTTTGATCTCGGACACCATGATCTTCCCTTAGTTAGCTCTTTGCCTGAACTGTCCCTCTATTTGTCAGAAAAACGCCGTAGTCAGAAGAGGAGGTCCTGACGTACATCGGCTCAGAAGAGTCTCAAGCTCTAATACCTCTAATAACAGAATATGTCAATGACAGCTAAGACGTTGCAGAAGAAAATAGTTCAAGCTTGGTAGACTTTTGGTAGGAATCGCATACCCTTCGCTATTTTAGGTTCCAAAGTATAGTTAGGGTGCTACTTGTAGTACAACCAAAAGACGATCTCCCTAAGAAAGGGACCAGTGGCGACAGACCTGTATACTAATCTTGAAGGTTAGACTGAGCATTACCAGCGAGCCAGCACGAGTAGGAATAGTGACACGCATTTTTATTACGTATCACGGCTATCAGACCGAACCTAAACCAAAGTCGAAACAGAGGCCTTCGGTGCGAACTCAGCGAGACCAATCGATACGAGCACGATACAGAGCGTAAAGAACAGGCGCGGACAGGACAGAAGCAATTATGACCTGAAACTTTAACGCTAAGTTAAATTAGGTAAAGTACCACCACTTTGCGGTATCTCGCCATTTTTGGTATCTGTCGACAGGGATGGCCACATATAGTGCCGGTCATATGACCTCATCCACGACCAATGCTACCAACCAGGAACAAAGCATCGAAACGCCTTCGGGCTCCACTTGGAAGATACACCTGCATATTACCACGTTGCATTCCACGCTAGGGGGTAAAAGGAATAAAGCGGATGCCAAGAACTGGTTCGTCATATCGTTCCAGCCATATAACCTCACCAACGGCCAGAACTACCAACCAGGAACAAAGCATCGAAACGCCTTCGGGCTCCACTTGGAAGATACACCTGCATCTCATCACATTGCATCCCACACTAGTTGGTAAAAGGAATAAAGCGGATGCCAAGAACTGGTTCGTCATATCGTTCCAGCCATATAACCTCACCAACGGCCAGAACTACCAACCAGGAACAAAGCATCTAAACGCCCTCGGGATCCACTCGGAAGATACACCTACATCTCATCACATTGCATCCCACACTAGTTGGTAAAAGGAATAGACGGATGCCAAGAACTGGTTGATCGACATCCATTATTGATCACGTAGCTAAGAGCCATGATAGCACGGAAAAGATCTCAGAATAGGGAAACCAACAAGTAAATAAAAAAAAGGAAGAAAATCTTAAAGTCCTAGTAGGTGTAGGCTATATGCAGCACATGCTGAAGCTGACTACTAGTCTGTTATGATTTCCACAGAAGCCTCGTCTTCGTCTTGAGCATACTCTTCAGTGTGATCGTACCAAACTTTCGCGCCTTCCAGAACGGCCCTGAGGTCCCGAACCTTTTCCTCTCGCTCAGCAACCACTAACTGCAGCAAAAGAATCAAAGATTGCTGACTCTGATTCTCTTTTTGAAGCTCCTCTATCCTTTTCCTATCATCCGACGATCGGTCATCACTCAGGCGCCGAAGCAACGATTCAACCATAGGAGTCACTTCATTAAGAAGTGACTCCAATTCTCTGACCTTGCCTTTTTCGAGGTCGAGGTCTCGAGCCATAGCCTGGCATAAGTTGGATGTATATTGTGCAGAAGCCTCATGTTGGGAACGAGTGCTCTGTAATCCGGAGGCTACCTTCTCAAGTTGTACGCAATAAGCTCGTAGGCTTTGGATGGTTATAGAATCACACCTGATTCTAAATTCCAAATGTCCTTGATAGTTTCTAGACTCCTTTTGATGGTTGAAAAGGCTCTCTATCAGCCTGCACATGGTACTCTCCTGGTCTATCCGTAAGCAGCGTCTTCACATCGTTATGGTCAAAACCTACCTTGGAGTGCGAGATATCACTAGGATTAGCAGACATTGTTTAAGATAGTGGAGGCTTTTGGGGGTACTGAACTGAGGATACACCCCCTTATTATTAATACTTAGGAAGATCCAAAAACTGATCTCTACAGAGCGTCAAAATTGGCTCTGAGAGAAGGTGCTGCCGCATATATGCGACATCATTTTGGAACCTAATGTCACCCCGCACGAAGTGCGCAGCGAAATCAGCGCCAGACCCGCTCATCCTCCTTATAATAAAATGGTGGCCTTGTATTTCCATTTGAATTATGACATCAAGTAATGGAATTACCAATCTGCTACTCCCCACCTATGGACCAACACTACAACCATCAACTTGAACCGATTTCCGAGGAAATCACCCCCGCAGACCATCATATCCTTCGCTGTGGAGGTACATCCTCAAACCTTGAAAGGCTGCCCTCCCGATTGCAACACTCAAAGAGGCTCTCGCCTTATTCCAAACAATACTTCGAAAGTGTTGCATATGAAATGAGCTACCTCAGAGCTGAGATCCAATGGCATAAGGAAACAAAGCAGATATTTCTCCGATTTCAACAAAATATGACCGAAATGTTCCACCTTATGGAGGAATCCCTTGCTCAAACTGCCGCGCGTTTGCATGAGTCTGAGACACGCTACTTGGACTTGTGGAATATTGGTTCCAAAGATATTATTAGCGAGATATAGGAGCGGGAATAATATTTGAGCTAGATAGTTATGCAACAAAGTGATTCGCTAAGTCTTTGAACTTCTCGATTGTGTCCAGCTCTCGTTTCAAAACATCATTAAGAATGCCCTGAAGTGTCTCAACGGAATCCGCAGTACGGTCGACCGATTTCTGTATGAGGTCCAATTGTCTATAAAGCTCCTGGACTCTCACTTCGAGGGCTTTTAGGGAGGAAGAGACAGCATCGGCTGCGGCAGTATCATCAATCATGCCCTGGGAATTGCTATTTCTATTAGTTAAAAAAGAGGATATGATATTAATTCGGGTCATACATAGAGGACATTGGCTGGGGGCTGTTCAAGTTAGTTCTGTATTTGAAGTATTATACAACAAGAGACATACACGTCTATATTCATATGTTCCTCTTGCTGGTGAGAGGAAACAGTCGTAATGTCATCCTCCATCAAAGAAGAGATGAAGTCCTCATCAAGTAAATCGGTCCATATGCAGTCGTCCATGTATAGATCAAATATGTTCTGTTCGTTTGAGTGAGACATAGCTCTTTGAATCGGAGCAAGAGGGGTAGTAGATGTGGACCTTTTTATAAGCACAGTCAGTGCCAGCTTTTCAGAACGGGCTAGTTGGTGTTGGATATGAGATGTAGTTCATTGGCTCTATGAGAATCCCGGAACTGAGACGCACCCCTGTCTAGTAGATGGCACAGTCAGTTTCCGCTGCGCTAGGTCAGCCAGGGTGATGGAATTTTTCGCCCGGTAGTTTTATCTAGCTGTTCTGAAACGGCGCATACATCGTATATATACACTACGTACTTGTTCACTTGAATTACAACTCTATCAAGCGGTAATCAAAATGCAAAATCATCAGAATGTATCCTGGCTACATACCGGAGTCGGCGATGATTCAAGACCCGCCGTCTTGGACTACGGACGACTCCAGCGAGTCATAGCCGAGCTACCTAATCCTAGCGAACAACACCCGTCCTTTTGTGTCTTTCTAGGCGGAAAAGCCAGGGAAAATTACCTCCAAAAGCTGTTCCCAATGAATAATATAAAAAGACGACCTTCGTCTGCACATATCAAACTTCGATACGACATCGCATCGCTGAATGGCGGTCGGCCTATTTTGTTTGCCGATGGATCAATCCCCTCTGGTGATCGACCTTTGCCACGACTAGGTAGCGGAGCAAGTCTCCCCATCACCTGGAATACTTGGCCGAGAAGTATCATCACGGCCTTATGGGCACGTTTAATCTTCTTCTTTACTGATCTTGTTTGCATTTTTATTGATGACGACTCGGCCGTTTCCAGTGCAACTGAATTCCTGTCTCAATGTTCAGAGCTTGGATCTGCCTCCACATTTCCTCCGAGTGTTCGTCCGAAAGTTATTCTCTTTTTAAATCTCCCCGGTAGCAGATATACTTGCCTACCGGTGAGCATTGAAAAGAACTTTGAAAATGCTACATACACGGCATCTTTCTCGGGCATAGAGACAATCGACCTAGGTCCCCGCGAAGTTTCCCCAGCTGTACAGCATGAAAAAGCTAAGGCTACAATTCTTCGGCATTTAGACGTCATATACGCTGTCCGTCATGCCAACCATGCTTGCATTAGTGGAAAACATATGCTAGCATTATATCAATCCGTGCTCCAGCATACATTAGGGCATATCAGTGACCCATTCGATCTAGTCACAGTCACTAGAGAGAATCGGCCTGTTTCTCCGGCGTTGAAGTCTCATCTTGCGCACTACCTGGAGATTGGCAGGAGGGTGGGCTTTCAACCAGAGGACCTAGGCCCAACTATTTCTTCGGCTTTATTTATGGACAATTATGTGCCAGAGATGATAGGTATGTCTTTACCTACATTGGGAACAGAAGCTAATATGGATAGCTCTCGATCCTCATAAGGTTTTCCGGTTATACCGCAATGGTGTTCTTGGAGCATATCGGAAATACGCGCGCTCCCGGGCGGACTTAGAGGAGATCCTAGTACTAATTGAGAATAGCTTTTCTACCTTTTTCGAGCGCTTCCAGCTCGAAGGGAAAACAGCTGCGCAATTACGAAAGGAGCAAATGATGTCCGAGAGTGGTAAACTTTGTCGCTTGAGGAGCAACACAATTTGCCTCTATTGTCTTTTCCGTACCGCTCAACATGTGCTCGCGTGTGGTCATACGTTATGCGACCGCTGTGCGCAAGTATTCGGGAATCCGACTCCTGGGGTGGAGTATCGATTTACTATAAAAGGGTGTATTTATTGCCTTTACTCAAGGCCCCTTATTGTGGACATGCTTCCGCCAACCTCGAGTCCTACAATCCTAGCTATCGACGGGGGTGGTGTTAGGGGGGTAATCCCATTGGAGTTCCTTGGTTTAGTACAGGAGCACTTATATCCTTGCACAATCCAAGAAGTAGTCGATCTCGCTATTGGGACTAGTGCAGGTGAGTGTCAAAGTACGTCAAGGCGCGTATTAATTATTAAACTGGTACCTAGGTGGTATAATAGTTCTGGGACTGTTTATAATGTCATGGAGTGTTCGCAAGTGCTCTACCACTTTTGATGAGCTAGCCTGCCAGATTTTCCGTGAGAGACGTCACTCAAGGTTGCTCATGTTACTTGACCACGTCCACGCAAATACTTCTATCCTTAGACAGGTCGTTCAGTGGGTTCAATGGCTGCTTTATGATAGCTGCTATGATTCCAAGGTCTTCGATTCCGCGTTGCAAGCTGCTTTTGGTTCCCACCGGCGCGTATTTGGGAGTAGCAGGGACGATCCACCAGGGCCACTGCGCTCTGGGCCAAAAGTGGGTGTGGTGACTACGAGTATTTCCAAGGACGCCGGTACTTTCGTGATCGGAAACTTTAATCGTGATCAAAATATTGGCGATCGGACTGGTTGGTGTACCAGCATGACTAGTTCATGAGCAACGGCTAAAATTGATAGGGTACACAATAATACGGCCGGATACCGACTATGAGCCGACCGTGCGGGATGCGTATGATCCGGGTTTACAAATAACTACTTCCACCCTGCTAACAAAGAAATATAGGGGCAGAGCAACCGCCGCCGCGCCTTTGTGAGTTTTCCGACTAGCCCTGCAGTAGTTTGCATTAGCCTAAGGCGCAAGCTGACCAAAGCGCCAAATAGTTACTTTACCCCTGCCGATTTGCAGGGAATAGGCTCCTTCCAGGATGGCGGATTGAAGCACAACTTTGCCGGCGGTATCGCGTGCGACATAGCCCGAGATATTTGGCCCAAATTTGGCGAATCTATTAAGATATTATCACTAGGTACTGGGGTAGTCGACGACCCCCATGATCAGACCCCACACTTCCGCCATATTTTTCGAGATAGCTTTTTACGCCGTGGGTTTGATGCATGGATGTCGACGTTGGATACAGAATATGATTGGAAGAGAATGGAGAGCCAGGCAAATGATCTTGATCTGCATAGACTAAACGTGTCGCTCAAGGGCACGCCGAATTCTATTGATGCTGTTGACGCCATTGATGATTATCGCAATCTATTATTCCAACCCGGAAGCGCCCGGAGGGCTCGTGAAGCTGCAACTATGCTGCTGATCTCCAGTTTCTACTTTACACTTCTCGATTTACCGGATAACCCTGTGAATCCTTTCCGATGTCATGGTATTATACGCTGCCGGGGTTCAGCACAGAAGGTCGTCCAAGCCCTCCAGCGCCTTCATCCAGAAGGATTAAACTACGCATCAGACAGTGGGGTTATTTGTCATTTTGGAGGTATAACTGATATTTGCCACTGCGGCCTATACCGCTATCCGATATCTTTCCTTGTGTCCCACGTCGACTGCAAGATCAATCTATATTTACAAACAAGTTCGAAAAGACGTTGGAGGATCTCGGGGTTTCCAAGTACAATGGCCTCAGTCGCTGCAAAGCAGGGCTTACGATCTCCGTTTGGTATTGATCAGCACGGATCCAGTACGATACCGTGTGGTAGCTGTGATGTCATTGGGGCTAATGGCCTCACATGGGGGAAGCGGCGCAGGAGGGGGTCAGAAGACACGGGCAGTTCGGGATCCAAGCGAGCTTGCCTAACAGCAGACTAAAACGGCTCCCTAAAACGGCTCCAAGTCCTAGGCCTTTTATGTTAGATCCGTAAGAATCAAACTTCTCCTCTGGCAATATTTCGTTCCTACCTCTCTCGATCACTATTATTCTTGTATCAACATGGGGAAAGGCGATCGATATAGGAAAAGAGCGACTACACTCCTATCTAAAAGCCACGAGCTTGCGTTTCTGTGTCAGGCTCAGGTTTACCTCGCTCTTCATCACCCTGATGGACGGTCTATTGTCTATACTTCCTCAGAAGATTGGCCTCCCCCTGATAATGAGCTAGTGAATATCCCCTACAGCCCTGATGAATAATTTTACTTACAACTAGCTAGGAGAGACTTATTCCAAACATACGTCGTGAAAACTTTTCCACTATGAACAAAGCCCGGGCGGATTCAATTTCAAAGTCGACCTCTTACCTGAACCGGCTCCTTGAGTACCTTGGCACTAGAGAACAGTTCCTGAAACAAACGGCCGATCAAATGGATAGTCTGAGGGGGCAATCTGAAACGGTTCTTCCAAGATCTCACCCTTAGGGAATAGCTTCTGAAATCAGCGCATGATAAATAACTAGAAGTTATTACTATATATAATATTGAAGGAGATATATCAAGGGAGCTATTGCTACTTTACCGAATTCTAAATATCTACAAACTATAAACCTATCTTGTTTATCATGTTCAACCTGAGTATTATGAATCCCCCTGAACTCCCCAGAGGGAGTTTATACCTTGGCTATTAGCTTACTTATGGTATCATTGATAATATCCCGCTGTTGCCGAACGTTAGGGTCGCAACTATCTTCTTCAACTGCGTTCTTAAGAGTGCGATTCTTTATATTGAATCATCTCGTTTATGCAAGATCGTACGGCCGCTTACTTGGACTGCATTCGATATCCCGACTTCACCTCATTATATTTATCATTTTAATGACAGCTAATTGCGTTTGCAATTTTGTCGGTATTCACACCTATGCAGAGGCAGCCGCGAAATCAGCACGCTTATCTGTAATCAACTTGGTACCACTATTCCTGGGCGCAGGATACGAGTTTGGGGCTCGGCTTCTTGGAATTTCTCTGAACACCTATGGTTTTATACATAGATCTCTGGCAATTATGGCCTCAATAGAGGCAATAATACATATTATTATTATTACTCGGACAAGCGCAGTGTCTTGGTCTCACAGAGTTGACTTTTATGGATTACTAGTAAGTCCCTAATCTCAAGCCCTTTCATACTCTCTAACATTTATTTAGTCCGGATGTATGCTACTCTCGCTTCTTATTCTGCCATTGGTCCGAAAGAGGGTATACGAGGTCTTTCTCCTTACACACCTGGGCTGCGCTGGCTTCCTTGTTTACGCAATATGGCAACATACTCGAGCGGCTGGTTCAAAATTTGCAGTCTTTCCTCTTTTATTCGCTATAACTGTGGCTGTTACTGAAGCCTTACAGTTATCTCGTGTGGCTTACCGGAATATGGCTATTGGGAAAAGTCCAGCCATACTGATGCTCCAGCCATTCATTGGGGATGTTGCTCGTCTAACCATAAGACTTCCTCGGCCCTGGCAAGTTCGTGCAGGTGAACGTGTTAATATAGGAGTACCACATATTGGTATCTTCTACCTTTTCCAGGCACACCCATTTGTAATCAGCTGGTGGGAAGATGATCTGATAGGACGGGCGAGTTCAATTTCAATTTTATTTCGCCCACGCTCCGGCTTTACTAAGAGACTTTTGGAGCGTATCGAACCTAATAGGGGTATTGGGGCTTGGATTGATGGTCCATTTGGACCCTCGACTATCAACTGGAGGAACGAGGCACTAGGAGATTATGGGGAAATATTCATGGTCGCAACGGGAATTGGGATCGCTGCCCAACTACCATATATAAAGGAGATCCTTGACGGACATGATAAAGCTCGTGTGCGTACGCAAAGGATCTCGTTGGTATGGCAACTGGATAAAGCTGGAGACTGGGAGAGTGCGCGCGATTGGCTTCAAATGCTAGTCAGACAAGACAATGGCCATGTGAGTGCTCTAATATGTGATTCTCAGGCCTGATTTACTAATTTAATAGATCCTACATGTTACAGTCTACGATCAGCTCAGGTCAGATGCCAGAGAATTTGTCCGACGAATTGGGCAGAATGACTTGATTAAAGTCTATAATGGTCTCGTCAATTGGGAAGAGCAAATAAACAACCAGGTCAAGAACAAAGTCGGAAGAATACTTGTTGCTGGTATGGCGCTATATGTTCGATGACAGGAATCAAGCTCACATTTAGTCTAGTATCTGCGCGTACTCAGGTGCGACATCAAATTAGAGACTCGGTGCGTAAGCGGGTGCACGAAGGTGTTGAGCTATTCGAGCAGGAATTCCAACCGTGGAGTCAAACGGGAAGTTGGCGCACGTACCTATGGCCGTAGCAGGGGTACATGGATCCGTTTCAGGGGACAGGCCCGTTTCAGAATCAGTTCTATAAGTTAGAGGATCTTCGCAGAGTAGTGCAACCACAAGCAGAAAATAAAGAATGCAGTCTCCCAGAGCAGAGTTTCCACATATATCTCTTGAAACGCGTTATGTGCGGATGATTGTTGAGTCCGAGCAAGTACCATGGAAATATAATATTCTGGCAAGTTCCGCGCAGTGGATCCTCCTAGCCGGATATCTCGTACTACCGGGAACGTTCACTTCTCTTGAAAAGTCGGACAGCCTCAATGGGACGCTTGAGGGAAACAAAGCTGGAGAGGCTATTTTGAACACTATTCAAAATCCACCCCTCTTGGTGTTGGCATGCTTTCTTTTTGCATTGGGAGCGGCCGTGATGGCATGGCTGTTTTGGGAATACCAAAACAATTATATATGGCTCGTCAACCGGTTGTTAATGTAAGTCCAATAGCATGAGCCGCTATACAAACGTTTACTTACTACAATACCAGACCTACTTTGCTGAATTCACTGGCCGGATTGCTCTCAACTATTATTAACCTCTACACGGCGCATAGTGGTGAATGGTCAATTATGTCACTCCTAAGCGTCATAGCATCTGCGCTCGCTTCCGCTATCTCTCTAAGTCTCGTCATAATTTACAAATTTGGGAAGCTGGAGAAGGTGAAACAGAATCATCGCCAGGAGATAATGCACTGAGAACAAAGGGAAATTAGGACATTCCGGAGGGTTACCGCAGGCCTTACTCATTTTAACAAGTTGCCCGGGCGACTAGGAGCATGTAGCACTAGGGGTAGGTCATAAAATATTCAAGACTTATAAAAACCAGTCCAGGTCTATAGAAGAATAAGTAGACAAGGTAAAATAGAAAGCTGGTATTTAGTGACATTAAGACGTAGGCTAGCCTATCCGCTTATGTAGCGATTCTCTTCGCGAAGTTTGATAGTCTAGTTTCACATGGTTTGCGGATGAATATTTTGCTTCTTTTGATACAGTATTTCCGGAAAACGGTGTCACCACCTACACTCTGTCATTGTTTCCTGAACCCTAATGCCAAGATCCACTAGTATTAGTTTGGAAGTCAATCGGAATATCGATTTTACGAGTACAGGATTTTACAAAACAACGTTACATACATTGTGTCTCATTTGCGTCTGGGTGATCGAAGGTGGCAGAATCTTCCATAGCAATGCAAACAAGTCAAACAATGATTGGTGGATAGCAGTCTCGCGGCTTCGGCCAGCTGTCATCTTTCCTGCACCACGTCGTCGTCCAAGTGGCAATCCTAGTGCTTACTTTGAACCTTGGAACGCTGACAACACGAACTGTGATCTACAGTAGTTACCCTTCGTTGCTTACTGAATACTCATGATCCTGCTGATCAGTCTGTCAGACAGAGTTTCCCTAACTGATGCGTTGTAGCACCCATCGTGTTCCAGCTAACATGCGATGGTACCACACCTAGGCTCCTCAGTAGCATCTGCTGCATTGAAGGGATGACTCACGCTGCTTTCGGCAATGACGATACCTACCAATCTCAGCTGCCTTATACATGGGATCAGACTCCCTCGTATGCTCCTACCCCTGGCCGCGAATGCACACCGTCCTTAATTTGCTCGACTCCTGACCCCGACCAAATATTTAGTGAACGTTCATCGCCCTTTCACCAACCACAGTCTGAGCAACTAGGTTTTCGGCAAGTGGATCCACAGGATGGTGCTAGAGGACATGAGGATCAACAACTAATTAATATTCATTACCAGATCGAGTGGAGGGTAAAACTAAACAACCGGGTTGTGGCAAAGGACACGGAACAAGACCTAGCTCTACCACCTAGTTCTTACTGGGGACGGATAAGAGAGTCCGCTGGAAATGTTCTACGGAGAAATATCGCCCGAAATCGACGGGTGAGACTCGATGATATGAACCTGGTGGTATTTGTTCAGGAAGATCTCTGGCCCTAGCCTTGAATCCTTCTGAAAAAGTAAATTATTGGGTCTTGACAGAGAAGCGTCAGACGATATCCGGTCCTGACCAGGACCTCTGAGACACATTAGGTGTGCGCTACTTGATGTCGTCGATGGTGGATCATTTATCATTGTCCACTGACGAAGTAACCTAGTAGTATGGAACGAAAAAATGAGGGGCGGTTGATAATATCTTTGCGGCGTCACTGTAGATCGAGCTTGGCTATTGTAACTCAAAGACTTCCACGTGAAAGGAGGTCGGCCTTACACGTCTTCGTAAAGGGCTGATTCTCGCCGAGGATCGTCTTAGTTCCAGCACCTCGATGACTCGCACAAAAAGCTTCTCTGCCTAATCCAACCAGCCCTAGTCTACGTCGACGCCAGGCTGGCCACGCTCGTGAGCGTGTCGAGATGGTCCGCACCGAGCCTCGTATACTTTGCATACTTTGCACGTATGGGGCTAACCAAGGACTCAGACGGCGTGGAGGTGCCACTGATGCTCTGGCTGAACGAACAGGAGGCAAAAGTAGCTTTAAATCAAGGAGGGGAAGCATGATAAAACTACCATCCGTGCTACTAGGTGTCAGGTGAGTGACGTAGGCGGTGAGCACGGCGGAGAATAGGCGCTAAAATCATGCACTGAACACTCCTACCACAGTGGCCCTCACCGTCACAATACATCATCCTTCTATCGTTCTCTGTACCGTTATCTGAGGTCTGCTGGATATCAGTGCAATATGACACCGAGACTACCTATGCCAAAGTCACGTTCTATTAGCGGACAACGCAAACCTCAGAAAAGGAAGAGGATTGTCGTGTCATGTACCGAATGCCATCGGCGGAAGCAAAAGGTAGGGAACCTCAGGAGGTAGCTCAACAAAGGTTTACTAAAGGTTGAATAGTGTGACCGCCAGTACCCATGTTGCAACTGTATCAAGCGAGGTACGCAGGTATGTGTACTTCCGAAAGCAATCTTGCGTATTGTCTGATTGGCGACCGCAGAATCTTTGCCAATATGACGCTGAACCGAAGGGCTGCCAAGCCACACGAAGCGGTTCTGGTGAGGGTGATTCTTCGGAAACCAGCCGTGGCACGAATATGGTTCATATCTGCCAACCTGCTGAACCGAACACCGAGTGGTCTAGCGAGTTTCAGGACAAAATTCGAGATTTTGGATACTCCAGCCACGGCAATTACAACTCCATGAGCCTATTGCATACTGCTGAGCTGTGTGGCGGTCAGGCCACTAGTTTATCTAGCTCCCGTACCACAAACCAGGCCACTTTCCGAAATGATGCGAACCGCAAGTATAAGGAAGCAGTCCGCCAGCTGCCCTCACAGGCCTGCATCGACCTCTTGGTCCAAACATTTTTCTCCGACATCAATTGGCAGTACGACCTGCTTGACCAGGAATCCTTCAAGGAACACCTGGTCGCATGGAGAGAGATATCATACTCCGACCTTCAAGTGGGCTTCGAAAGATTAGCGCTCGAAACCGTTGTGTTTCCAGCACTACTCTTTCAAGTCCTCGCACACGCCCTTCTTTTTCACCCTCCTCATGATGAAATGATCGGTTCTCTCATTACCATGGCTGATATGACCTTCCATGATCTTGGAGGCGAATATAGCGATACAGGTGCTGACTTACTGGCACTAGTGGGGAAAAGGGATATAACAATCGCCACTGTACAAGCAGGTTTGCTACGAGCCTCGTTCTTGAAAAGCAGTGGTAAAGTTATTGAAGCCTGGCATGCACTCGGGGCAGCAATCCGCGACGCACAGGAGATTGGTCTACATACCGGACGAATTGTATCTGATCAATCTCCAGTGGGGCCGAAGCGCGGGAGAGAAAAGGTCAGTCTCGTGGGTCACAGAGTCTGGGTGGTCTTGCATATTTGGGACGTCCACATGGCTGTCGTTCTCGGCCGGCCGATCGTCACCGATATTCAAATCGATCACTTTGCCCGCACAATAGAGGATGAGGAAAAGCAGCGAGAATTATTTTGGCATTGGCAGACCGAGACCGAACCCCCTCGACCATTTGATATCATCCTCGCCGGCTATAATGTGGCCTATCGATATTTCAAGGACATTCACCAACTGGAACATAACGGTGCTAGATCACAAGACTACCCCATTGTTGAACACATTAGCGCTGCAATCAAAAAAGGCTTAGAACGTTTACCCTCTTGGTGCCGTCTGGAAAATCCAGACACGAAGTTTGATGGATTACACGGGTGCCAATGGTTACCAGTTGCTCGAGATGGACTATCGTCGCTCATCCACTTTGTTATTCTGGCACTTCATCGACCCTTCATATTCTCTGTTGCCAATAGTCGCACAGAAGCCCTGGAAGCTGGGAGATCCGTTCTTCGTGCACAAGAACGACTATTTGAGCAGTCAGAGCCACGCCAGCGCAAGGTGTTTAATTTTGTCTATGCTTCTTTCGATGCGATTGTTCTCATTGCAGCACTCTGCCTTGTTCCGAACGAGGATCGTGAACAACAAACAGAGTGTATCGACGTTGTTGAAAGGGGGATGCAAAGGCTGAGCATAATTGGCCAATCCAATTTCATGGCAAAGTCAGCACATGGCGTTGTCTGCAGCTTATACCGTCGTTTAGCATATCGGCTCGGCATCTCCGAAATCGTTGAAGACACTAGACCACCTTTCACCAGTCCAGAATGGATCCCGCCCAATAGCGATACAGATCTTTCTCATAGGGCGCCGTCAGAACCTTTTGATGCCGTTCTACCTCCGCGTCCTACCCACGACCTATTATTCGATCATCTTTCAATAACACAAGTACCGTTCACAGATACACCCGACAGGTTTTCCTTGGACCCGCTTACTGTCAATATTACAGATGGATGGAATTTTGAAGGCGACTTCTCAGATACCAGCTTTTGGAGTTTGATGAACGGACTTAACCATTGAAATGTACATGTCCTTAGTTGCATCCTATTTGATCCCGGCAAACCAGGTTGCAATATCCCCCACATTACGATCAACGCAATCCGGCTGGTCGTAGTGTTGGAAGTGGGAAACCTCGTTGTTCCAGATCAACTTTTTCTGACTTGTGGGAATGGAATCGTAGTGGCGCTTCGCGGCCGCCGCATTCATACAGTTGTCGCCGTGGATCAGCAGCGCTGGCTTGTTCAGCTTCGCCACGCCAGGTACGGTGGTATAGTCAAAGTGATCCAAGTCGCTCATCACTGCGTATCGGTTTTCAAATCCCTTCAGTGTCCACGGTCCATACCAGGACCAAACAACTGGCCCCGGAAGACCGGCCAGCGACCCTGTATCAGGATCAGCGGCCTTCGGATCAACCAGCGGCTGGTACACCACTTCCCCGGTCTTGTTGTACAATTCACGGGCCTTTTTAGCTCGTTCAAGCCGGGCTTTGTACAGGGCTTCCCCCTGTTCGGGAGTGGGCATTTTCATCGCCGCTATGTCTGCACCAGGCGACCATGCAACACATCCAGCGCAAATCATGTAAATGTCGGTTTCATGGTCTCGGTAGTATCCAGAGACAGAGGCCACGCCTGCAACTCGGCCGTCGTAGGATGCCACATCCAAGGATTCCGGGCCGCCCTGGCAGATACCGACTAAGAAGAGCCGAGATGGATCGACATCGCCGCGTGCCGATAGATAGTCAAGGCCTGCGACCATGTCCTCGTTTTTCATTTTCGGGTTTTCTTGTCGTCGGGGTTGGCCGGTGCTTTCACCAACGGTGCGAGGGTCGAAGATCAGAGCTGCGTAACCTTCATCTGCGAGACGGGTTGCGTATTGCAACGGCGCTTGCTCTTTCACAAAAGAATATGGGCCAGTTATAACAACACCGGGTGGTTCCGTGACATTTGTGGGATAAAAGAGAATCCCGGCGACAGTGTCCCCATGAGAAGGATATTTGACTCTTTCAGTGTTGTATTGACCATGAGAAGGCATTTTGAATTCGATTCAGGGAAGTCTGGTTATGAGGTTTGACTGAGAGGATCTTGATGTTCTCAAGGCGACGAATCTGGCTGGGCTTAAATAACCTAAAGCCATCGGCGTTATGCCGTGGTCATGGCCTCACATCGGTTTATTGTAGGTTTCACAGAAACCTATGACGCATTAGATTCAATGGGCAGCAGAACAATTCCCAATCATATTAGCGTGACTAACTCCGTTTTCGTATTTCTACAATTTATCGCCGATAAAAGCGGGTCAGGTAGGGCCTAACGCCGATAGACCAATCAAGGGCAAATAAGCCGTGGACCTTATACAAAAGTGCTCGTTTAGTAACGCTGATATCCAATCCTCAATTCTGATCCGCATGGGCTAGCGAAGTACCCACTGTTTTGGTTGAATGTTGCCGCGTCATTGGTCCAGCTGTCTTTCGTGGTCCAAAGTACCAGCCTGATGTACTAGTATTCCATGTTTGGAAAGTTGAGCGCCTGTGATTGAGAGGAAGGTTGCATTCCATTGAAGGGTATATTTAAGGGGGAGCTTCCTGGCGCTGACCGTCTCTTTTTAGACTGTTGGCTCTCCAGTATTTGCCTCTCTCCCGTACATCAATCTTCACGAACATTGTGGGGGACGTCCAGTGAGACGGCAAGGTGCCGCCTTTCTCCACAAAGGCGATCGGGCATTTTAAATGAAGGCGCCTCGGTCCGTAATGCTTTCCCCGGTCACATCTTACCAGCAATGTGGTCCAAGATAGCATGACGAGGAAAGACAACACATCAGGTTATAAACTCCCCACCAAACAAATTCTTGACTGGGCGGGTTTTCTTCGGCATCCAGTTGAGCGTCTCGCTCGTTGAGCATTCGTTGAGTGACAGACGACCTTCCTTTTTTCTCTGTCCTACCTGAGGTAGTTCTGGAGAGACGACCATCCTCGACATAGTTAAAAGGAAATGCTTAGCCTCGGTTTCTTGCCTGGAACGAACAGTTCTCCCCATCTAAGCAGCTGTCTTTCGACGGCAGTCCAATCAATATCGAGATGGTCAATCGCTTCATTAGGTCGCGTTGGGAGCGATAGTTCACCGACACAACGATCCTCAAAGAGTGCGGCATCTGTCGAACATTTGAAGACGCGAGAGAGTAGAATACCATCCCGGGTATATGCAGGAAGTATCTGGTACCGTTGATCGCGATGGAATTTCGACAACTTGGACAGGTGTCGTACCAAGGGGAGACCAGCCCGTCCTTCTGAACCCTATCCTCTTATCACAGCCGGATTCACCAACGTGGACGAGATGGTATGAGCAGAACTCTGAGATAAGATGACAGTAATCATCACGTAAATCTGGGTTTCACTCTTTTGTCGAGCTGTCTTTTTAGACTACCCTTTGCGACGTAGGGCGTCGCTGATCGTGGACTTCCGGAATGGATACGTCGAATTCATCCAGAAAGAAAAGCTTCATCTCATAAAGGTATAAATCCGATTTTTCAGGTAAATGGTCACAGAGGGCTTCCAGCATTATCGGCGTGATGCTTCGTGGCCGTCCACCTTTGATGGGTGGAGCTTTGATGCTGCGAATAGGCGTCGGCTAGACCGGATCCTAGTGATTGCGCGCTTGCTGCAGCCAGCAGCATTAGCCATCTCGGAGGTACTTAGTTCGCCGCTGCTTATCATGTCATGAATAAACATGAGTGTAGACTTGGCTACGTTGGGAGCCATGTTTCGTTGCACCGCTGATTAGTGGTGATGGAGAACTCAATTGCATTGGGAATGTCGACGTGGGGCATTGAGGTAGCAGGTGTTACACTTTGACAGGTAATAAACAGTCGGCAATGCTAATATGATGATCCGGTAATTTACAGTACAAGGCCTAAACCGGACAATTTATTCTGATTATTCCGAAAATAGTTTCGAGTTCCTTGGCATTAGGGTTCTGGAAACAACGAAAGAGTGTAGGTGGTGACACCGTTTTCCGGAAATACTGTAGCCTATCATCTTTTTCTTCGCAACTATTCAATATCGTTAATCTGTAAACCTCTGCCATCGAATATACCCCAGGATTAGGTCTATCTGTACCCGAATATTCTTGTTAACCAATTGGTTACCAATCTGCTCAATCTTTCTAATTGCTTCTTGTGCAGCCACAAACATAAGAGATAATGTTGTAGGGCAATTATCTAATACGGCGTTATAGAGAGCGACTATCTATTCTTTTGCCTTATGATGTCAGGATAAATAGTATGGATCTATATGTTGTTGGGTCTATATGTCGTTGCGACTTGTCATACAGAATCTTTAATAGCGGAAGGCTGGGGATGGGGACAATTTGATATCTTTATTGGAATTACCTCCATTTATCCACTGACACTATTCTGTTTTAGGGATGAGTATCTAGTTCGCGTGAGCAACGAACTCATGGTGAGAGTAATTTTGTTATTCTGGGGATATAATGTCAGCGCCAAGGGTCCCTTCCCTCTTTTAGCTCGACTATTGTTTTCCTGCTAGTTTTCGGATCTGATAGTGTCCAACTAGATGCAAGTATTCTCAGGAGCCAACGCGGAGGCCGATTGGTTTTCGTCACATGATCGACAATATCGGATGCCATCTGAAACGGATCCTTGTGCCCACCTAGGGCTTAGGAGACACATAAACGACGCAGACAGCCAGCCTCTGTGACTCACCATGGCGAACTCAAACCGAACAACTATCCTTCCTCATTCGCTTGATGATTTAGACGTTGCCACACACTGTACCCAAGAAACGAGTGATAACACCCCTCGACGTGGAAATCCTTCTTCTAATACGTCTCTTTTGGATCCACGGAAGAAGTCCACTGTCCAATACCATAAGTCATGCTACGTCGACCAAGCTGGAGAGGGTGTTATAGCCCTTAGAGACGTCGATAGTCTTCCGGTCTGTCTGATCAAAGAGCATCCAGGCCGAGTCCTTCACTCATTGCCATCTTTCTCCCATAAGAACCTGGTTACACTTCTGGACTGCTATTACAGCCGCTGCACTACTTACTTAGTTTATGAGTATGAGCATTTTGCTATTTCTCTCGGGTGCGCAGCAGCAAGTGTGCATTTCAACGAAGCCGACATCGCCACAATTTGCAAGGAGCTACTCCAGGGGCTCGAATATATCCACCACGACCTGAAAGTGGCTCATGGACATATCGACTGTAGCAATATTCTGATAACCCAGACTGGGGGAGTCAAGATAGGTAATCATTCCGCACTACTAAAAATGCTATCACTAAAAATTTAACAGCCAATGTCGGAAATAGCCTGATCAAAAGATGCCCAAAAAATCTATTTCAAGCAGATATCAAAGCTGTTGGAGCGATCGTAATATTTCTCAGTGATCGGAAAGCTTTGATCTCCGAATCAACAGACGGGCCTTCCGAATTATCACATATGGCATTATCATTTATAAAGAAGACAGAAAACTCGCCTCTAAAGAAGCTCTTGAAGGTGAATTCAAATGTACTTTCTTAATATCCTATCGCTGACGAACTACGAGCAGGATGATTTCCTGGATCTTGCAAACCCAGGAGGAACTTGGAGTTTAAAGAGACACTACTTTGATGCTCTTCCTCTTGAAATTCGGATTAGCCATCGTCTTAGATCTACGTGATACTGATTTTGAAGATAGAAAATACAGCTTTTCAGTATATGCTAAGAGAGAGCTTAAAAAACTTGTTGAAAGAAATTATTCAAGGGTAGTGAGCAAGCTATTTCAGGTGATACGTATATATTATACTAATATGGATCGTACAATGAAACTGTTACCTAGCTCATGACCTAGCAAGGGCCCTTCTAGATCTAGATGTAGGTCGTAGGTTGAAATCCCCTCTCTCCCCATCCTGGCAGTCCCACTGCTCTGTGCGCTTAGTTAGTTGATCCTCCAGTTGTTCCGCGCACTCTGTGTAGGTCTACTCCGTACAGCTCGCCCAATTAGTTCGCCTCGGCCCTTCAACTCTCTGGCTTCGTATATTCTGACAAACCAGACACCCTAGCTTCAAACCCACGGTGCCATTTTAGATAGGAACTAAAGGTAGCAGTTTGTCTAATTATGATCGCTCCACCTCCCGGCCGTTTCAGGACCGCCGCGCTGTTTCAGTGCCCCCGCGCTGTTTCAGATAGGAGTAGAGCGTAAACCGTGAAACGGTACTGCAGCACTATTTTGGAACCTTACATGTCTAGGTTCATGAGCAAGTACTTAGCTATAAAGCAAGGTCTCTCCTGCAACATTCACCAGTAGAAACTCTTATGGCTTTTAATTATATCTAAATATGGCTAAAGGTGGTTCGAGACAGAAAAAGAAGGCCAAGACTCGGGCAGCCCGTGATATCCAAACACCTGCTCCTACAGATGGCGGCTCTGAACCAGAGTCCCCACAAGCTGAGGGCTCACGGGCCCGGGAATCAAGAAGCCAGGCTGATCAAGATAAAGGCAAATCCCCAGACCAAAGGACGAGATATGGCAGAAGCCCAACCCGCGAGGGGGATTTTGCCCCTAATGCGAGCGACCATGAATCAAACGACCAAACAGATATCGAATTGAACGATGCTTCTGATCAGGATGCCCCAGTGGAAAATAAGCCAAGTCCGTTGAGTCGCTGGGTGAAAGAAGTCATTCGAAAGGAGACAGAAAATCAACCTGATATGGCCGAACGGTTCTTCATGGCGGGTGAACCAAACTATGCTGCATGTAAGGAATTCTTTCGAAATCTGAACAACAAAATTCGAGGCGCCAATAGGGAAAATAATGCGACAAATATCGATGCCGGTGTCATTCCTGAAGCTTCTTACAATGCATTCTGCGAGGCCTGGCAACGTGACGAAAGGGATGCAGAGAAAAAAGAGTCTCCAGAAATGTTCTGGGAATCTTTTAACAAAACACATAAGCTTATAAAACAGTTCAACAAAAGACATTATCTTCCTCAGTCTTGGAATATTAGCCAAGCATGGGCGGAGCAATATATCGGGACACCAAACCCGCAGGCTGAGGAAGATGAAGACTCTTTGTATAGCGACAATGACCAACCTGTTCCGAGTGAGCTCTCGGCGAGTGAAGAGTCTAATGCCAATTCCGACATTGATTATGACGACAAGCAAACAGAACTGGATGCATTAGAGGCAAGAAGCATTAAACAGCAACGCCGAATGAGTTCAGCCAAAGTCTTGTATTGGTGGCCTAAGGGTACAGGTTCCCAGATCTTTGTACGCTACGGAGACCGGTCCACGCCAATCTATCATATTCGGGCTGGGTCACACGAAAGCTACAATCGAAGTAACGTCGAACGCGTTTTAACTACAAAGACTCGTGGTCTAGCCAAAAGGCTAGGGGTCAAGGATGGCCTTGAAGAAGAGTTTTGGAAATACACGCGCAAGGATGTACAAGATATCCTTGGTGTTCGTATGTGGGTGTCCGTATGTGGGTGTCACATGACCCACACACTTAAGCTTCCTCTCATGTAGATAGATCCTCCATCATCATTCATATGCATGGTCATCCTTCCATCGTACAACCTCACTCTCTCAGGTTATGAGCCCTCCTGCTCGTCTTCAGTAGAGTCTCACATCTCTACTGTGCCCCTCGCTTACGCGTGCGCTGGTGACCTCGCCGTCGCTGGTTTTATCTTAACCTCGCTGTTGCTCGGCAGCAGCACTTTTCTGGGCAGTCTTTCGTCCTGTCTACCCCCTACTATCTCTAGTATATTTACTCACTGCTGATACGCGTCAGTGGAGTCCCTGTAGGGTTTATAGTCCAGTTGGCAACTCCACTGGAACATATATATATATATATTTACCTTGGTTGATTCTACGTTAACTATCTATCCTATTGTCTTTTTAATACTAGATTTAAACTCTATATAGTTAGTTCTATTAGAGCACTAAGTTTTAGCTTAATTTATTAATAAATCACTTTACTGTTACGATTCTCTATAAATATATTAGTCTGTACTGATCTATACTAGATTTCTATCTAATTAGGGATTTAAAAAGATATAATCTTTTTTATTTAATTAATCAGCTTTTATACTGCTTCTTTGTTATTATAGGTAAAAAGAAGATCACTGATACTATACTAAAGCTTTAAAGAGCTATAAATTGGTATCTATAGATATATACCCTATATATTATACTTAATATCTAAGATAAAGAACTTTAGTATATTATTATTAGCTAAAATCAGCTAGTTTATTAGGACCTAGTTACTATACTATTTTAAGTAAAGATAATTTATTATATAGCTCTTTAATTTAATAAATTTAAGAACTAAGTTACTATTAATAATTAATCTAACTAAGTATAAAAGTATATAACTACTCCTAATAAAAAGTATTAAATCTAGTAATCTCTCTAGAACTAAGCTCTTTATCTGCTTAATACTACCTTAGATAATAACTTATAATTATTTATCACTAAATATAATCTTACTACTAAAGTATACTAATCACTAATTATTAACTTTAGTACTGCTATATCTAATACCTTCCTAATCTACTATAATAAATAGATTTTATACTATTATTATAGAAATAGTAGTAATCTTACTTAATTTATTACTAAATAGTATTATCTCCTAAATAAACTAGTTAAGATCTTTAGACCTATTTAATATCTTTTAGAATATTAGCAGTTTAGCCAGTTTATAACCACTATATATATAACACTAGAGATAGAACTATAGTTCTAAACCTTTAAACCTAATCTAATAAAACCTAGTTTTATAGAGTATATATATACTAACTTTCTTAACTATAAGATATATAGGAAGTGCCTAACTACTATATTAGCTACTATTTAGTAATAGAAATCTAAGAAGAAGGATTTAAAGGATAAAGATAATAAAAAAAAGAAGTTCTATTAATATATATATTATATTTAGAAAGTTAGTTATACTAAGGCTAAATACTCTTTTAATCCTAAAAACACTAAAAAAGATTAATCTATAACCTTTTTATAATAGAATTAGTCTAAGTATAGAGGATACACTAGTTATAGATCTTATTAAGGCAGTTATTATATTACCACTATATTAATATAGGACTATATTTAAAAGATTAATAATAATAACTTACTATAGCTATCTTAATAATTCTTAAATATTATTTATATATAAATTGCCTATATTTATATATCTATTCTATTTACTAGTAATAGTAATCTAAAAGTTAATTAATAGATACTAGATTTTAGTATATCTAATTATATAATATTATATTATTTAAATTTTATTAATTTTAATAAATATTATATCTTAGTTTTTATAGCTAATAATACTATTTAATATACTAAAGGGTATAGTAATATTGCTATCTCTATTTAAGACTAGTACTCTAATTACTAAGATAAACTTTTATTAATTATCTTAAAGAACTACTAGTTAGTGCTAATAATAGTATCTAACCTAATCTTTTACTATAAACTTTATAATAATAATTATATCCTTTCTATCCTTAGTTTATATACCTTATTAATTAATAAAATATCTAATAAAATTATAGCTATTAGCTATAAAGAGAATTCTTAGTATTAGATTATAATTAGTCCTAATATATAATTAATCTATTTTATAAAAGCTAACCTATTTATTTATTTAGTATCTATATTAGATACTAAAAGTCCTAAATCTATCTTAATAGACCTTATATATTACTATATATATTATATTAGTAAATATAAAGTCTATTATATACTAGAATATATAAATAGAATTATTATTAAAAAAGACTTAGCCTTTAAGTATCTTTATCTACTATACTTACTTAAAAAAGGTCACTTACTCTTATTTAGTTAATCTAAGCCTATTTATACCTATTTAAATAATATAGTTTATATTAATATATAAAGATCTATTAATATTACTACCTATAAAGGCTATTACTTTTATATATCTTTTACTAATAATATCTCTTACTTCTACTAGGTCTATCTTCTCTATATAAAAAATAAGATTATATAGTGCTTCTATAATCTTAATATTTACTTTAAAATTTAGTTTAGCTATTAAATTAAGTATATATAAGGTAATAATATCTATAAATATAACTTGTTTACTAACTACTACTAAATATATAGAATTAAATAAAACCCTATACTATTTTATATACTATAGCTAAATAGTATTATAGAAGTAAAAAATTACTAATTTATTAAGCTATTTATTATAATAATATCTAAATATTAAATTCTAAAGTATCTTTAAAAAGAGCTACTATTTAGTGTAAACTACACTATAAATAGGTTATAGTATTTAAAGATAGATATAATACTATATAAAGTCTTTTATAATAAATAACTAAACTTATCTAATCTATATATACTAAGATACTAAGTATAGTATCTTATTCTAAAAAAAAAATATATAACTAAGCTATCTTTTTATATAGCTAAAGATCATCTACTAAGCTATAACTATAATAGTTTATATTATATTTATAATATATATTTAAAAAAGATAATAGTCTTTTATTATATTATCTTTTAAAAGTTAACCTTATAAAAGCTTTTACACCTTAATTATAATCTAGATACTCTATCTAAGTATATAAATCTCTATCTTAAAAAGATAAAAACCTTACTAGATTATAATTAATCAGTAGCTTATTACTATATACCTACTAATTTTATTAATTAAAAGTCCCCTAAACTAGTAATTTATTTTATATAAAAACTATCTACTCTAATAACTATATAACTTATACTATAAGCACTAATCTTAATTAATTAAACACTTATACCTCTAAAACCTATATACTATTTATCTATTATCCCTAACCCCTATATTCCTATTATCTATACACCACTATCTAAATATACTTATACACTAAATACTATCTTAAAAAAGAAGATAATACTACAGAAAGAAGTTTTAGATAAAGTCTAGCTAATAGAGATTATTACTAAAAAGGTAAAACTCTATAATACTAAGATAAAAGGGGGTAATAAATTAGTCCTAATAATCCTTTTTAAATTATCTAAAGAAGGCTTTTAATATTTAGTATATATTTAAAAATAAATACTTTATTAATAAACTATATCTATATATATTAAAAATATTATTAATAGAGCTTATTTAATCTTATAATCTACTAAATTAATTAGCTAAAACTTAATTAAAGTTCTAAACTTATAGTATAAAGCTATATATTTATATAAAAAAATAAAATAGTTAGTTACCACTAAAAAAAAACTATAGTATTAATACCTAAATAGAATCTTATAAGTTATTAACAGAGTCTATAGAAAGAAGACTTTTTCTCTTTAATAGATATTTAAGATTAAAACTAATAATATCTATAAAGTATACTTAGTAATATATAACTTTAAATAGATACTACTAGACTATAATAAGATCTATTTAGTTATTACTAAATCTATTTTAATAAAAATCTTTATAACTATTACTATAGTATTAAACTAAAAGATTTATTATATAGACTATATTATAATATTTCTTAACACTAAACTAAAAAAAAAGATTTATATTAACCTATTTAAACTAAAATAGAAAGACTATCCTAATAAAGTAAGATAGCTAATTAAGATCTTTTATAAATTAAAATAATCTTTTTAAAAGTAATATAATCTAATTTCTAGTATCTTAATCATACTTAGTTTTATACACTTTTAATCTAATAACTTAGTATTTAGTCTTTATATAACTAATTATTATATTTATATACTTATCTTTATAAATAATACACTAATTCTATTACTAACTAATTTAGATATTAACTAAGTAAAGACTAATCTTATTTATTACTTTAACCTAACTAATAATAAATATATTAAACAGTTTACTAATATTAATATCAATTTTAGAATGAATAGATTAATTTATCTCTATTAAATATCCTATATAGATAAGATCTTAGTATATTTTAGTATAACAATCTATAAACTAGTGCTAACTCCTTTTATTAATAAAAATATCCTATAATCTTCTTAATTAACAGCTTCTAGTGACAATATTAATCTATATAGAAAAATAGTTAAATTACTTATATAGCTAATAATCTTAATAAGACTAAATATTGCCTATACTATCACTAAACTTATATAGTATATATATAATCCCTTTTAAGATTATCTAATTATTTTTTACTGTATCTTTTAATATTTTTTTAGCACTAAAACCCTAAAGATCACTTACTATTCTATATTAATTAATAGCTTACTTAGCTACTATAACGCTAACTAAATAGGATAACACTCTAAAGACTATATATTAACTTTTAGCTATATCTTTAAGCTTACTAATAGCCTTATTACTTAAGTATTAAAGAAATAGACTATAGTTACACTAAGCAGTATAGAAGCTAAATATATTACAGTATCACTTTTTTATCAGGAAATAATATAGATTTAATAGTTTTTTAATAAGATAAGACTCTCTAAACTAACACTATAACCTACATTTATCTATAGAGATAATAAAGGATATCTTAATTTAACTAGGAATCCTAAATTCTATTAACATATATATCACATCACTATCAAATAGCATTATATACGCGACGAGGTACGCAAGCTTACCTATATATTCCAATAGGTCTCCTCGGTTGAATAGGTCGCCAATAGTTTAACTAAACTGCTTAAACGGACTAAATATAACCGTTTTATCAGCTTACTGGGTCTCACGACCTAAACTGCGCTTTCCTGCGCTGATTCCTGGCCTCTGATTGGCCAGATCAAATTGCATACTCGATGGACGTCGATATCATCTGTATCTACAGCTCGGTAGCTAGGGGGGTGTTCGTATGTGGGTGTCCGTATGTGGGTGTCACATGACCCACACACTTAAGCTTCCTCTCATGTAGATAGATCCTCCATCATCATTCATATGCATGGTCATCCTTCCATCGTACAACCTCACTCTCTCACCTTGTCTTCTTGTGATGAGGGTCGACGACAAGAGATTGTTTGCCACTTAATATCGGGCTTGGCTCTATCAGATAGCACCTCTCCCTCCAGGTCGTCGCCTAATCCACTCATATGCGTGTTGCAAAGATACAGCGAATCTATGAAGGCGACAGCGTTGGGTCAAGGGAATCCGACAAAGTCAAAAAACCGACCATTTGCATGTTTTCGAGAGCTAGTCTTTTGCTCCATGTGTGCCGTTGTAAAATTTACTACCAAGAGCGAAACCGTGTATGACGTTATGCGATCCGTTTATGGGTCGGATGCCTGCTCGGAACGGTTCAGAGCACTAATTCGTGGTGCTAAATGGGCAAACGAAGCTATTTACCATCTATCTCGGACTAAATGTGGTCTACGTAGCTGGGACATAATCTACACTGGTATGTTGCTCGTTCTGAAAACATGTCGGAGGAGCTAACTCTGGATCATCAAAGTTGAGCGCCAAGTCGACTATTTCATTCGATTGAATTCTACCATTCAACCTGATGTCTTGATAAAGGGGCTAGATAAAGACTTCTACCCAGAGGAATCGTCAAAGACATCAGTGCCCTTGGCAATTCCTTCCATCATACAGAGGATTTTCAACTATAAAGTACCGTACGTTACTTGCTCCAGATGCGGCACATTCGCTAAAATTATCGGTGCAGTCTGGAAGATATTTGTGAAGTTCTGGGGTATCCATTTTCCGATTATCAAAAACTAGAGCTTTCTGGTCTCGAACGATTTCTTCTGGAGACCAAAAAAAAAAAAAGAAAGCCGGGAACTCTCCCCCACTTTTTCAAAAGACGCCGTCTAAATACAACTTCATTATCCCAAGGTAAGGCGGAATACCGGAGTTCTTTCTTTTCCGTCGTATTTGAGGTTGATTATTATAGACGATTGTGCCGAAACTTCGATATCTCGGTCAAGCAGGACCACTTATTCATCGTCCTCTGTGCCGTCCATATGCCACCCCGTGATAGATAGCTCGGTGGAAGCTTACCCAAACGACACGTCAACACCAACGCAAGGATCTGTCATTGAAACACCGAATTCGAATGATGAAATATCAGATGGCAGTAATAACGACACTTACCAGTCAATCGGCAGCATGTCCGTGCCACCTATCTCAATTTCGCAGTCCCCTCGACGTCACAACTTGTTGGAGTCCACCACTTCACCCTCAGAGGATGTACGGGGTGCATCTCCCACAGCTCACGAATTCGAATTTGAGAACCAAGGCATTTCACCTCCAAGCCCAGTCTCGAACTCAGACTCTCTTGACAGAAGGTCAGGTGAACCTGGTGAACCTAGAGATGAACGGGCTTCATATAATACCAGCCCGTCACGGCGGCTGAATGACTGTGTGCAGCTGAACAGGCGCACAAATGCATCTTCGGTACAGCAAGCCCCTAGCCCGTCGCCACCGATCGAATCACTGTGCGATTGGGGAACAGGAGACGTCTCTCTATTGCAACAACCCTGGAATGCTGCATCACAGGTCAACTTTGCATTGCCACCACCGATCGAATCACTATGCGATTGGAGAACAGGAGATATCTCCCTATTGCAACAACCCTGGAATGCTGCGTCACAGGTCAACTTTGCATTGCCACCACCGATCGAATCACTATGCGATTGGAGAACAGGAGATATCTCCCTACTGCAGCAACCCTGGAATGCTGCATCACAGATCAACTTTGCATCATCACCACCGATCGAATCGCTATGCGATTGGGGAACGGGAGACGTTTCCCTATTGCAACAACCTTGGAATACTGCGCCATAGGCCAACCTTACATCGTCACCTCCAACTGTCATTGATCAGGGGATGATTACACCCTTTCATCAAATCTTAGAAACCATCAGCTCACCCTTTAATCGGCCGTTATTCTACTACTGTCCTTCATCAAAAGAGAACGCTCGCTTGTGATTCTCAGAGACTAGCTGTCAAGGGTCTCCAGTACGTCACGCACAATGGTTCATACTCTCCGGTGATGACAGTGCCAGTAACGTAAAAGAATGATTAAATATTCTCTGATATACAATAATGACAGTGCTGGATAGATATAATCTAATCTGATTTGAGCAACGGCGTATTCTAACGAGGTACAAAAAATAAAGTAATTGCACCCGCCCCCAAAACAGGTTCATTCTTGACTTGAATATATGACCCGCCCTTCAATGAGCCTCCCGGGTATATCTGCATTTCGTCCGATATCGCTACAAGGTATCCTTGTTTTCCAGTATTAATCAATTTTGTAGAGGTCGACCAATATCTCAAACGTCCTTCCCAGGTCTAGCAAAATTAGTGAGATGCCGTGGAAAACGAAGAGTATCAATGCCTACCTCGTCGAGCTTAAGTTCAACTTTCATGCGAGAAATTAACCCTGCAATTTCGTCCCCGCCGTATTTCTTGTTTCCTTTTTCATCCTCTTCATATGTGGTGACATTTGGTATCTTTGCTTTCATCTCTTTTCGAATGTCATTTGCGGCTGACGGTAATTCTTGGGTTTCCATTGAATGGCAAGTTATTGCTAAATGAACTGATATAATTTGAGATTAGCATTTTTCTTTTTTTACGTTGGAGCATTGGCGTACCTTTAAAAGTTGCGACCACGATTAAAAAACCACAATTTTCTTCGTGGTGAGATGAGGGGTAAAATCCGTTGCCGAAGTTGGGCACTAAATCACATGACTTCAAGGCGGCGGAGCTTCCATCGGATCATCGTATATTTGCCAAGTCGTCCGGGATAAATAATTTCTATTCGATCTTTCAATGTTGTGGACCGCGGATGGTAGTATCACCTGGAAAAGCTGACGTAGGAGAGTCCGGTTCCGAAAGTAGAAGGGTGGTTTTAGGATTTTGCATTTAGAATATCAAAGATAGTATGTAGATGGCAATGTCGAGTTCTGTGTTACGCGGTGCTACCTGGTCGCTGTTAGTAGAGCGGAACACTTGCCTGATTTCCACGTCTCTTCAACGATCTGCCTCGCAACCGTACTGTCGCCTAGTCCTTCAGGCCTTACACAGGCTCGGGTCTGTAGAGGGTATCGAGGAACAACGCCAAGTAGAGCGCCAAGTAGGTCAGTACCGAAGTAGCTCCCCTACTTGTAGGATGGGTGTCGACGAGGTGAATCGTGAATGCGATGAACACAAGAGTATCCAAGTATGAACTGTACGTCCCAGTAACTTAGATTGAATTGATCGCGCTCGTGCTAAGTACATGAAATGAGTGTCCTTATATATATCCTCCTTTCCAAGGTGGTAGATGTGTGGGTAGATTGTCAGTAGATGCTCGGTAGATGACCTACTGAGTTCTGGGTGCCAAGAACTGTCAATCGTATACCGGGGGTTGTCACGTGGTTGCGCGTTGGTACTGGTGCCAATGCGGTAAGGGAGGCGCCAGTCATTGTCCCGTCGATATAGCTGCATACACACCGGATAATGTCTGCCAAGTGGGTTGTCCGTCCTGATGCTCAGTGATCGCTCAGCGATCGAGGTGGAACGATTTCAACTGGTACACCTGAGGGATCGCGAGATATACCGTCTGCACGTGACTTTGGAGCTAATGCACAGCCCCTGGGAATGATTGGACCTTAGAAGCCCTTAGATAGTTGGTGGTCGCGGGGTCCGTAACATTCTGGCTGCTTTCCGGTGATGTTCATGCATTCTCCCATTGCCTGGAGGTGGATAGTGAATTATTGATATCCGAATATTTGAAAATTATCGATGACTAAAAGCTTTTCGAAAATCCATTTATTCGAAAAATTCGAAAAACTCAACACGTGCTCAATGCTAAACCCTCCGATTTATATATATCCCGCAGTAGCATCAGCCGTCTCACTGTTTCCCCGTACAGAGAGTGTCTTCTTAGGCCTAACAAATCTCTGCCATTATTAAAGAGTTTTTCCCCTGCCACCTCTGAGACGGAAATTGCTAAATAATCTCTATAGTTATGGCTCTCTACGTTGGTTGGGTTGATGATTGGCTTCCGGGAAGATGACTAAAAGTGGGGGCCCTCAAGCGTAACAAAAGGGTGTGGCGGAACTTTCGACGCAGCGTCGACATAGCGATTCCCCCGAGCCAAACACGGTAGACATCGGGAAATTTTTGGTCCTTTCTTCGTCCTTAATTTATACGCGCCGAGAGCCTGTTGATTCCAAATTTAGATTGTGCTCCTACTATCTAGTGCCAGTTCAGAGAACCAAACCTACTTTACCCTAAGCATATCGTCCGGTATATACTAGTATATCGCGAAATTCAGTTTATATAAAAATATATGGAGGACTAATGCGCAGTACTTGCGTCTTGAAATATTTATCGCTTAGCGGTGACAGTTATTCCTTCCCCAGTCTTCTCTAAGTCCCGGTCTGTAATCAAACTTGGCCTTGAGTAGTAGGTGCCCTAACAAGTCAGCTTTCTTTCACCAGTGGAAGTTCTGCAATATACCAATTGCGACATAAGAAATGCCCAAAATCCCGAAGCATCTGCTGACAGATTATGTACCTGACCCGTCGCCCGAATGCGAATGCCCACGTATACGTCTGTATCACACACCTTACTATATTCGTATGCCTTTTTCATCAAATTCTTTTTGCGACGGCATCGTTTTTGGCGTATTAATTTTCTTGCCGATGTGTGATTGGGCCGAGTAGACTCTAGAGCAGCAATTGCGAGTTGTTCCATTGATCTATTAGGGAGCGGGGGGGGGGGCTATAGTTGTGATGTACCTGAATGGAAAGGCATGGGTAACGATCGCTGTTATAAAGTAATGGTCTGTTTATTAAAGAGAGCGAAATAAATGCAAATGCTACAAATGCACAAATTCGACTTTCCAATTTTTGAATGCGCAAAGGACCATTCCTTTCCTTCTTTCCTTCTTCCAACCATTTTGATTTACCTCTTGATGCCCGTTTCGAAAATGAGGGTTGCTTCAACAAACCTGGTATTCAGTTTCTACGCGATTGCCCTGCTAATACTATGCTGTTGATTTTCTAGAAACGGGTACGGTTTGCACACTAGCGAGCCACCTATACCCCAGGTCGTAAAAATAGAATAAAGAACGAGAACTTCCAGTTGTCAGCGGGATCTTACATTGGTGAAATGTGTTTTTCTGTCGTTATAATTTATCTATGTACTGACGAGGCCATTCTAGGTAAAACAATCCAGGCAGCTCGTATTTTGGTGCATGAGAGTCAGCACAAAACGCGAAAACGTTTGGTGCCTGAGGCATAAATAACCACAGCCAAGGGGTGAGTCAGCTGGTAAACATCCAAACACGCATCTCTTCTACCCCCTACCCCTGACCGTTTATTCACCGTCCCAAATGGCGGATTCCCTTCTACGCTGACTTCGGTTTTTCGTCTCGATTATGTGCTGAATACCACCTTCGATAAGGAATGGAAGAAATAATCGCCGAACTACGACGTCAGCTTGAGGAAGAGAGACTAGCGCGAGGAGAAGAGAGAAAAGCGCGAGAAGAAGCAGAACGGCGACTGCAACCTAACACACTGTTTCACCTCCTTGATCGCTGCCACCACTCTTTGTCTTAGGCGATCCGAGTCGAGATGGATGCGACTCTCACGACTTAGGGTGATGCAACTGACCTAGTGAATCGACTTTACCCTAAGCGTATAGTCCCTTAGCTTGACTTTCCCTAACTCTAAAAAAGAGGAATGCAGCCGATTTTATTATCACCCATCAAACAAAAGGTCGAAACAACTACTATGGAATTCTGCTTTGGTAGCACTAAATGATCGCGACAAATAAGGTACGCTTTAATGAAATAGTCACCAACCCAATAATGGCCCCACCAAATATGTCCAAACAGGAAACAGGGAACAGAACAAAAAAAAGTTGGCGCAAGGGCCTCTAAGATCGGAAAAGAAGAATCTGACGGTCATGTTCGAAGGCCATAGACATCAGAAGCATGCCTTCGCAAGTGCATCTCGTGCAAGACGGACAAATCGCAAAAATTACATGTCCGGTCCGTCAAATGTGATGTCCTGAAATGTCTCCTCACTCCATTATAGTCGGAATATGCCTTAGGGCATTGGAAACATGCGCGCGTTAGCTTTGCATTCGTAATAGGTTTCCCGCCAGCGGTATGTCCTTCCTCCCACAACGTAGTCGGTAGCGTATCGGCCTTTATCTTTCGAGCTGGCGGGGAGGGAACTACATCGTCATCGTCGGACGGCGCAGAGCGTTTCCGTCGTCCCCAAAGGGGCCCACCCTCCTAAAAGCCGCAATATTGTATTCCAGCAGCAATAGCTTTGTTACGCCGCGTCCACTCGTCTTCTAATAAATCAGTGGTGGGCCAAGTAAAGAACGTCTCCACGAGAAGAATCTGCTCTAATAGCATTTCAAACTCCTTCCATAATACCTCGCGCGTAGGCTTATCACTGATAGCCCCACCAGTGAGCTATCTTTCAATATCAATTACTGCTTATTTCTGACTGAAATCGCGGCGTTTTTCTTTCCGCCTTTTGTCTTACAGATGCCGGCGTAGATTATACACTTAATGCTTCTGGTCCTCTAGCATCGCTTACAATACTAGGTTATAAGAGTAATTAGCGCACTAGGTCTCTAAATCAACTTACCAGTGTACAGCTGATTATAGTTCTGGGTCTTTCTCCACCAATTCCTGGTCAGCGTTGCTCAGGTATTATAGTCGCCGCCAATCAATCCAATAACTTATCCAGGTTACAGCTTTTAAGAACTCTTCGTCTAGGTTGAGGCCGTATATAATCTCTTATAAACTAGTATACCGATAGGGATAGTAATACTTAATAAACGTTCTACTAGTGGTGTAAGCTATAATCATATTACACTGTGCTTCACTAACAAAACCTAGGCAGAAGAGTTAATCCGCTCATCTAGAGAAAATCAGAACCTTAGGAATTTATAGTCTACTCACCACTTTTATCAAGTAAATCACCTCCTCTATATCGAAATTGGTAAGAGAAAAAATAATCAAGGAAGCCATATATCTCACTGGCTGTCCTAAGCTATACGTCGAGTGTGCTACCATTTATAGGCGTCTCCCACAAAATACGGGGCTGGCCATAAATCACCTTAACCTTCAGGAAGATATAGTAATTATCCATTTCTTTCTTCAGTGGAAGTGGCATTTCCTGTCAGCCGCCCTCAACAAGCAGTCTCCAAAGGTCTTCTATCGAGGTTAAGTGAGACGCTTCAAAGGCACAGACATAGAACAATATAATGAAGAGTAGAACATACAGGCTAAAGACCAGCGATACGCCATAGACAATTTCAGGTAGTGCAAACGTGTTGCTGATTAACATTAACCAATCAGTCTGATTGTAGCAGACAGGCCCTAAAGTGGGCAGAGGTATAGCATAGGGCGCCACCTACAGCTTCGACATGCCTAGGACGCTTTTCATAAACTAGGGCTCCAGTTCTATCATCAGCTTCGGAGGTCCTCTATATAGATCCTGCTAGAGCAATATTTATAGATGCTTAAACTAAAGGTCAAATATTGCCTATTTTCAGTTAATAGTAAATAACCCAATAGTATTATATAGGCACAGTATAATCCACTAAAACCCCAAATGGAATCGCTTTTCCCGGGTCTAAAGGATCATCTCATTAAAAGGAATCATATCCTCAATATATACTAGGACATTTCCCCACAGTTATTTATCAAGACCATGCTTATCCACTAAGTATCTTATACCCTATCCATCTTCGTCAGCAAGGCCTCCTAGACACTATTTTAGGGGGGGGGGGGGGATTAAAAAACAAACTATACAAACTACCTCGCCTATCTCTTTACTTATCTCGTATTTAGTAACTCGTATATAGTAAAGTCAGAAGTACTTCCAATCCACTTCAAGGGAGCTAGCCTTTATATAGCCTTTCTAACAGCGACCATCGGGACTGTACTCTAGCTTTAGGCACCAATTTAGGAATCAGTGTATATTATTTAGAGACACCTCACACAGTGCATCCTCTATATCCCCCCACTTTAGATCAGTGGACGGCTCCATTGCTTTTATTTAGCAGAACCTAAGATAAGGTATATAGGTCAGTTAATATAAACTTGCTATAGGCTTTCAACGATATTCCAGTTACTTACCAATCCTAACGCTCTTTCAGTCAACGTTGCAACTTCTTCATTTTATTAGATCGGCTATAATCTTCCAGCACCTAGGCTAAGTCTTCATCCATGTCATCATCTAGGACTTAGTACCAGGCCTAGTGGACACATTCCATATTCGACAGGTCTGCTGGTAACAATTTTGCTCCGGTGGTTAGACTTAACTTCTTCTGAGCAATCATTCGACCCGCTAGAGGGAGGCATTCCGAGTCGGTGAGATCGGTCTCAGAGGAATCGGGCTCAAACGGTCTATCACTGTCGGTATCGACGGGAGAAGTACAAGAGGATTCGCTTGTGATTCCGTGGTTGCTGGCATTGGACCTCTTCCAACGACGCATGGCCAGTAGACTTCGCCGACCAAGGGAAGAAACGACCTCGGAGCTCGAGACGTTTTAATGCACGACTGAATAGAAGAAGAAAGGACCATAGAAGATCAGCGAGAGAGCTTTAGAGTTGGCGCTTGAGTCGAAATGAGGGCAGTGTTGGGCAGCGGGTGAATCGTGGGCTGGGAAGAGGACATTTATAGCCATGGCGGCTGCGTCCTGGCCAGGGTGTAGTTGGCGTGGTGCTGAAGGAGCCATTTCGGCGCTATCTCCCTAGTAGAAGTGGTGGGGCGATCGATGAGCCCTCTGGGAATCCACGATGGAAGCGCTCCCGAAATGGCTGTCCGAGGCAGACAGCGGGGCGTGGTGAGTGGTGCGTGGCGCGAAGGGGGCGCGAGCGTGGCGGAGGGAGGTTGCTGAAACGCCGCCATCTTTTGGCGTCACCGACCGCCGGAGGAGGCTGCCAAATAGCAAAACGCAATTCTTTGGGAGTATATTAATAATATTAATCTAATATTATTTATTAATTAGGTTAGATAATAGTAATTTAGGATATTTTAGGCTAAAATAGGTATTTTAATTAAATCTAATATTATTAATTATAATTATTAGTTTTAAAAATTAGTATTTTATTAGTTCTAGGTTATAGATAGATAGTGTTTAGGATAAAAGGGATATATCTTTATTATTATTATTATTATCTGATATATTAAAAGATTTTAATTTATTAATTTTTTTAAATATAGGAGGAGAGAGTAAAGTATCTTTAATAATCTTATTATCTAGATTATATAGATAATAGATTATTTTCTTTTTTAGATGATTTTAAGGACTTTAATAGTTATTATTTATTTTATTTATATTAAAATTTATACTATTTATATTATTTATACTATTTATAAAGAGAGAAAATTCTAGTATATTAATATCTTTAATAACTTTATTAAATTTAAATAATATAAATATCCTAATTTAATAATAATTATTATTAAAAATAGATATATTATTATAAATAAAAAAAGGATAAAAGAAGCTAGTCTTATTAAAAATATAGTTATATATAAATAATATAATTTAATTAAAAGATCTAGATTCACTATATATTTAAAATATTAAAACTAATAAGATAACTAATTTAAATATAAGATATTAATTTTCTTAGATATAGAAGATTCCTAATATAGATATAAATCTTATATTTATAGATTTAAAGATTTAATAGATCTAGTTTTTTATATTATATAGCTAAAATATAATTAGCTAAGTTAATTAGATAAGGCTTAATATAGTAATTTCTATCTTAATTAATAGTTTAAAACTTAATTTAGGATATAAACTACTATATTAATAACCTTAGACTATAGATTTTCTAGGAGATTAATATTTATATATATAGATCTAACTAATAAGATAATTAATTTACTAATATATTCTATATAATTATTTATCTTAAGATAATAAAGTAAAATAATATTAGTCTTAATTCTTTTTTTTTCAAGAAAACTAGCTAATAAAAGAAGATTTTAGTCTCTATTATAGTAGATTTACTTTAGTTTAATACTAAAATAGATATTAATAAACTATATTTTATTAGATAGGGCCTTAAAAACTTAGTTTTTTAATTTAATATTTTTTAATAAATAGTATTAAATAATAGGGTAGAATAGATAACTAATATAAGTATTATAATTATATATATAGATTATATATATAAAGTCCTAATATAGGGTTTTAAATAGTTTCTATCCTATATTTATAAGATAGTAGAATATCTAGTGCTTAATTTTACTCTTTTAGTAGATATTATATAATCTAATAGTATTTATCTGATCTTTTTTAGATATATAATTAGTTAGTTTAATAAAGATTCTTATAGTAGCTAATTCTAGATAAGTTAGGGCTTTAGTATTAATATATTTTAATCACTAATACTATAGGTTAAAGGTACCTAAGGCTAAATAAAGCTCTATTAATCTAATTATATAGGTTTATTAATAGAATTAAATAGATTTTTAGTTTTAAGTTATATAGTATAGACCCTAGATAGTATATATAGAATAGATAAATATATCTATCTAATTTTTAAAAAGATAAAGATATATATAATAAAAGATTCTAATAGATTCTATATGTAATATAGAGAAGACGTTAAAATAGAAATCTAGTATATATATATATATATATTATTTAAGATAGAAAGGCTACTTATTATATAATTAGCTAGGCTAGAATAAAGCTATTTTATATCTAAGGATTATAATAGAGCTATCTTTAACTAGGACTTTTTTTACTAATATATATAGTTTATAATCAATAAATTATATATAATTATTATATATATAGATATTAGATACTATATTATATATTAGTTAGTCCTATAGAGTGATTCTTAATTAAATAGATAAGTATACCTAAATTATTAAATAGATATATAATACTAGTTTTTTATTAAATAGAGTATTATCTATAGATTTAGATAATATAGACTTAATAGTTTTCTTCTATATATAAGCAAATTTAGGATAATTATATACCTTTTTAATCTAATTTTTATCTTTTTTAAATAGTTTCTAATTAATTAATTAGGTTTTAAAGTTAATATAATAGTAATTAACAAAGTTAAATATTATTTTCTTTATTATAGATTTTCCTAATTAGGTTTAAATTAAAAATCAGGGAGAAAAGGGAAAGGTTTCTAGTTTGAATCCTGGTTAGATTAGAATTGGGTAAATAGATATTCCTGATAGGAATTCTCCTATCTGATATTTTTAGATATAGATTATCTATTATCTAGTATTTTATTAATAATCTATAGTTTTTATAGCTTAGTTTTTTTATTAAATAGTTTATAAAGTTATCTAAGGATATTAATATATTTCTTAATTTTCTTATAGGCTAATTCTATTTTTTATTACTTAATTAATTACTTTAAATTAATAATATTAATATCTTTACATATTGAGGTTCTTAATTAATCTATATTATTTATTTATTCTTATTATATCTTTTTAATTTAATTAATATCCTTATTCATCTTATCTAAGCTTTTCCTGAACTCTTAGATATTTTTATTTACTATTATAGTAGTTTTTTATCGCGAACTTTTATAGTTCTACTATTTATCTATTTAGTTATCCTAGACTATAATTAATAATTATTTTATATTATTTAGTATTATTTATTTAATTCTAGACTTTAATACCTTTTCTAGGGCTTTTTTATTTACTTAGGTTTATTTATTTATATAGTATCTTTCTTAGATCTTATATAATATTTATTTAGCCTTCTTAGCCTTTTCTACTTTACTCTTAGAGCCTTTATAGATTCTATTAAATACTTCTTTTATTTCTATAATATATCTTTCTAATATCTAGTATATTAGTTTTAGGCCCTATTCTAGGTTTTACTTAATATTAAATCCTTAACTTAGCTTATTTTATATTATATAAAATACTTTTACTTTTATAGTTTTAGTTATATTATATACTCCTTTTTCCTAGATAATATAAATCTATTAAGGTTTCTAATTATTTATTTTATTTTTATATTTTTTTATTATATAATTTAGTTTATTATATTTAAAATAAAGCTTTTTTTCTCTATATTATTTCTATTCTTTAATAAAAAGCTTTACTATATTAAACTTTATTAACTATAGTCTATAAAGATTATTATAAATTTTTTTAGATTATTATAATTTTTATTTATCTCTTTAATAGTAGTATCTATTATATTATATTTTATTTTACTAAAGTTTTTATTTATATAGTTAATTATTAAATTTAACTATAATCTTAATTATTTTTAAAAGTTTAGTAGATTAGTTAATTTATATTAATTTATCTTTAACTTCTTTTTTAAAACCTTATTTAAATAATTAGATATAAATATTATTATTATAATCTAGATATAAGATAATCTATTAAAATTTAGTAATATAGATATTTACTAAACTAGTTTATTAGATTTATTTAAGTCTTTTTTCAGCTATCTATTAAATATTAATATCTCTAAATATCTATTTAAGCTTTTTTTTAAAGATTTAGTATACTATAAAGATTTTTTTAGTTATATTATTTTAGTTAGCTAAAGGCTTTTTATTAAATTTTTAAATATATAGTTTAAACTATTTAAAAGTTTATTTTTAAAAATAAATAGATATATAAATTACTTTATTAGCCTTAGCTATATAATTAATAATATATAACTATATATCTATTTAAATAAGAAATATTTATAATTTATTTTAATTACTATAGAAGAAATCTAGTTTTAGTAGCTTTATAAATAAAACTAATTTTTATACTAATTATTTTTATAATTATAAAGCTATATCTATTAATTTAGTATTAATAAGAGATAGTAATAATATATATCCTATCTAATCTCTCTTTATATTATTAATACTATTATTTTTTACTATAGTTTAATTATAGTTAATAATAAAATATTAATATTTTATTAATTTTAATTAAATCCTAAATTTAGTATTTAATATATTATATACTAGCTAATTATTTATTACTATATTAGTTTTACTATCTTAAAAGTAATATTTTTTTAATAGCTATAGTCCTTTTAAGCTTATCTATCTTTTATTACCACTATTTATCTAGTCTTATATAGGCTTAGAGTCTATAAAGTATTTATCCTAAAAGGTATATTAACTAAGAGCGCTAATTAAGTTAGTTATTTAAATATTATTATTATTAAATAAGCTTTTAAGGTTATTAGATATTGGTTAAGGTATTAATTAAATATAAAGTTAATAAGAATAAGTAGTTGTTAATCTGATTATTTTAAGTAATAATAAGAATCTAAATAATATGAGGATTGAACATAAAGAACTAAATATATATTAGTGAATAAGTATCTCTATATATCTAGTCTATTATATCGCCTAATAAGACCAGATCTTATTGCTTGATAGGATCCAATCCTATTATCCACTATATCGCCCTATCACCTAATAGGTTGAGTTATATGATTCACTGTTTATCCTGATCGCAGCCTGAAGGTTTCTCTATATGACTTCTAAGTTGATTGGTTATTGCTTCTCTATTTCTATGCCTTAGCGTGTTGCCGATGCTAGGTCTGTAATAATCTATTTATACTAGTAAAAGGTTAGATCTACTTAATTCCCTATAATAATTATATAGCCAGATATAGCTAAAACGATAGCTAAAATAATATAGTTCTTAACTAATCCTAGTCCTAAATATTATTAGTTAATCAATTAAATTATCTACTATCTATATACTACTTAATTCTTAGTAATTCAGTATAGAATAGATTAGAATAAAGAAATAGAATTAGTTTAGATTATAAGTAATATATTATTTATAGACTATATCAATTAAAAAAGCTCTATAGGATATATCTACTAAATATATAGAGGACCTATAGACTAGAAAGTATTAAAATAACTAATAATAACGACCTTAATAATAGAAGTTAAACTGCTTAGTATATCTAAGGCTAGAAAGTTAATATAGTTATAGAAACGCCTATTTAGATAAGTTAACTTTATTTTATTATACCTAATCACTATTAATTATAATAATAAACGTATAGTCGCGTTAATAACCTCTAAGGATATAGGATTTAAGATAAAGCTTAGGTATATCGATATTTATCGGTATTGGCTTAGGTAAAAGATTAAAGATAGTTAAATCAAGATTCGATAGATTCTAACTGCCTATATAGTTATAGATAGGCTTACTAAGACGCTACCACGCTAGAAGTATTAGAACTTTCTAAATCTGCTTAGGATAACTGATATAAGTTATCTAATCAACTAGCCTAAAGAGGAAATAGGTATTGGTTTAGAAAGACAGCGGATTTAAGCGATTCAGGGCGAACAGGGCCCTAGGAGGTGCTGGTGCCGGTATAGGTGTAGCTGCCCTTAGGGATGGAAGGACAGCTGAGGGGGTATATTGGAATGAGTATGTGGAGAATCGCATTAATAGTTTATCCTTTTCCTGTATGTTATGATTAGTTAAGCGTACGCCCCCTAAATTGGCAGATTGGGCGTAATAGCAATTTAGATTTCTTATTGATTCCTATTGGACGGATCCCCTCCCTATCCCGACATACTCCGTTGGTAAACCTCCGCCACTCGAGCAATGCAAGAGCAATATCTCCAATCGCGGTGATCTTCCTTTCCCTAGCGTCTTGATCACTGATGTTGAAACGCTCTTCTTGCTGCCAGATCTTTGGGGAGTGCTGCTGCATCCAATGCAGCAAATTGGAGTGTTCGTAAGGTGGGAGGTTATGCTCGTTTTCCTATTGCGGAGCCCATGGTCTTATGTTGGACAAGGTTGCATCTTGTATGGTTGACCCTCGGCTGGTTTAGAATGCGAGAATCTTTTCAAAAGCGTACATGTACCGCCATAGTTGCTGGCGCTCTCACTCATCAGCCGAATCGCATTGAGTTGCTTCTTCGTTGAAACGTTAGAAAGTGGGCGCGGAAGACATAATCAATTAGGGCAATTGAGACAGTAATACTGAGCATATCCCAGGCCTTTAATGGCTTATTGCGCATGCGAAGGATCATAGAAAATAATAGCATAGTCTGTACAGATAGGATGGTACGAACAGATATCATATGACTGAGGGGGGTATCGCAGCATCTCGGATAAGACGTTATGAGTTTCTCACTCTACGCGAGATATTATCGATGCTTGCGGAGGCCCTACTTGCTGGTGATTTATGTGATTTTCATCTGTTCATTTTGGTTGATTTTATCTGTTTATGATACAGTTGCTTAGGTGATTTATTTTAGCGTATGATTAAAGCTTCGTAAATTAGGTGGCCAGAGACTGTGAAGTTAAACCATGGATAAGGCAATATAGAATTTCAGTGGACACTCATAGAGAAGTACAAGGCATCTTATTTGGCAGTGAAATATCAATTCTTGCTGAAAGTTATTTTTTTATAATACGAAAGATACCTAAATAAAGTCAGGAGGGTACTCCTTGCATGAAATAAATACGGCGTGCTAACAAAAAAAAAAGAAATGACCAGTGCCGGGCTCGATCCGGCGGCCTCATCGGTGTTAACGATGCGAGATAACCAACTACTCCAACCGGCCATTGAATGATGATTTTGTTACTAACATGATATTGCATTACTTTCTAGATCAGCCCCATAGTCTCCCGGTCTTCCCTTCTGTCTCTCTCTCTCTCGCTCGACTAGCAGCCCCACGCAGGATAATTATAGATCTGCCGCAATCATCCTCACACTATCACCATAGTTCGAGCCGTGAGCCAAATGTGGGATAAATACTGCTTGCGTCCCACACTGGACTCCACTTTGTCGGTCCTTCCAGTGTTCATCTACGGCACCGCCTGGAAGAAGGACCGCTCCGCTGATCTCGTTTACACCGCGGTCAAGGCTGGCTTCCGGGCTGTGGACACAGCAGCTCAGCCTCGACACTATCAAGAACGACTGGTCGGTGATGGCTTGCGCAAGGCTATTGCGGATGGCATGGTGGGCCGCGAGGATCTCTACGTGGGTGCCCAGTGACTCGACTAGAGATCCAGAGGCTGTGGTCGCTGACCCCCGATGCAGGTGCAAACCAAATTTAGTCCCGTCTCGGCACAGGACCTGAACGACAAGCCGTATGACGCAAATGCATCTGTGACAGAGCAGGTCCATGCCTCCATCAAATCATCTTTGCACCATCTCCGACCGTCCGAGGACCCGGGCAGTGTGAACGATGGCTATCTTGATACTGTGGTCGTGCACACACCGCTGCCGACTATCGAGCTGACCATGGAGGCTTGGCTAGCGCTGGAGACCTATGTGCCCCATCGGATCCGCAATCTGGGCATTTCCAATACGGATCTGTCGGTGCTTCGTGAGTTATGCACCTCGCCCCAGGTCAAGGTGAAGCCTGCAGTGGTGCAAAATCGTTTCTACGAGGACACTTTATTCGACGTCCCCCTACGGACATTCTGTCGCGAGCATCAGATCATCTACCAGAGCTTCTGGACCCTGACTGCCAACCCCGAACTGGTACAATCTGCGCCGATACAGTTCCTTGCTGCCCGCACCAACATCAGCCCCGCAGCTGCCCTGTACACGCTGGTGATGGGACTGGGTAATGTCACAGTGTTCAACGGCACCAAAAATGAGGCACGTATAGCCGAGGACCTGGCAGCCCCCCGGAGGGTGTGGAGATTCACGAGAGAGCAACCAGCCGAGTGGGAGAGAACCCTCACGGAATTCCGCGTGTTAGTCGGAGATGCTCAGCCGTAGCTGCGAATCAAGCCTCGTAGGACGAGATAGATGGCAGGCCAAGATCAATAGCAGTCCCGTCGCCAGTTATTCTCCCATCCACCGTGCTTCCAGTTCAGAACAATGCTTCCGTGACGGATATGATAGACCACCGCCTTCGCCGCTGACTCAGCGCATCAGCCAATCAGCGCCCGCGGCCGCTCGAATTGACCTCATCGTCGCCGCCAAGCGACGCAGCTCAAGATTTCCCTCTCCTGCGCTCCCCCGTTCCGTCCTGCTCCTTGATCGCGCCCGATCAATCTGCATCAGCTTCCATTGTGCTGGAGCATCCTGTCTTTCTGGCCCGGTCTCTTTGCTGGTGCCCCCCCGAGCGATTCTGAATGTCGGACACTTCTGGCGCCTGCTGATTGTGGTGTCTCGCCAAAGCATCCTGCATCGCTGTCGACGTCCTCTCGATTAGTTGCTGCTGAATACTGCATTCTCCCGTGTTGGTTGCGCTGCTTTACGATATTCGGGGTGTTGTTATCACCGTCGGCCGGTTTTTCACCCGAGTGCTGGTGGACCCAGACATTTTTGCGTGGCTCTACGTTTGCGACGATATTCACGACCAACTTCTAGCATTTAGAGCCGGATTGCTCTCGATCCGATTCTTCCCATATCCCCCACGCCTGGGGTCTTCATTCACTCGCCCATCTCGGTCTAATATATTCGAGCATCCTCGCCCTAAGATATCTATCCCACCTCCACATCCAAGTTCAGTTCGTTGAAAATGAGTTCTCAAGGCATGACTCGCAAAAGACCAGCTCCAGGCACATCACCAGCAGTGCATCCGCAGCTAGGTGCGGTGCCCAACTACCCGTCGTCCAACCCCGGTTCCCAACTATCCAACGATCAGTTCTTGCAATGGGGCCAGAACCCTTCGGCAAACGTCATCAATCCAGCTTCCTTTACCGATCCTTCCTCGTTCAATCCCACAGGCTATGCGGCACCGCAGGACCTGTCTGGATCAGCCGCGACCACGTCTAATCAACTGACCCGGCGTCAACAAGCCAACCAACTGGTGACTCGAAACCGTGGATATGAGCAAGCCCCAACTACATACTCGGATCCAAACACAAATTCTGGCCAAGGCGAGTCGGGCGCGTGGGGAGAATCGCTGGAGGAACTCTATCAGCGGGCGTTAGCCGCGAAGAAGGAGGCGCAGGCGAAGCGGAAACAGATCCCACCATTCGTGCAGAAATTGAGCAGGTATGACTGAGAGATCTTCCCCTGTTCAAAGCATTCAACTAATCGAGAAACACACAGCTTTTTAGACGAGTCCAAGAACACTGAACTCATTCGGTGGTCGGATGATGGTAATTCGTTTATCGTATTGGACGAGGATGAATTTGCGAGGACATTGATCCCGGAACTGTTCAAACACAACAATTATGCATCGTTTGTGCGACAGCTTAATATGTACGGCTTCCACAAGAAAGTTGGACTGTCAGACAACTCCATGCGCGCCAGCGAGCGAAAGAACAAGAGTCCCAGTGAATATGCCAACCCGTACTTCAAACGAGGTCATCCAGACCTTCTCTGGTTGATTCAGAAGCCCAAGAATGCAGCTGCACACGGAACCAAGGGAAGCAAAGGCGGAGCGCGGGTGAAGACAGAGGATGCAGATGAAAATGATCTAGAAGAGTTTGGCGAGGAGGGCTTGCCCGCCTCTCGCGAGAACCGGGCGCGGCCTCAGCAGTTGTCGCTCACCACTGACACTACCTTGCCGAATGACCAATTTGCAGGAGTTTATCGGGAACTGCAGGCGATTCGATCGCAACAGCAAATAATTTCCAATACCATCACCAGGCTGCGGAAAGAACATGAGCAGCTCTATGCCCAGGCTGCCAACTTCCAGGAGCAGCATACTCGGCATGAGAACTCGATAAATGCCATTCTCACATTCCTTGCAACAGTGTACAACCGCAGCTTGCAAGGGCAAGATGGAACGCAGAATATTGCCAACTCGTTTGCTGGCGCCATCTCTCAGGACCACCAAGGGAATATTGTCGATATGGGGGATGACTTTTCGTTGAGCCCCCTGGCCTCGATGACGAGTCCGACGGGACAAAGAACAATGAAAAAGCAGCCACTACTCTTGAAAGCGCCTCCTGCTGCAGGTGAGACGAATCGTGCCACGACCCTCTCGCCTGCAGCCAATGGCTCTTACGAAGCGCGATCGCGTGGTCATGCTCGTCAACCGAGCGCTACACAGTCTGGCCATGTGGAAGAGGTTCTAGGGAACAGCCCACGGCAGGGAGCCTCGACCGTCCCCTCGGTGCAGCAAACAGGAGAGGACTTCCCGGGGAGAGATATCATGTCTGTCATCCAGAATTCCAACGCGCGGAATGGCATCCCAACGAGCTTCTCCGAGTTCCCCAATGTGCTCTCTTCCCTAGAAACTTCTGGCGGAAACGTTCCCCTAACCCCGAATCAACGCGCCGATATGCTTCGGCTCATGGCAAATGAGACCAGCTCGGCGGACCCTGGTGCAGCCAGATCGCCTAACAACGCCCTTATTACACCGAATCCGCCCCCAATGCCGCAGAACTACTCTGGCCGTCTAGCAAACACCCGGCAAGAGATTGACAACTTAGTCAAGATGCAAGCGGAACAGGATCGGTCCGTACAGAATCTCACCAACCTTCTTCAGCCTTTAAGCCCCACTGGCGCAATACCGGGCCTGGATCACGATAGCAACGTGCCGCCCCCGCCTCTGGACCTTGATCAAATTTTCAACAACGACTATTTCACTGATCTCGGCGACACGGACAATGACGCGAAGAAGCACCTCAATCTTGACGATAATAATGGCACCGGCCAAGGCTCAGGGCCTGGCGCGAGCCTTCACGAGCCCACAGGAATCTCTCAGGATGACGGCGACACCAACGATCTCTTCGACTTTGACCATATTCCTGACAACGGTGATCTCTTTGAAGGGACCAACCAAGGCCCTGGCCATTACAACTACGGCTTCGACGGAACGGGCTATGGCAGTGATTCTGGATCGGGGAACCACCTGGACTCGGGCCGTGTCATCGAACAGTTGACGGACAGTGAGGCGACTAGTCCAATTGCCATTGAGGAGCCTTCCGGCGAGGGTGCTGAAGATGGAGGCAGTGCGAAGCGCCGCAGGAAGACGTGATTCAGTCTATCCCATACATAATGGGCACTGAGTATCAAAGATACCCTGAGGAGGAATGGAACGCCCAAAAAGGCATTTCGAAGAAAAGACAAATGATGCGGATAACAACCAACGGCGTTCTTTTATTTGACTGAGTAGTGTGTGATTCTCGGGGCGGGACAATTAGGCTGCATTGTACAAACTTGACATGATCCATGATGATCCAATTGATATTTGAATGGACTGATCCCTATTGCTCATTAAGGCCTGATGATCGTATGAATTTGGAATCCACTACTCCTGCGAGCGACTGGCATCATGTTGTGTGACTAGATTATTTTACGGAGATCTTATATTTCATCCAGGACCGTGCAAAACGGGTATCAGATGCTCTTCCATCTTGTATTTCTCTAACGCCGTCTTTCCCGGTCCCATTCCAACTCGCCTACTCGCTCTCGCTTACGCTCTCGCTCTCGATCCCGCTGGAGCCCACGCTTGCGTCCACCGCTGCTGCCGCCGGCCAGCTCCTTCTCTTTCTCACGCGGATCAATTACCATCAGCGAGTCTATGTCGTCTCGGTGGTCCTTCTTCCACTTCAAATCCTTGCCCAGGCTGTCTTTGCCGAACCGGAGCTCGTGCGTCAACCAGCCTGCATCATCCCCAGCTGCTTCGTCCGCCGTTGCGTCCTCGGGGTTGTCCCACGACTGACAGGACTGGCAGTTGGCGATAAAGTGTAGATCGCAGAGCTGCGCTTCCTCGTCACCTGCGTCATCTTCTTTGCCGCGACTTTTGTCTCTGCCAGCATTTGATCCATTATGTAAGGCCTGCGTAGAGGGTTGTGTATCGGCGCCATCTAGCTTAGCTTTGAACGCATTAAAGATGCGCAATGCCTCGGTCTCCGCTGCATTTCGGGGCCCCGCACCAGATCCTGCTCCATTGACTGAGCCCGGTGGAGGACGCCTGCGTCCGCGGATCGAAGTCTCCGGAATCATAGCCTCGAGAGCACTCTTCTTGTGGTCGGTGTCAGCTGGACCCGTGTCGACATTACGGCGCATAGACGCTTTCAATGACTCAATCTCGGCGTTGGTCCGGGACAATTTCGACTGGTTCTTTGGAGGAGAAATGGGGCCGGGCGAGCGCTCGGGGGATTCAGGGTTCTGAAGGGGGAGTTGATTCTGTGGCTCTGGCGTCTTCGGACGTTGTCTGCGCTCTGCCGACGGAGAGCGTTTCGGGGATGGAGACCGAGGTCGCTTGCGTGGCTGTTTGGACTCTGATACTTGAGGGTTTGGCGCCTTTGATGTGTCGCTTGCCGCACCGGGCGTATCTGCCACCAATTTCGTGTTGAATTTTGGCTTTGCCGGCCTTATAGGCATTTCCTCGTCGCCTTCATCACCCCCAAAGCTGAGCAAGACCTTCCCGGCCTTGGCTGTCTTCTTCTTTTTCTTCGGCACCGGCTTATCATTTCCTGCGCCTGAAACTGAAACCGTCTTTCGATCCTTCAGCTTGCCGGCCAATGGACCCAGTTCCCCAATCTCGCACGATGTCACCTTGATCGGGTATACGGGTCGCTCGGTGCCTTCGACGCGTTCCGCGTCCGCAATCTTGAGGACGTTGAAGATGCTGTCACCTTCCAATCGCCCGAAAAGCGTGCACTGCTGGTTCAACTCACGCTCGGTGTTGGCGAGCGTAATGAAGAATTGACTGCCATATGAACCATCTTCACTCTTGGCCATCCCGACCAGGCCCCGCCGGTTGAAGCGTAGACGGCTGTGCAGCTCGTCTCGCAGGACCACCTGCTCATTCGGATCGCGAGCTTCGGGGTCGTACTCGAATTCTGGATACTCGTAGATGGAGGTGCCGCCGGACCCGGTCCCTGTCGGATCACCGCCCTGGATCACGAACTCTGGCGCGACACGATGGAAGATCGTCCCTGCATAGTAGTTGTCCTTGCAGTGCTGAAGGAAGTTCTTGCAGGTGAGAGGGGTCTGGTTCGCGAAGAGCGCGATGTGGATCGGACCGACTGTTGTATTCAGCGTGGCTGATGCGGTGGGATTTGGCTCGCTGGCATAGTGGGCGGACATGATGGAAAGAAGAAGAGCAAGAGCGGGCGAGCCCCGGCCCTCGAGTAAAACAGCAATGGCGATCAAGAAAATAGCACTGCAGTCCGAACGGACGCGGCGTGCGGCGAGAAAAGTGGACGTCATGGCACGTGATGCTTCTGCTACAATTGGTCGTCATTGGTCTTTACAGGTAACTAGATACACTTGGCTATGGTCATGGAATGCGATACATTTGGGTCCATTCGGTTGTTTGTCTCGTCATCATTTCCTCATGGAAGGTATCCCCCAAGATTGCTTAGATAATTGTCGCGTTGGCAAGGTCGGGCGGGGGCTCAAGCAGGGCCCCTACAAAGTCCAGTCAGTGCTAATGCAAAGTGAGTTCAGGTCGTCGTTCGTATAGTCGCGCACGGTAGAAGGTCGCAAGGGGAGAAGCTTGAGCCGATGTTCAGACACGGTGTTGCCAGGACAGATAGGTAAGCGGAGCTATCATAGTGCCGTGAAAGTTTCGGCTGTCGGCTGCCAGCAATGTAGTGTCCTTGGAACAGTTGAAAAAAATTGGGTAGTAATTTTTGAGACTGGCCAGTATCACTGCACATAAATTCCTCGGAGGTTGGTCAAACGAAGCGTTTGGAGGTGAGAGCATGCTCTGGGAGGGTGAGTCGAGCCAGCAGCCAATAATTGACTACTAGTACCCCAGGTTGGGCGAGTGTGCAGTTTGTCGCATAGGGAAGAGGGACTCCAGTCAAGTTGTAATGGTGGCGCATGGGGTGAAGGTGTCGTCAGAAGAGACAACGACGAGCCGGTTATACACAAGGGAATCGTCAGCAGACGCATAGAAAGCAACAGACCAGGATCAAGACATCGATCCTGCTGGAGCCAATGCAACGACCTGGACAGGGATCTGCTCGTGCTCCAAAGAAGCCTTCGCATGGAGCCCAAGCTGGAACCGCAGCCGGCGGAGCGTGCGTTCGGAGATGTCATAGCCGTCTTGCCACAGCAACTTCAGCATTGCCTTGTCGGTCAGCTTATTTTGCACGAAGAGCACCTTGATCCGAGCATGCAGCGTGGCATCAGCAGTAGTGGTGCGGTGTCGTTTGCGAATACCCCACTTGCGTAGCCGGCTCTGGATCGTTCTCTCTTTGACTTGGATGTTATATCGGCTCTCCAGGGTGCGGCTGATCGAGTCACTGCTGATCCCATGTTGGAAAAGCGTGATGATCTCGTCCCGGTAAGGCTCGAGGTTGATCTGTTGGCGCGGCATGACAGGTGGTTAAGGGGACGGGGGGAAGAGCGGCCGCGGCTGGTCGAGGGGGAAAGACGCCAGGGCGGTGAATCTGCGGGATGGTCGCTGGCGCTCGGCGTCTCTTCCATTTCGACTAGGGTTCATTTCCGACGATACCAATCGATCAGACTACATTCCTGCTTACTGGGCTGAATGGATAAGCAACTCGGGATGTGGAATCGGAGATTACTATACGTCTTGTCTACACGTTATCTCGTCATACGTCCCCAATTTAACCTATAGCAAGTTTCAGACCATGAGATCAGCTGGGTCGACATTGTACCCAATACACAGTCCGCCGAAGATCCTCGATATCGACCAGAGGTTTTTCTTCTTTACGAACTTTTTTCATCGTTTATAGCAGCCGGTGTGCTCGTATCGGTGACTGTCTTGCGTCGCTTTATGATGCGGAATCCACCGACCAGGAAGAACAGAGCTTCCAAACCGAGGATTACAGCCAGCGTGACCATAGCGCCTATCACCCCGGCTATGCCCCGCGACATGCCACCACCGGATGAGGCTGCACTGGCAGAGGCCGAACCCGAACTGCTGCTGGAGGTGGAAGCGCACTTGCCATCTGTGTTGCCGCATACCTGGCACCACTCGTTGGTATCGAGAACGGCGATTTTTTTCATCTCCGAGGCAAATTCAGACCAGGGGAGAAGAGTGTTCGACTGGCTAAATAGAGGATAAGTCGTAGGCTCGTCTGAGCCGGTCACGGTGCCATTGTGCCAGAGGAAGCGCACGCTAATCTCGTCGGAGCTCGGGAAATCGCTGTCTGTGGCATTTGTCACCAGCTCGAGGACCATGGTGGAGGCATAGTCCGGGACGCCAGTGAAATCGACGGATGCAGCGGGAAGCTGCATCAGCGCGAAGAATGAGAAGAAGGTACCATATGAGCCGAAACCAACGGTCAGTTTGGACTTGCCCTCCGAGGTGATGGTGTCGTTGAGGGCTGACAGAATCTGGCCCACCAGAACGGCGCCATCGATGGCGCGTACCGGGTCGCTTGAATTGTACGCTAGGTTGTACTCATGGATGCTGGCTAGGGATAGCAGCTGCTGGTAGACTTCGTCGGTCAGCTGCGACTCGTTGGGGAATTCCGCCGACGAGTTGTGAATGCGGCCCACGTTCAGGTAGTCGAAAATGGTGTACGCGTTCTTGAACGACATGGAGGACGCGTTGAAGGTACGGTTCAGCATGGGAGATAGAGACTGGTAGAAACTCTGGGTTGACTTGAGCATCTCGTTGTAAGGATCCGAGGCGTAGTAGTCGTTGCTGCTGATACCTGCCTTCTGGCAGTCACTGGAGCCCTGCAGCCAGGTCGAATCCTCGCTGTCCGAGTTTTCGGAGGTGATGGACAGTTGGATCAGCTGGTAGCCGTTCAATGGCGACTCAACGGTGGTACCATTGCCCAGGGTCTGCGAGGCATGACTGCCCACCGGGGGATAAACACCCTGCAGGAAGCCCGTGGCCGAGTTCTGCAGGACTGCATCGGAAGGGGCACTGGCGCTGATCTGCTTGGAATTGACGACGTACTCGCTGATGCCCTCGATCCGTTTCTCCGAGCCTGAGGCGATGTACCGGTCATGGTAGAAGGTCCCTGATTCAAAGACCTCGTGATAGCCCAGATCGGTCAACTGAGTGCTGCCAAACACCTTGGCTGTGCGGTCTCCATGGCGCGAGTAGATGTAGGCACCCAGCACACGCTCTGCGCTCACCACCGGCACCGAGAGAGAGACCAGAAGCAGGCTACACTGGAGGGAATAGCGCATGGCGAGGCGAGTTCGGATGGAAGATCCGAAGCAAACGAGAACGAAGCTCTCCGAAACGCAGGGCACGAGCGCCGCTACTTATCAGGGAGATCTTTTCTCCTCTGAGCTTCCGTCTCTGTCGCTACTGATCCGCGGAGATGTCGGCTCGTAACTGGGGTGTCATGGTTGGGCGAATGCCGCGGAAGTGCCAAAGTCTAACTGTCATTGGAGACGGAGAGGGCCGATAACGAAGCGACCTGGACACCGCAGAGGCTACTGCAGCCGAAAGCAATTGGGTTACGGGGAGGGGGAGATTGACGACGAATGATGCCGCCGAGCGTGTCTGGCACTCTGGAGACGATTGCCCGCGTTCTACACCCTCGGCGTATGCAGAACCCCCGGTCCCCGGAGTCCCCGACTTTCCCCTCGCGCTGATCAGCTCCGAAATCGTACTAAATCTGGCCAAGCTGGTTAACCTGACACCAATGGATAATGGTGGATGGAATTCTACTACGCAAGACTCCACCGGGGTGATGGTCGAGCACGAAACAGTACTAAATCACCAACGGGCAGTCAAGGCTGCTCCAGGCGGGCATTGCTGTGTATCTCATCGGCATGTCTTTTCTGGTGAATCGGCAGTCATGATTGCGGTCATTGGCGCGTATCCAGGATTCTCAATGTTGGTTTCTTGGTTCTCTTTTTGTCCATTTCCTCCCTTTGCTTCCGCACCCGCTCTCGTCCGCTCATGTCAATGCAACGCCCTTGTCCCCCATAAGTTCACACCCGTCGCGCACCACGCCCACCATTCCTCCCGTCTGTATCATCTCAGACCCACCTCCCGACAGTCGCCATTCGATCTCGGCCAGGCCTTCCAGCCAAGTGATGCGGGTTTGTGCGGGCACCTCCAGCTGCTGCAGTTGATCGGCCAGGGCCGAGAGGATATCCGCTAGGGCCAAACCCTTGGTGGCCTTGAGTGTGTTGACAGTGTTTAGGCAAGAGGTGACATCGCTAGTAGAGAGAATGGTGGTCATGATTTCTTGGATATCGGCCGGGTGCGGCGCCGCAATGCAGTCGTAAATAGTCGCGTTGGTAATCGTCTCAGGTTCTGGGCGGGGCGCATTGGGCGCATCGCGCATGGGCAGAGGAATGCCTAGTCGATCGTGTCAGCGAGGTGCAAATTGTGGCAAGGAAACACATCAAGAGGATCCTACTGCTCGCATGGCAAGCTTGAAGAACGTTCAGGGCCCGCCGCATATCACCCTTGCTCAGGGTCACTAGACTATCCACCGCCTCGGGCTGAATTCGGACCTGCTCCTTCTCAATGACTTTGTCCACGAGAGTCCGGATGTCGGCTTCTTTGAGTGGACTGAATCGGAACCGCGTGCACCGCGAGAGGAGAGCCGGAGAAAGCTTGTGTGTGTAGTTGGCGATGATGCAGAACCGTGTGTTGGCAGTGTAGCGCTCCATGATGCGACGCAAAGCCATCTGAGCGGTCGATGTCATGGCGTCTGCTTCGTCGAGAACGATCAACTTGAACCCAGCGAGAGACGAATTACCCGCAGCCTGGGGAGCCATAGAGAAGATCTGTTTTGTGCCTACAACATTGCCACGTCAGTTTATATTCCCCATCACTTATTCACCCACAGAAGAATACCAACGCACTGGCAAACGTCTTGATCTGTTCTCGGACGACATCGATGCCACGATCGTCACTGGCATTCAGCTCCAGCACCATCTGCCTCATGTTCTTGCTACCGTATATTTGCCGCGCAAGTGCGAGCACTGTGGAGGTCTTGCCGGTTCCAGGGGGTCCATAGAGAAGGAGATGTGGCAGACGCTGCAGAATTGATTAGAATCTGAGCTCGAGCTTTGAAGTGTGCACCAGCTAGAAATACATTTGCTTCGACAAATCGGTTGATGGTCGCTAGGATATCTTGATGGCCGGAGACATCGTCGAGGCTGTCTGGACGGTATTTCTCGACCCTGTGTTGATCGTGAGCATTCCTCTTCTCGAAGATCAAGCTTCCAAGCGCTGCTGCTACGTACCACGGCAGATTGTCCTGAGCTTCAACGGGGAGATCGGCGGCTGTCCTTTTCTTCCCACTGGCGTTGTCGGAGCTGAACTGTACCTCCTTGGAAGTCGCGTCCACCTCCATTTCGTCTTCGTAGTCTGACATGGTGAGTATTGCGGGAGTGAGGAAGGGCTCCAGGCACTCAATGAAAGGGATCGCGAAAAGTAGCGCTTGACGCGTTCCGCGCGTAAAGAGAGGCTCGGGGCGGAAAATCAAGGGGAGCTGGGGCTTTCAAGCTCCACCGGGCGATGACATCCTCCCTGCCTAATCACTCCGCACCTTCCACGCCTTGCAACCTCCTCCGGGGACAACTCGTTGCTGACCATCCACCATGCCCGTACGTCCTAACAATGATGAATTGCCACCCCCCTTTGAGTCTTTCGGACTGACTGGTATTTCAATTAGGCATACCACTCCATTTTCCTAGAGGACCGCGACGTCCCCGTGATAGGTATGCGTGCCCCGCCAACCGCTGCCAGTGCATGCGACCGACTCCAACGAGATGGAATTGACTGTTTGAATCACCAGGAAACTTTCCTATCCTGCCTCTCCGCACTCGTACTCGCGGTCCCGCATACACTCTGCCTGCACTTCCTCCCTCTACCCCGGACATCGACGTCTCCCCCGAAAGCGAGTCCTACGACTGCGTCGACGAGATCCTGTCGCTATTCCGCGCAAATGTTTTGTTTCGCAACTTTGAGATCAATGGTCCGGCGGACCGCATGCTCATCTACGGTACGCTGTTCATCAGCGAGTGTCTCGGGAAGGTGAAGCCAACAATGACCGCCCGCGAAGCCGAGAAGGTAGATTCTACCAATCTTAATTCCCAATCTTAGTGATCAAGAATCACTGACACGCTGCGCGACTAGGCCCTGATCAATGCCGCCCTCGACAATTTCGCCATACCCGGTGATGTGTCCTTCCCACTCAACCAGGCCTTTGAGCCTCCACGCGATCGCCAGGATGCGGAGAGTCTGCGGGCGTATGTCTCAATGTCAACGTCTACCCACAATCTGAGAAATTCAATGCTAACGCCTATTTTCCAATTAGATACATCTCCCAAGTTCGCCAGGAAATCGCCGTACGACTACATGCTAGATTATACCCCGGCGGGGTCGGACCATCCAAGGTACGCTTGATTCTATCGATGATCCACAAACACCCAGTACTAATGATCTGCCCAGTTTTGGCTCAGCTTCACGAAGAGAAAATTCATGGGAAAGAGCTTGTAGATGGAGGGAATGTTGTATATTGTTTCATGAAACTCAGCGCATGAATGGACCTTGCTTTTAATACGCGGCGGTCTCGTCGAGCGTGGTGTGCCATATACCGTAGCTGCCAGAGCTGGATCTCGGGCGGCATTTGTTCACTTCATTCAGCCTAGGGATACAACTGCCTCAGTTGTCATTCGTCACATTTCCCCTGCTGAATTGACGGTAGGAAAGAAAGCCTGTCGCAGGGTCCGATGAACTCCAAAAACCATTACACTCGTACACATTCTTGATGCTATCCCAGTTGACTCCAGCGGTCCTATGCAGTGTGGGTAATTGGGGATAGCTAAGATGTCATTACAACATCTCGGTCACTATTGGGAGTGGATGTCGCCTCCAGCTTGCGCTTCTTGCGGAAGTTACCAGCCGCCTGAATATGTTCCGTGGTAGGAAGGACTCGGATGCCGTGGAAGAGATATCCCTCTGCACCGCCACGTTCCATCATGAGAGGGTGGGTTCGACCTGGCAGCACTTGCCAGGCACGGACGCGTGAAGTCTGCAAAGAGGGTGGCAGTAGTTGGGTGGGATCAAGTTCAAATTCTTCCAGTAGTGAAGAAAAGTCAGCCGATTCTTGCCCAAGGGGCTTTTGCGCATCCAAATCCCGCTTGCGATTGATGAAGGCTGTCCTTCGGCCAGTAGAATAGAGATCCATCAGCCCGACGAGCGGCTCGACGGTTGGCGAATACACAGCCACGGGGGCCGATCCGGAGAGAAGAGGGACTAGCGTTTTCAAGACAGTGGCGGGTTCGAGCAGAGTCGCAACAATAAGACCGTCAAATCCGCCCTCGCGAGCTTCATTTACCACTTTCTGGACTCTCTCCCACCGATTGCGCTTGAAGAGATACGCGGCGCGCCTGCTGGTTTTGAGCTCCGCAAACTCCTGTTGGGCCATCACGGGAGGCTCATTGGACAAAATGGGGTCACGGCCAGGGTCCACGAGCTGCAGCCAGGATAGAGTCTTGAGGTGAGTATGAAGAGGGTGGGATGGGTCAGGGCTGTTAGTGTCGTAACCAAAGTATTTCAAGAGCGACAAGTTTGGTTGTGAAGAGGCGTGAACAACAGTCAACGTATTCCCACGGGCCGACATTGGACGAGGGGGTTTACGCCGAGTATTCGAACCAGATCCCTGTGGCTCGATGCTCTTATCTCCCGCAGCAGGATGATCTTCACGCTGTTCCTCTGCCTCTTGCTCCTCTTCATCCTCATTGTCACGAGGATACAGAATTCCCATGCGCTCGGCCATAGCAGCGACGACAAGCCCCCCAGTTTCATCGACCACGAGATAACGTCCATTTGGTTTGACCGAAGGCAATGCATCCGCTGCCGACTCACCACCGTGATGCACATTCCCCAGGCACCCAAGCAAGCCAATATGCTCGTCTCGCAATTCCATGGTCTTTGATGCGTCCTTTTGTTCCAGCATATAGTTGGCGAGGAAGCCGACATCCAGCGGGAGGATAGTGAATCGCTTGATGTACTTCTTGCGCTTGCGCAAAGTGTACTTGGCCAGCGAGAATGCGGTTTTCTGATCCAACGCCGAGTGCGACTCCAAGAGTTTTGCAACAATCTCCTTGCCTGCGCCGCCGGCTTCCTTCTTCAGCTCCTCGATCTCCTGTAGGGTCAACCGTTGTGTTGAGGCGTCGTCGACGGTTTGACGGTTGGTGCGCATCGGAGTGCCTTCGTCAGACTCCGGTTCATCGCCCTCGCCATCGGCTTCGGCCTCTTCGATGAGGGTTTCGGCATGTAACTCGGTGGCGGAGACCACGCGCAGTTGATAGCCATCGCTCTCGGGAATATCCTGGATCTCAAAGGTCAAGTAGAAGGGGCGACCGATGACCTGGTTTGCGGCAAAGCTGCCATATTTGCCCAATTGCACCACACTGGTGAGATAGTGTCAGTGTACTTGGAGCATGGCCTTTTCTGTTCGTTCTAGGTAGGGACGTACGTATCGGGGACGAGCTTCACGATCCGGGTCTGGTCTGATGGTAGCTTGAGTGCCACAAATTGATCCGGGCGAATAAAGGAATGCATGGTGCGAGGCCCTGGCCGCTGCATCGATGCGATTCCACCTACTTTTCGTCATGTCAAAGAGGCCGGGCAACTTTTTGCGCGCCTCGACCAATCAGCGATCGTGATGGGGGAGCTCCCGGATCTCGGGTCATCTTTTAGTCCGCAGAATCAAGACGCCTGTATCGTCCAAACGGTATGGTATTGTGGGTGCGACGGTAGAACGGACCTGCCCGCGATCTCTCCACCCATACCTGGGTAATACCCATACCACCATAAATGCGGGTGCCTGGTGTCTTCCATACAAGACTGCAGCGCGTAATTACGTCCGTATCGCGTCTGATATCATCACCGCCTCTCGAGAGGCCGAGCTTCTCCTCCCCGTCTCTCTCGCCCTCCCGAGGCTTGGCTGGGCGCAAGGTACTCTCCGAATTGCCGTTCACTCCATGGCTCACTTTCCAACTCACTGCTCTCAATTTTACTTAAATGCTTAGTCTGTGGCATTGAGCTACTCTGGCACGTACAACCCGCTTGAAAGCTCTGGATGTGGAGAGCAAGTGGGTATAGAACAAGCTGGTGGAAGTATACTCCTACTGCTTACGCCCTGGGTTCTAAATATACACTCCCCAACACCCACCCCAGACATTCTTAATGGTGCTCCGAAAACAGCCCCCGCCGCGCCTGGATAATATCAGCAAGTGGAATGCTCGTCCAGAGTCTCATTCGCCCTCACCCACCGCCAAATCCGCGGCGTCGTCTCCGCGCTGCGCTCGCACCACCCGAATCCCCTCGCAGGAGTCTGTATACTCCCCCGACCTCAACACTTCCCCAGCCTTCGACCTGATGCCGCTCGAAGAAGCTCAGAGGTCCCCCGTGGGCTCCACGACCAGCTATCCGCCACACACCTGGGCCGAGCACCTGGGAGGACGAGCAGAGCACCACCGACCAGACACCGTCGAAGGGACAGATCGAGCGGATACAGATCACCGAGGGGACTGGATTCCACCAGCTCTCGTGCCAGGCTCACATGGTATGGCGGAGCACGGTTCGCAACCTGTTGCCGGTTCTCACAATGCGACGACCGGGGACGTGCCTGTGCAGCTTCAATCCAACAACCCGTTCTTGAAACAGAGACCTGCACAGCCCAATCGAGATTCGTCGGACCCGACTGAATGGAATGGCCGCCATTCGCATACAACCATAAACAGTGACCTGTTAAGTCAAAGTAAGCATGAGCATACCTTGGTATCTGAGAGCTGTTGCTCACATGTCGCAGCGGAGGGATACATTCCCATGACAGCTCGACTTTCGTTGGTGGACCCTGACCACGAGTCCTCATGGGCCTACGCTGAGAACCCGCATGTCGAGACTCACCACTCACTGGAACACGACCCATCCCCATGGGCATCAGAACATTCAATCAAAATTTCAGCACCCCAGGAGATCTATGTGCAGGGGGAGCACAACAATCCTTATGCCCCGGCTGTAATCATACAGCCCTCAGATCAACCGGATGAAGATCCATTTGGTCTACAACCCTCTCAGAACCATGGCAGGCTGGGTTCAGATGCTGGAATACACACTCCTTCCGCAATGTCTAGTGCGATTTCGAGCGGAACCTCGGCAACATCCCACGAATTGATTGACTTGGAACCTCCAGATACCCTAGGCGTGGAAACAGGGTCCCACAGAGCAGCGTCGTCCGTCTACTCGTCGGAAGCGGTAGGTCCAACAACGGAGTGGGCACTATCTGATGGCTTTATGCCACCGACAGAGTCACCTTCGGTACTGCAGTCGAACGATGACACGCGAGATCTGCCTCAGCCGACATCAGGCGTTCAACTATCGACTGCCGGGGCAGCCAGGCAAAAGGAACAACGGGCCGAAACCTATTCCATCCGGCATATCAATTGGACTGACCCGACTGGCAACCTACTCAAGTCTCCCATCCTGGTCCAAAATGAAAACGGGCCCTGTCCGTTACTTGCACTCATTAATGCTCTAGCCCTGCGCGCTGACCCGAAGGAAGAAACGCCAATTGTCAAAGCCTTGCGAACTCGGGAACAAATCTCTTTGGGCTTGTTAATCGAAGCTTTGTTCGAGGAGTTGACCACGTGTCTGAGTCCAGATGAGGAGTTTCCAGATATTGAGGCTCTCACACAATTTCTCACAATGTTGCACACCGGCATGAATGTTAACCCTCGCCTGACATTGGTAAGCACCCATCGCTTTTCACCGCCAAATTGTACGTCATGGGAACTGACACCTTCCTAGGAAACGGTGGATTCTCTGGGCACATTTTTCCAGACCGCCGATCTTCGGCTGTACAGTACATTTGGCGTGCCTCTCATCCATGGGTGGCTTGCTCCATGGTCCAGCCAAGCTCACACTGCAATGACACGCGTCGCTCAATACCATGAAGATATTCAGCTCTTACCTTTTCGCAAACAAGAACTCGAGGATTGTATCATGCGTGGGGGCTCTTTGTCTCCAGAAGAGGAACAGAAGATGGCAGACATCCAAGTCATTGAAGAATTCGTGGATGTGGAGAATGCAACCCAGCTGAGCCCCTTTGGCTTGACCCAACTATCAACGAAACTAGCCCCTGGCTCAATTTCCATCTTCTTCCGCAATGATCATTTCTCTACACTCTATAAACATCCTCGATCACAGCAACTCTATAGCCTGGTCACGGACACTGGATACGCGAAATATGCTGAGATTGTGTGGGAGTCTCTTGTCGACATGACTGGCTTCAATTCTGAGTTTTTCTCTGGTGACTTCCGAGCTGTTGGTCACGGCTCGTCGGGCTCCGCCGACTCAGCCGCTCCTCGCGTATCAAGCGGCACTGCAGCCAACGCACCGCCCGCCGCAGGCGAGACACTGCGGACCAGTCTGTCATCACAAGAACAAAGTGATGCAGACTATGCCTTCGCCCTCTCGCTTCAATACGAGGAGGAACATCGTGAGCAATCGGGTAACCAACAGGCGCCGAACCGTGTCTCGTCGACACCCCTTCGCTCTCCACCTGGGTCTAGCCCTCGCATGAGCAATGCTCCCACTCGGAGCTCGAGCATCGCGAATGGTCTCATTTCCCAAACAAGCCCGCAGCCCCATCAGCACCCTGATCCCGATGATCCTAACGCACCACCGCCTCCTTATGAGCAAGCTGCAAGCGGTCCGCGATATTCACCTCCCGACAGGCGGTCCCACTATGGAGAAGCTTCAACCCACCAATACAATCAGTATCCTGGAAATCGATATCCGCGGAATCGATATTCAGCCAGGCCGGTCAACACCGATCGATTTTCAGATCGGCGAAACTCCAACAAAGACTGCATCCTGATGTAAATTTGCCATTGCAGCGTGCGGCTATTAGGCTCCATGTGTGACAAATCAACTGCCAAGTGTTCTTGTCACACGTACATTCATGTTTATGCATCCACCTAGTTAACTAGTTAACTAGAGGGTCTTTCTATGATGTAATGAATCAATTTAACGAAGCAACATACCTTCAACAATGGTCTACAGCATTTTCGAGCTCAATGTTAAGATATATCAAGCACAGTCCCCGGTTCTCCGAACCATTGTCCTCATTCTCCACAGTTTCGCAGCCAAGAGCTTACCTGACAGCACAGAAGATACGTCCGCATCTACGAAGCAGACACCAGCATATATATTCCATCAATATGGAAATAAAGTGACAGCATAGAGTCCGCCGCTCATTAAGAATGGAAATGTACTATCCTCTATCGGTAGTCACAGTGGCTCGACCCTGTCTTCAGAACCGATTAATTCGTTTCCGGCTCAAATATCACATTGACGTTAAATTTGGTGTCAGGGCTATCCAGTATTGTGCAGGAAAACAGCAGTCAGTACTACTAGGATATTTCAGACGTAATCATAACGTTGTCTGCAATCAGCTCGATAATCTCTGCCGCGCATACAGTCGTCTTCAAATCCGACCTCTCCTTACTCGTGGGGCAACAGTTAATCAGGCTGCGAATGCTGTCAATTTCACATAAATGGCCATTGAGCAAAGTGTTCACGACGAATATACTTTGTTCTAGTATTCTTGAGGTCTAATACCTAGGTATGAAGGCCAAATTCCTGTTATGCCATGTTCATTTAAATCGTGTCTACCGAGGTAGGTATGTATATACGTTCGCACAACGCTCCCCTCCCCGCCACGAATGGGCGCCAATATCGCCAAACCATGGGCTTCGTACTGTACAAAAAGAAATTTCATCGATCGTCATATCATTCTCGTGGTATCAAAAAGCAAGAGAAAAGAAACCCATCAATACAGCGTTTTCAACTCGCGCAGGGGAAGATGAGGGTCATATTTATCCCACACAATCTTGTTTTTCTCGTCTAGATGAGCACCCTTGTCTGTGATGTTGATGATGGCATCGGTCTCTAGAATCTCATGTTGGCTGAAACCCCATTTATCGCGCGGGATCCATAGCGTTGGCGCTGGAGATGAGATGCAGGGCTCGAAGTACGCCGTACGCAATTCCTCAGGTGTATAGGAAACCTCTGCCACATTGCGGCGCACCTTTCGACGAAGTGCTGCGTAGTCTTTGTACACATTTGGATGGAACCATCGCCAGAAAGCAATGGTGCGCGATCGTCGTTGTTCGTTGATTTCATTTCTAGCGTCCTCCTTATCCTGCAGCAATTCTTCTTCCGCATCGAGGGACCGCGGTAGAAATGTGTTCAATGGAGCGAGCGCTTCGTTGAGGGATATATGGGCCAGTGCGGTTCCGATGGTAAATAACGCCATCAGAACAACCGATCCGACGGCGCCCTTAATGGCGAATAGACCAATCATGCAGACTTCCGCCAGATAGACTCCCGTCAGCAAATGCTGCAGGGCTCGAGGATAGACCAGGCCTTTGGTATCGATTTCGATATCGTACACGAAAAGGAAGTTGTAGCGGTAGGCCTGGTAGACGAGATACAGACCTATAAACGCAAATCCCAAGATCAGTGGCGCAATGCATGAATAAGTGAGAGCTATTCCTGGGGTTAGTTTCAAGTTCAATCGAATATATTGAGAGTCGACTTACCGATCACCCCCATATTGGTGAAAACAGGGAACACACTGCCCCAACTCAGACTTCCCAGCTCAGCCCACCGACGGAACAGACGGCGTGGGGAGTAAGCAAAGAATGTGGTCACAAATTTGAATACCAAGGCACTTGCAATCTGCACCAGGGCCATGGAGCTCGTGCTCAGTCCCTGAAGCAGAAAATAGGAAATATAGAAGTTGGTGGCTTTGGGTAGATTCTGGGCCAATAGATCCTTGGCTGAAAGCGGGTTCTTGATGATTTGCGCTGTAGCTGCAGATGCAGCTGATGTCAAGGTAGTCACTAAGAATACTTGCACAACCTGGAATACGAAGTGCGCACTTTGGGTGAACAGCTCAACTCGTGCGGTCGATGGGACGCCTGAGCGACGGGCGCAAACTGCACATTGTCAGATCGGTCGACCCTATAGTATCATCTCATAGAAGGGAAACACGTACTCCGACAGATGATCGGGACCAGCGACATCAGAGCCACAAGTGCTGCCGAGGGGAGCAAGCCTTCAATAGCTCCTTTTATAAGATCAGGCAAATCCAAGATAAACTTGAGAAACGAAATCATCTTGCACAGATAGGTAATGTTGGAGATGGTCCCCACAATGGCCGCGGGGAACGACCAGAAGATGACCAGGGCCGCGAGGCCACCCTGGACCGCGAATTTTCGAATAATGCGTTGCCACCAACTGAGGTTCAAAGCCGACCAGACTACCTCTCCAGGGGAAACACCAATAAAACGAGGTGTCATATGAAATGGCTGGTGATGGGATAGCGTCTGTAAGGCGATCTGGGCATCGGACTGAGAGGTGAACTCGACAAAAATTGCGGAGAGCTGTTTAGCCTCGCCATCCTGGTGCTTCCGTTGGAGGTCCATGACTTCCTCGGTCAATTTGGCCAACTCCGCTCGGTACCAAGAGATGGAGTCAACCTTTTGACCGAAAAACTTCAATCGGTGTGTGGGCCGTTTGACCTTGTGGGACCATGAAGGATTACTCGACTCGCAGTCAAGACAGGTGTCGGGGGAGAATTCGCCTGTTTTGACGGCGTCGATGCGAACTTTGTTGGCTCGTCGAATATATTTGGTCTCCGCTGTTTCCAGATTGAAGGCCATCTTATCTCGTTGATTGACTTTCTTCTCCAATTCGCTACAGTCTGATGTGATCCAGACTCGACGAATAGTATCACCAAATACATGGCGCAGCTTTTTCTCGTTTTTATAGTCTTCCGGGACAGACATGAAAAGCACTGTTCTTGAGGACATGCGCGAGGTGTATGCGGGAGAATTCAGATAAGCCTGACGCAAATTCGCATAGTAGAGACTCTCGCGGGTCACGACGAAGAACACGAATGCTAATTATTGGTCAGCGACTTGCTATTGGAGACAAAGGACGAATCAAGCCGGAGGCATTACTGAAGAAGACCCATGAGACCAAAACATTCGCATAGTACTTGTTCGGACTTTTGACGTTGCTGAAACTCAGGACGTCGAGCTGGCCGTTGCCATTTCCCCCAGTCGCATGGATGGGCATCAACGTAGGCCAAGTAATCAGACATCCTGTGAAGCAGGTCGCACAGAGGACTCGCAAAAATCGCAGAAAAAGATAGCCGTCCAGCGACGAATGGTGTAAAACGTGATTGTCTTCAATTTTCAAGAATGTCCCGAGCCAGTTGACCCAGCCAGAGGGCAACTCCGGAGTTCGTTCGTGCTCGCGAAGATCCGGCAGGTGGGATCTTGGCGCGTACCATCGGCGTTGAGTTCGTCGAAAGATTAGAAACAGAGCGACCCAGAAAGCAGCGTAGATCAAAGCCGGAAGCAGTGTCATTATCAGGGCCGAGGACGATGAGCCACCATCGCCAGTTAGACCGCTCACGACGTCGCCAGACGTTGACGAAGCATCGCCTCGCGAAGAGCCCACATTGGGGTCATTGTTTGGGTCCTGAAAATCTGTCAGTATCGGATGACCGGCGTGGTTGAGAAGGGTGGCCTACGACTGCACTCGACATCGTGGGTGTGTGTCTGGTTCCCGCTCACGCCAGCCCTGCCGGGAGACCGGGGGGATAAAAGTATTAATGCCAGACGACAGGGCCCCATAATTTCTCCGTCAGAAAGGACGGCGGCCCGCTCCTCCTCTCATCAGAAAAAGGCTTTGGCGTGCAGTCCCGCATTTTGGACCTGTCACTCCAAATGAGATGCATCCACTGTAGTTCCGCCTGGGGCTGTGATAGGTAGGTCGCATTGCACCAAATCGTCGGAACGCGATAGTATTTTGTCGATCCCATAGTTTGTGCGCCACACTCCTTCGCAGAAGCACTTACGCAATACTCTGCGTGTCACAGCGCGAAGGGACAAGGCAGGTACTGGCCCGAGGTCAGGATGGAATTTCCATCAGCTAGGCCCGCCATGCCGGAGCAATCTGAGGGAAACAGACACACACCCATCCTCGCGCAGCGCGAAAGAGCGGACGGCAGAGAACGCGAGACCCGCAGGAAACAAAACTATCGGGTGGAGATATGCCGATCATGGATCAGGGATTGAGAGGTTCCCCTGAACCGCATGGACAGTGGTTCGTGCTGCCCGTCACGAGCTTTCAGCCAATAGAATTGCCGTGGCGTGCATCAGAATGTTCGCGCGCTCGAGGGTCAAGCTGGGCGCTCCACATCGGGTAGAGATAGACATCGGCGAGCCCTCGGATTCCCTTCTTCATGGCCGTACAATCCCCTTGGTACAACAATCGCTTGGCCCCATCCTCCAATAGGGCTGAGATGGTGTGCGAGAAGCTTTCTGCAAGTTGTCACCAGACAAACTTTTCTTTCCCCTACACCAGCACTCGATACCGGGGTGGCCAACTTGTCAGCCTAGATGCAAGGGTGGTTGGAGGGTTTGGGAGGCGCGACACTTAAGCTGCAGCGTCTGCCGGTGGCAGGTAAAAGGGATCAGCACGCATCACCGTGTCCCGTCCAAAGGGCCGAGCCCGTGGGTCGTCTTGTCGAGATTGCATCTCACTACTATGTCGCCCTCCACACGCGTCGTGTGTAACAACGAGGGATCAGCCCTGATGTCATTGCAGTTTCACAAAGATCTGCGAGCAGGTGGAACTGTGGGCACTTGTGCGATATGCAACACGTGCAGTGCCAGTTGTAGCGGTGATCTGGTGTGCGAACTGGAGGCTTCTGGCGTGCAGCGCCATCGTGGGGATTGCATAACACACACGAAAGACGGGTGATTGTAGGATGTGTAAGAGGGAAAGGGCTGGGGTTCTTTTCCTCATAGATGATTTGGTGGGATTGAAGACGATCCAATTCAAAATGACATTGGGGAAAAAGTAAACTCTCGAATTTGTAGGCAAGTGACTTCGGCCCAACTACACCCTCACTCCGCTCTGGTCCAGAGACACCATCTTCCGTCCTTCTTCAAAAACAGCCGCTGCCTGGAGGACCGTCGCATCCTCCCATCGTCTTCCCACCAGCTGCATGCCAATCGGCAATTTGACCCCAGGCTGATTTGGAGCCCGACCGAGCCCGCATGGCACATTCAGGGCGGGATGCCCAGTGACATTAAAAGGCGCTGTATTCGTGGTCACCCCGACTGCCGCGGACAGTTTCTCCATGATACTGGAGCTGGGACCCTCCGCGTCGGCCTGCATCTTTGGATGCGCCATGGCGACTGTCGGTGCACAAGGCGTGACGAGAATGTCAACACTCGTTAACGCCTGGTCGTAGGCTGCCCGCAGTTCAAACACCTTGCGATGCGCCTTGGCTTCAACATGGGCACCAAAGTGCCTTTGGAGGAACGGTCCGCTGAGCATGACATTCATCAAGGCCGGGTTGGTCGAGGTAATCAGGTCATACATGCGTTGGTCCGGAGGCCAACGGGCTTGGATATGGGGTGGCAGATAAGACAAAAACCCGGAGGACTTACCCTGACACACCCATTCAGACATGGACATCCGGGTAGAGGCTGTCCAGATCAGACTGCCTTGTCGGTGCATGGGGATAGAAATATCCACCAGCTCTGCACCGGCTGCAGCAAAGGCCTGCTTCGCTGACTGGAGCACAGTGTCCCGAACTTCGGGTGATAAACCCAACACCTCGAAAGCTTCCGTGAGCAGGCCGACTTTGAGCCCAGATCCCAGTTTTTGAAGCCTATCCAGCTTGCGATCTTTGAACTCGGACAAAATTTGCAGGTAATTTTGGACTTGTGATGGCAGCGGCGATTCGGGAGTCATTCGTGGATCAATCGAATCATAACCCGCCATGACCTGGAGTAACACGGCAATGTCCTCCAGGTTGGAGGCGAGGGGTCCCAGGTGATCGATCATGGGTGCCAATGGCACCGCCCCGGTGTATGGGATCAGACCATACGTGGGTTTCATTCCATAAATTCCACTATAGGATGCTGGGATTCTGACCGATCCGGCCTGATCACCACCAATCGCCAGATCAACCGTTTCACCCAGCGAGGCGCCTTCTGCGCGCTGCAGGAAATCAGCCGCCACAAGAGACGCAGAGCCACTGCTACTTCCGCCGGAGGTGTAGCCCTTCATCCGTGCGTTGTGGACGGGGCCGCTTGCCGCGCTGAAAGAGAGCGGCGATGCACAATAGTTCTCACAATTCGAGGATCCTTTGATTGTCGCACCCGCTAAAAGAATCCGAGAGACTACCGAAGCGTCAATTGGAGATACGGGAAGGGCCCCGTCCTTGCAAAGCAGTTCAGTGAACGTTCCCACCGTCGTCGGAAGACCGCCGACAGAAATGTTATCTTTGATGGCTACGGTCCTTCCACACAGCGCAGCACTGGTCGGATTAGCCGCTACCAACTCGCAACGATATCTCCAGGCATTTAAAGGATTGTCTTCGCAGTGAGGCTCCCAGTATGTGCGAGGACTGATGGTTGCAGTGGGTACCAGTGAAGGGTGAATATAATCCTCCCCGCTTTCAATCTCCCGCATGATGGCCTCGGCGGACTGCAGCAGATGCAAGTAATCGGCGGCATCTGAGTCGTTCGGGATCTTGATCCCGAGACTTGCCGCAGCATGATGCAAATCCTCCACGGAGACTTTGGATCTAAGATGGATTAACTTCTCGTTTCCTTTCCGTGACTGCGCCGCACGTACTGGGTCTTGTCAGCCAAAAATGCCACCGACATGTTGAAATCGAGGAGGTGAGACAATAGCAACCACGAGACACTATGGTATTCTCCAACTATGATATTTCAATTGGTATTTAAAAGAGAATATCGAATCAAATCTAGCAGTGGGAGTCATGGCGACAGATCGGAGGTGCCGATTTAGCTACTAGACTAAGGATGCGGGCATCCCGATGATTGGATAACCTCGAATCATCCCGAGTCCGGCACCGCGATAGGTGAGCATTGCTTAGGAACTCGCAGTGAATGCCATTGATGATAGTATCTCTGGATCCATAGGATCGACAATTACCAATTGCGCTATTATTCCTGTCCGTTCGCCAACAGAGTTCGACCACCATCCACACAAAGGGAGACACCGTCAACATACGACTATTTGCGACTTGTCAGTGTATCTCAGTAGATAAGAGGTTGACCTCACATCACTCACTCCTGCTTTGCTGACCAAGTACAAAATGGTTCCGGCAATGTCCTCGGCGGCCCCGGCTCGCCTAGCGGGGACCTTGTCGAACAGAGAGCTGAAAATGTTTCCTTCAGCCCCCACGGGGTTCATGTTGCTAGGGACAACTTGATAAGATCTATGAGTTAGCCCTTGACTTTAACGAGGTTCTCATCAGTTGACTCACATCCAGGGTTGATCCCCACGACTCGAACATAGAATCGATTGTATTTGGCGGCCAACAACTTCACAAGATGGTCCGTCGCTGCTTTGCTGGTAGCATAGCTGGTAAGGTCGATATTGGTAGCATTGTGCATACTGGCACAAGAGCTAGTGACCACTATCACCCCTCTTCCCTCGTCGCGGCCTTTCCCCCCACCGCTAGTCGGTTGATCCGCCGCCGCCGCAAGCAGCGGAAGAAAGGCAACGCTGAGAAAGTAGTGAGCCGTGGTGTTCACACGAAATGTGTTTTCCCAGTCTTTGTCTTCGATTGACCACATTGACGCTTGAAGCTCGTCGAGCGGAGCGGTAAGCACGTTGCAAACACGCGGAGGATCGCGGCGAATGCCAGCATTGGAGATTAGCATGTCCAGCGACTTCTCTTGCTGAGATATCCTTCGGGCAAGCTCTCCTATCGAGTCCTTTGATGAGAGATTGCATGGAAATCTTTGGAAGGGGTGTTAGCTAATCCGTGCAGTGGTAGCTCTCGTCGACGCATTTCCACCTACCCTTCTGCGCTCCCTCCGGTATCGCGTCCCAGCCGGTTCAAATCGACAACAGTCTCTTCGATGGGATCGCTTGGCAGAGCTACTAGGTACACTTTGGCTCCATTTTGCACCAGTCCCTGTAGTAATGTCTCTATCAGTGTTTGTTCTGTGAGTTCAGTGTTCGACAAACCTTCGAGATCATCAACCCGATCCCACTGCTTCCGCCGGTAACCACTGCAACACGACCCTTGACGTTAAACAAATCTAGAGCTGCGAGTTGTGACATCTTGTTGAAAAGGACAGATGCTGCAGTTGGACTGCCCTGAAGAGCAGATCGCTCTCGCAATCAATATATGGCGGTCTGATGTCGGATGAGGTGGGGAACTTCCACTGGGCTCGTCGGAGTAGCCGAAATGCCGATAGTCACCACGCCGCATGCTTTTAGGTATTCAGTCGAGTCGCTTGGAGAAGATTCTAGCTTCCGCTGTCATACGTTTTGGAGGATTCTTACGGGTTGCGTCTATCGCATCCCATGAAGTCCGCCCTCTGGTAAACCTCTCATTGCCTGGTACTATCTCAATCTGGGCTTCATCGTCTTGTTCTACGCATTGATAGACAGTGGTAATCCGAACTCTAACAAAATTAGGGATGTTAGATATCAATTTTAGACTAGGATCAACTAGGTACAAATGTACTCCACTTCAGGAATCCTGACTCTACTCCTTATAATGCTCCTTTGTTCGAAGCTCGGCTAGGTTCAAGCACTCGCTAGTGACAGCATCGTCTCTTGGGATCAGCCGAACCTTGAAATCTCTAGGGATCGCAACCAGCGCAGTCTTGAACTGGTTGTAATCCACATAGTCTGTGTTAGGGGGATTCTCCTCGCTCGCCACGATCTTGTACGAGGCGAGAAGGCGGATCAGAGCACAATAGAGGAGTCGCGAGGCGATGAATTGGCCTGAGCAAGCGCGCGATCCAGAGCCAAAGCTCAAATGAGGTAGCCCGGATGCTTCCTTTTCGGCTGGGGGATCGATGGACTTCAGCCACCGCTCGGGGTCAAATTTCCCGCCATCGGGTCCGAAGTGGTCCACGTCTAGTTTGCAAGTAAGCAGGGGCATTTCAGAGAAGTCATTGAGAGGCCTTACCGTGATTGCCTGCCTGGGCGTTGATCAGAACCATGGTCTTGGGGGGTATGATGGCACCGTTCCAGTTCACCTCGGTCACCGTTTTTCTAGGCAGACTCATGGAACTAACGGTGTAGTAGCGCCCCGCCTCTTTGACGATGGCATTCACGTAGGGAACTTTTTCTTCCGATATCGAGCTTGTCCACGCATCCCGGACATTGGGATAATGGCGCTTGATGTCTTCGTAGGCGCGATCTTGCCAGATCTGCCCTTCCGGGGTGGAAAGCGAGCCAATGGCTGAGGTCAAGGTGCCCGGAATAGTTTCGAAGCCACCGGAGACCAACGACAGACAGATCGAAGAGACTTCGACGCCACTCAACTTGGTCTCCTCGTCCTTGAGAATGGCGGCAGAAATGCAAGGCTTGTCGGTGCCCTTCTTGATCATGTCGCGCACTTTGTCCAAGAGAAGGTTCAGGTATGCATCGCGACGGTCCCGCAGCTCCTTAGACCGGGCGTTCTTCTCGTTGTTGGGCAGGTAGCGTAGGATGGGGATGTAATCTTGCAAGTTCTCCGAGGCGCTTCGAAGCAGCGAGATTGCGGAGCCGACGTAGAGGATTTCCCGGAGGAGATCATCGTAGACCGCGTCCATGCGAATTCCGTAGCATAAGGTCAAGGTGGTGTTCAAAGCGTACCGTTGGATATACGGTCTGACATTGAGTTCGATCGCACCATTCGAACTATCCCGGTAGAGATCGCGCAGAATGCAATAGCTTTCCAGATCGAACATCGGATGGTAGTTGCGTAATGCCGGCCGTCCCAGTGCTGTCCCGGCGGCTTTGCGCTTCTTCTTGCAAGACTCGTCCCATGGGGACGATCCAATCGTGAAGCCTTGGGTACTACTCACGACTCCGTGGAAGGTGTACAACGTTGGCCGATCGATGATCGCGTTCTGATGTCCGAGGAGCATCCTCCGACAGTCCTCGAACGAGTTGACCACGACGGCCCGAGTGTTCCCCAGCTTAATTTGGAAGACGGAGTGGCCATACTGTCGCCACCAGCGCTCGCACACCGTGGCGTGGTCCTCACCCAGCTTCAGGAGGTGACCGAAGACTGGGACTGCCCCAGGGATCTCCGGTAGGCCTTTGATGTAAGGAATGTCGGTCGCAAAGGACCACTAGAGGAATCAAGTCAGAACCACCCAACACGCCTCCATTGCTGGGGGGGGGAGCTGCAGCTTACTCTGTATAGTAGATAGATGCACAACGGGACGAGAGCCAAGAAGTAGCTTCGAGGCACGGTGCCCAAGACGGCGAGATGCTCCTCGAGTTTCATGTCAATCATTGCTCTTCTCGGGAAGGTGGCCGTTGGAGTCGATCGGTGTAGTCGTCAAGATGGAATCACCAGCGATGAGGTCGACCGGGGATTTCCGGACATGGGGTTTAAATAGATACGCCCCGAATGCGAAGATCGAAGAGTGAAGAGACACTCCGATCAGTGGCCCCTCACGCGCTGGAAGCGCCGTCGGACTGTCCGACCACGGATCCCTCCGAGTAGAAGGAGCAATTCGTCCATGTCAGCAGCTACGCTTATCCCTCATGATCTGGATGGATTCCCTTGATCGGTCTTAGCTCCATGCAGGACGCGACAGACGCGATAAGTGAGAAGTCATAAGGCAACCCGCCAGTCATCTTGCATTTCCGCGATAACCGGTGAATGGCGAGATGGAAGCGGTGTAGTTATATAACTAATGGATGCAGCTAGTCTGGTATCAGGCTACTTTCACAACTTCCCAGGTGGCCGAATGCCAGCCATCCCTTTGCTTACGTTCATTCTTCACTCTTCCATTGATTCTCATATTCACTAGGTAGACTCCCGACTTCTCATCCGGTTATATACAAATTCGGACTCTCCGACCAGTTGGCCTTTGACTTCAATATTCTGATACACCTGCCGACTTTTCCTGCAGCCAACGGGATTACGATGCCTTAAGCCGGGAATATCGCCGTCGCCTTGATCTCCACCACAAATCGAGGATCGGGAAGCTCTCTGACCCCGATTGTCGCCCGGCTGGGCGCGCTCGCGCGGTCGGCCCAGATCTTGTTCCACTCTTCATTCATACCGGCATATTGCGTCTTCATGTCCAAGATGTAGACCGTCGCGTCCACAATGTTGTACAGGTCTGCTTTGCCATTGGACGCGCCTTGGATAATCTGGTCGATTCTGCGCAAGACGGCGGCGGTCTGTTGTCGGACATCGGTCGTGAAGGATCCGTCGGCATTCTCCACGACGCCTTCGTAGGATCCATCCTCCGGGTTCACGGCGGCGATTCCAGAGATGTAGATGGTATGGTAGGTGGATGGCTGCACCACGCGGGCATGCGAGTATCTCATGGGACCCGAGACCTTCTGGGGGTCGAGGAGGAAAGATTGGCCATTGGCAGACATGGCGAGCGAAGTTGGATGGTGGATGGTGGATGGTGGATGGTGGAAGACGAGGGTCCATCTATATGCACTGGGGTCTTTATACTTGCCCGCCATCTCCAGAGGCTCGGTGTCCTAAGCGGATCGCCCGACGGCCGGCAGTGAGGCGGCATCGCCGAAGAGGGCTGGGATGAACCTCGATATCCCCAGCGAATCGTGACCTTTATAAAATCACCAGTCTAGATGGATCCTTCCAGGAGCAATAGACTATTGCTTTGCCTATCCGGCGGCAGTGGCGGAGACTGACAGTATATAACTATCCATGGATACATCGGGGTTAGATTAGGTCGTGAAGTAGTAGGAAAGAGTCCACTGTTGGAATGGAATCCCCTTTGACGCGCCCAATCTTTCCAACCATGGCGATCGGATCAATTGCATCTTTCTCTTCGTTCTCCGGCACCGGATCTGCCATTTCTCCCCCTTCAGCCACTCCCATCCTTCTCTCCCCCCCCCCCACAATGAGCAATCCACGATCTCCCATTGGCAGCAGATACTTCAACCCATTCCTCCCCGCACGACTCACTCCTCAATCCCCAGCTTGAGATTGCAACACATCTTTTGGATGCTATTCGTCTTTGCTGTCCGGACAACCGACACCTAGTCACTTGGGAGAGAACGAGAGGGGGAGGAGAGAAAAAAAGCCATTGGCGCGCGCCCACCATCAGAAGTGCCCGAGATAAGGCCAGAGATCACCGCCGTCCCCAATCGGCGCCTTATCTCCCCACCTGCTCTCGCTCGCTCCTCCGTCTTCGTGCTCGATGATGGAGGCAGAAGCGCGGGCAGAGAGCTCCTGTAAACGCTGCCACCGACGCAAAAAGCGTTGCGACAAGACCCTCCCCCAATGTCAAGCATGCCAGCATGCGAAAGTGCCCTGCAGCTTCCTGGACGATGCAACCCAAGTAGCGTCCTATCCGATCGCGTACGCATTACCCCCGAATAGCGGATCCCCTTGGGAATAACTCGGGCCGGAGTTCTAACGAGCAACAGCTACGTGCGTGGCCTGGAGCGACGAGTGAAGGAGCTTGAGCAACGGCTCGCCGCGTCGCTGACGCCGCAAAATTCTCAAAACGATCAGACGTCTGGTCCCTGGGACCAGGAGCGCGAGGTCCATCTCGGCGACGATTTGCTCTCCGACAATGTCGCAAACCATTCATCTCCATTGCAGTCGATGAAGGATGCCGTGCCGGATTTTAATGCCCTTCCAGCGTCCCCGGCCAACGTGGCCGCCGGGCAGCGAACGGACAATCTCGCCGAAGAACTCCGATTATTATCCTTGGAAGCAGCGGCCGAGCGATATCTAGGGTCGTCGTCGGGGCTATCATTCGCCCAGCTCACTCAGACGGTTCTACAGCGTCTGTCTCCGGACCAAGATGGCTTCGTTTTCGATGGTGAACTGCCCGCCAACGGCAACCAGGACCAGAATTGGGGCACGGAATCAGATTCGTCTGCACATCTGAACCCGATATTCTTCGAAATGAACCCTTCCTTGACCAGTCCCTTGCCATTGAACTCCTTATTCGGCAACCCGGTCGTGGAAGATTTGGAAGATTCCATGGGTCTTGCGCTCTTGGAACCTTCTCACATCAACTATATTCTCGATTTCTATTTTGCCCACTCCCACACCCTCTACCCAATTATTCGCAAGAATGAATTCGAAACGGTACTTTGGAGGATATATGCCGACCCGCTCGATCCTCTTGCTCAGTCCCCTTCGTGGCAGTTCAGGATTTGGATGGTTTTGGCAATCGGCTCCACCACCTATTGCTCCGTGTCGCTCATGGACGAAACCGAATCCGTCCAGTTCTTTAATAAAGCCATGACTTATTTCGAGTCTGCGATGGGATGTGGCGACTTGGTAAGGAATCCTCATCAATGACTGGGAAAGCTACCCTTTCTAACGCTGCGTGTTCAGGCCGGGTTGGAGGTATTAATGCTCCAGGTTTCATACTCCTTTTTCAATAAAATAGGGCCTAGTATGCTGTCCCCTTAGCCATGAAAGCGTGATGATGTTGATTCAGCACTAACGCTGGACAGATACCTGGTTCTTGGTTGGGATGGCGGCTCGCATGGCGACAGGCATGGGACTTCATTCATCAGAAACATACCAGTCATTGGCCGTGGATGCCGCAGAGCAGCAGAAGCGTATCTTCTTTTCCCTCTATATGATGGATCGGTATGTGACGTGTTTGAGGATTGGAGACCGGCATCGAGACATTCCGAATTAACTCGATACTTTTATAGGGTGGTCTCTTTGGCTCTGGGTCGGCCTTTTGCCATTCAAGATGATGATATCACCGTCGAGGTTGGTTGCGACTGTCCGAACCGCAGGGTGAATGATTACTGACCAATTTCTGTCCTGTCAGCCCTTTGTGGATGTCGACGATGATCACATCAAGCCAGGGGGTATCGTGTCGCCTAGCAATCTCGAGCCATCTACAATGGCGGTCCCCCTTCACATCCTCGCTCTTCGACGGATTGCCAGCGATATCGGAAGCTGTGTTCACTCGCCAAATTACAGTCAGCGACAAAGTCCAGAAGCACGAGAGAAAACGATCCAGAACCTACATAAGCGTCTCATTGAATGGCGCCGGGGCATGCCGTTTCCCCTTCCCGATCTCCAATCCAAGGTACCACACTTGTGCACGAGCTGGTTTGATCTGAACTACTATACCCACGTCATCATGCTTTATCGTCCCTCGCCACTGAGCCCCGATCTGGACCTTGCACGAATGAAGATTCTCGCAGAAGCGTCAGGCATGGCGATTCGCCAAGCAATCAATTTGCATCGACAGAATCGCTTTGCTTACAATTGGCTCAACCTGGTTGCCATTTTCAACTCAGCCCTGTCACTCATGTATACTTCAACTGCGCGCGCTGACAACCTGTCATTGGTATTGGATCATGTCAGGGCCATTGATGACCTGGAACTGGCAATTGAATTGCTAGATGCGTTTGGACGGAAGTTTCCCTCCGCGAAGAAGATACAAGGCATGATCCAGGCAGTCACGGCGAAACTAAGAGTATATAATACGATGCCTTCTGTGGGATTTTGAAGGTTGAAGCGCGCCGGCAATCGAGTGCAATCGGGGTGCGACGGCTCTGCATGCTTGATCGTCTCCTAAGACGTACATAATAAGACAAATGAAGTCCATGCACAAACCCCCATTTTTCCTGGGCTCCAGAAGTGGGCAGCGCTGCAATGGTTCTATTTCGAAAGCGACCATTCCAGCCAGATACAATCCTAGTGATCGACTGTGGGGTGAGCCGATGGCTCTGCTTCGGATCGTCCGACGGGTCAGATTAGTCGACAGTACCGCACAACCCGACTTCTTGCAAAGACCGCTATCATCAGTCGAAATGACACCAACTCTTTAGTTCAGCTCTGGAAAATACACGGTGACATTCCCACGACTCTGCAAAGGGAAGGATGTCCCATTTGCCGGTCCGCAAAATGACCACAGCCAAAACAACCGACTTGGCGGATGAACAAGAAAGCAGGAAATCACGAGAGCAACCTGATCATGCCCAAGGTGAGCCTCGTTCTACTCATCAACGTGACCAAGATGATCCTATAGCCTATCCCGAAGGGGGCTGGAGCGCCTGGAGTGTCGTGCTAGGCAGTTGGATGGCGTGTTTTGGCACTATGGGCTTGATGAATTGTCTAGGTATCTTCCAGGCCTATCTGGAGGAACACGAGTTGCGCCAATATTCGTCTGGGCAAGTGGGCTGGATCTTCGGCCTGTACACCTTCCTAGCCTTTTTCTGCGGGATCCAGGTTGGTCCCATCTTTGATGCCAAAGGTCCACGGGCTCTGGTCGTTTGCGGCGCCATTGGAACGATCTTGTTTCTAGTTCTCTTGGGTTTTTGCACTGCCTACTGGCATTTCATGTTGGTGTTTGGGGTTCTTGGAGGGGCCAGTTTGTCTCTTGCCTTTAATCCGGCCATCTCAATTGTCGCCCATTACTTCCATCGGCGACGAGGATTAGCAACCGGGGTCGCTTCTTCCGGCGGTTCCTTTGGCGGACTGGTATTTCCTTTGCTTTTCCAGCATGTTGCATCGCGGATAGGCTTTGCCTGGGCCACTCGTGTGATCGCATTGGTCGATCTGATCACTTTCAGTATCGCCATTCTGCTGATTCGACCAAGGAATCCTCGCCGATCTGCGACTTTGGGTGCCATTCTGCCCGATCTTTCTGTGTTCCGCGACAGAGCGCTGATGCTTGCCAGTATGGGGATATTCTTCATGGAATGGGGTCTCTTCGTCCCAGTCACATACCTGACTTCCTATGCACTCCTTCATGGCCTCCCGTCGGGGTTTGCCTTCCTTCTCCTGTCCTTGATCAACGCTGGTGCCATCTTTGGTCGGTGGATTCCCGGCTACTGTGCTGATCGCATTGGTCGGTTCAACACCCTGATAATCACCATCTTGGGATGTCTGCTGTGCGTCTGCTGCTTGTGGATTCCTGCAGCCTCCAGTAAGCCCGTTATAACCATTTTTGCCTTGTTGTTTGGGTTTGCCAGTGGCAGCAACGTTAGTCTTGCCCCCGTGTGCATTGGTCAACTGTGCAAATTGGAAACGTATGGTCGCTACTATGCGACGGCCTACGTGATTGTCAGCATCAGGTACGTCTCCCGCCTGTTCCCTGTATTTCGCCGTCAAGAGATAGCTAACGTGAGCAGTTGTCTTACCGGTATCCCAATAGCTGGGCAAATTCTGTCGACATGCAACGGAGAATATCGGGGGCTCATTGCTTTCACGGCGGCTAACTACGCCGCAAGCCTTGTATGTTTGGTGATCACAAAGCTTTTCTGCTGCGGATGGACTCAGTTCAAGGCAATCTTTTGAATCAATTAGTTGCTAGTGCTTTGAATGTTGATGAATTGGGAGACTCCAGTCGGCTATTCAGCCACTTTTATATAGCTCTGCTCGCTGAGTTCGGTTGCTCTCTGCATCGTCTCATCTCAGTGCCTATTGAGGCAAATTCCTGAATAAATCCAAAGGCCGAGTCGTGGTATAGCGTACGCCCCGGCGGAAGTCTGACATCCGCAATGTTACGCAAACAAGCCTAACGAACAATTATGGGACCAAAAAAAATCATTTCCTTTTCCTCATTCTTTTTCTTCAAGATAGAGTACACATAGGCCTTGATGGGAATCAACTCTCCAAAGTGGCATGTTTATTGCGTCGCGGCATCTATTTGGCTCCAACTACGCATCGAGCGGTGGAAATGGACGGGTTGGCGGCGGCAGAAACCCGCGCGAGGTGGAAAACCGTCAACATCTCTGTCTACCAGCGTACGATCCGCACCGGATGGATACAGCCTCCAAGCGGACGGGCATGGAGGCCTCCTTCGAGCCCAAACAGCCCTTTCCGCCCTTGCTCGACGATCTAGCCTCGCCAGAGGAGACACAGGAGAGCTATGCCGAGGACGAAAGCGTGACCTCCCCCAGCTACCATGAGATCGAAGTTGAAGACGACGCCGACTTCCAATCGCATTACTCTCTCGATCCTCAGTCCCTCTCAGATTCGGGATCCGAGGACTCGGCCGACGACGTTGGGAGGCACCATCCATTTCGACAGTCGTCCAGCTCTCTTCACGGGCCCAATGCGTTTGCGCCTCCGTTTTACAATCGCCCACCGACGCCGCTCCCGCCCTCTCCCTCGTTGACATCCTTGTTACGGCCACCATTCTCGACAACGACGTCGCGTCCCACCACTCCTGATAGCTCGGATGTCGAAACTCCCAACGACACGGAGGCCGCGGTGGCCAAGTCGGCCCGTCGCGCAACCACCGTTCCGCGCGCCAGCCCCAAGGTCCCGACCTACGAATACTATGGCTTCGTGCTTTACCTGGCCTCATCGCTTGCATTCTGTCAGTGACATGTCTCTCGTCGCATCTCGGCACTTCTCATCGTCTCTCATTCTCTCCGCGCACGCTGACCGAACCTCATTTTAGTGATCTACCTCCTGTGGTCCTATCTTCCCTCGCCGTTCCTTCATCAACTTGGAATTTATTACTATCCAAACCGCTGGTGGTCACTGGCGATCCCATCATGGCTGGTTATGTCCCTTGTTTACATCTACGTGGCATTGGCCTCGTATAACACTGGCTACCTTACTCTTCCCATGGATAGCATTGAGAATATCGTCGATGAGGTTGCGAACATCGCAGTCATTGATGGGAAGGCGCGGCGGCGACCGGGAGGAGCCACCAAGATGAAGCCTGGCGCAACTTCATACCAGATTATGGGCCCGCAAAATCGCAAGGTCAACTGGCGGGAGATTTGGAGCGAAGGCACCGATGCAGTCATGGATATCCCAGTCGGGGGCGTCTGTGAGGTACTCTATGGTCAGGAGCGCGACGACGAAGGAGGATCCGGTGCCTTCGCTGCAGACTCGTAGCTGGTGAGGAAATGTCTATGAAGCCGAAGCTCTGCAATGAAGCAAACCGACAACCCATGAACCAATCATATCTCCTTTTCGACACGTGACCGCGCGTCTCGCCGCCCGCGATTCTTCTGCGCCGCTTCCTCCTCTACAGCAACCAATGACCAGAAACAAGGGACACGATGTCGACCGATCAGCCTTGTACACCTCCGCGCAGGAGTGCTTCGGGTTCTGGGCAACTACCCCGAGGCCCGTTGACACCTGAACAACAGCGCAAGATGGTAAGTCGCAACACCAGTTGGAATCCCTCACATTGCTCACGGCTCCATCACTAGGAAGTCAATCGTATGAAAGCCAAGGCCCTTCGTGAACAACGGGAAGCTGAATTAGCCAACAACTCGGCATCCACCGTCACGTCACATCACTCTTCCCAGCCCATCCAGGGAGTCAAGCGATCCTTCAACTCGATGACGGCAGCCAATCCTCCGGCCACCATGCGCGATGCTCGCTCAAATAAAGTCTCGTCTGGTGGTCCGCTTGATACTATCAGGCCTGCGCGCAACTTTACGAGATATGTCGACTATGACTTCAGCAAGATGACTGACACCAAGGGCGGGTTTCTGACGCAGGAGGATGATCCGTATAACAAGGCACTACATGTTTCCGATGGCAAGGAAGAGCAGAGGCCGGCTCATATGACTCAAAAAGAGTGGGAGCGTCATCAATTACTGCAGTCGCTCCGCCAAAATCGTGAGGGCCCATTCGAGCCGGGGCTGAGCGTCCTGGATGATAAAACCAAACAGAAGACCTGCCGCGAATGTGGAAGTCTAGAGATCGATTGGAAGTGGGAAGAGATGCTTCGGTGCTGCATCTGCCACGCCTGTAAAGAGAAGTACCCAGAAAAGTACAGTCTTCTCACGAAAACGGAAGCGAAGGAAGACTATCTCCTGACCGATCGTGAGTCGCCGTCTTCGTTCCCGATGGAAGCTCGAGTACGACTGACCTTCCCACTAGCCGAGTTGCGAGACGAGGAGCTTCTCCCCCACCTTGAACGGCCCAATCCCCACAAATCGACGTGGAATAACATGATGCTGTATCTCCGCTGTCAAGTGGAGGAATATGCGTTCTCCGATAAGAAGTGGGGTTCCCCCGAGGCGCTGGATGCCGAGTTTGAACGTCGCGAGAGCGACAAGAAGCGACGGCGGGAAGCTAAATTCAAGACGAAACTGCAGGACCTAAAGAAGCGTACCCGTGTCGAAGCTTACCGACGCAATCGACAGGGAAAGTCCGGCGGGGAGTTTGGCGACGACCTGAGTAGTCATCGCAAACACGTCCATCAATGGGGCCGAGCTGTGGATAGCCCGGAAACAGGCATCCCAGTCAAGACTTGCGTGGACTGTGGCATGGAAGTGGAAGAGCTAGAATTTTAAACACCCAATAGTGCCAACTTGGGTACTGCATTGATTTACGACATCATGAGTATGATTGGCGAGCAATGAGCCCTGCCTGTTTCCATAAGAAGCTTGTCCATGTGAGGCTCACTTTGAACTTTACTTGGACGGTACGTTCTCTACGACAATGTGCATTAGAGACGGGGCACATGGGACTCGGTTAAATCATTCAATCCTCTTTTCTTGCGTTCTCTAGTGGTTGACATCATGCTTACTGGCCTTATCGTTGCCCGCAACGATCCATTATCCCTTGGTAGAAACAACTTGTTTCATACCAATTTGAGATATCCATGGATGTCTCCAATATATATAGTCCTGGGAGCTACTTTGGTGGACAAGCACATTCTATTCTACCCATAAAGGTCCATATCTTCTTTGCTCACTCAGCCCTCTTGATATAAAATATACCTGGGATCGAGAGAAATCAAATCGAGAGTCACGTTTAAATGACCATGTACAATGTACATATGTATAGTACCAGACACATATTATTGGCTAGTACGGGCCCCCGTGGATACCTCAACCGCAGGGCGCTCACCTTGATGTCGGTTGGAACGAACCCGGAAGAGTGACCACATCACTTACTTGCTGCCAGAAATTGGCATCGCTATGATCGCTGTCTCCGTTATATCTCATCAATCATACTCTTTTCCGCACTCTATATTATTCAAACCCGGTGATTCACACCACCCCTAATCCCCCCAGTCCCGATGCAGCAGGCGGTCAGCACCACGTGAAGTCCCCCGAAAAGCCACCCAAACTCGCCCATAACAAACGAGCGCACGCCCTCGACCTTGCTGCAGACGATCATTGGCCTTGTTCCCTCCCATTCTGTCCGGGCCTCGACAACCCCGACTTGCTGGCCGACACATTGTGGTTCCCCTGCCATTCGTCGCTGCCCCCCTGGGGGTTTGGATTCGCTTACCGCGGTGTGGATACGACCGGGGGTCAGGAGAACCACAAGCTCCAGATCGAGGCTCGTTGCTTTCGGTCTTCAGCGGGCTTCGCTCTTAACTGCCCCTGCTACCCAGATTGACCTCGTGTGCTGAACCCACTACGTTTATATGGCTTGGCAATCCCAATCGGCCATGGCTGGTGTTGGAATGCCCGGGGCGATGGGTGATGGCCCTCCAAATGGCGGACCGCAGGGGACAGAATATACGTTACAGGGTGAGCATGTGCTCAATATCCCGCTTTTTTGATCGTTGGCTAATTTCTGGCCCACCAGGTGTGATGCGTTTCCTACAGACAGAATGGCACCGACACGAACGCGACCGTAACGCCTGGGAGATCGAGCGCGCGGAGATGAAGTCTCGTATCGGTCGACTTGAAGGCGAGTTGAGGACTAGCAAACGTCTTCATGAGTCTCTTGGGAAGCACGTTCGATTGATGGAGGCTGCGTTGAAGAAGGAGAGGGAGAAGGTGAAGAAGCTTTCGAACAACGAGCGAATTGAGGAGACCAAAGAGCCCAAAGCTGTTGCGCGTGATAGTGTGAACTTCTTGAAAGGTGAGCAGTGAGTCCATCAGTGCGACTGCCTCAGGTTTACTGAACTGAATGATCCCAGCGCAACGTTTGCCCTCGAACGAGGACTCGGATGCAAACCAGGATGATTCCCAGGAATTTCGTCAAGAGGACGAACGGGACAAATCCCGAAATTATCTATCCAAATGTGCCCAGGAGGTTACATATCATGTCATTCCTACATCTCACCCGCCTCCCGACCTCAGCGAGTCCGATCTTTCGGGCCATATCTATGGGAACCAACAGCTGTCACAGCAGAATCTCGAGGAGGCATATCTTCAACAGCAACGGCAGAAGGCAAACAACATGATGGCGCGTGAGGTAGTGCTTCCTAACCACCAGCCTGTGAGTGTCCAGTACGCTGAGAACGCCGTAATACCCCGTAACCAGGCCCACTATGTTCCTCGAGATGCAATCGACCGCCGGCAGATTGAGACGCAACAAACACCTCTCGCGGCCGTCGACAATCGAAAGCAGGTCTACGAGCAGGCGTTGGGCGATGATCGTGCGGTAGGCCAACAGTCCGCATACGAGGCTCAGGGTCCCCAGGTGGCCATTAGAGAGGAGCTGCATGCGCAGAACAAGAATGAGGAGAGGGCAGAGGATATGGATGGGTGGAGCTTTGATGAGCCTATAGAACAGGGTACGCTTAGCGAGCCCATACTGCCCCATCGTCCTGATACCGATGCATTTCCGAACGCCAACTTTGTCCGCGGCAAGTCGCCCTCCCGCGACGGGTCTCTCTCTCATCGACGAAAGAGCTTAGGTTCTCGGCGCAAGAGCGATGGCGCAGTTGACTCCCGGGATTTCGCTGCCGGCATGGCCCAGCAGGACTCCAACTTCAAAGTCCGATTCGCCCTTCGTGGTCACCTCGATGTGATCCGCTCTGTGATCTTCACGGGTGGTGGTAGCCCGTCGGAGCCGGAGATCTGCACATGCAGTGACGATGGAACGATCAAGCGATGGATCATCCCAGCAACTTACGGCACTTTTGGCGCTCACGGGCCCAGTTCGAGCAACGACTTAGACATCACCAGCTACTTCACCCACCGTGGCCATGTGGGCGCAGTCACATCCTTAGCCGCCTGCTCGCCGTCACAAAACATCTCCAACGGTGGCCGAGCTTTGGGCGATGGATGGGTCTTTTCTGGTGGTCAAGATGCTAGTGTGCGGGTTTGGGAACGTGGCCGGGTTGATCCCAAGGCTACTCTGGATGGTCATACCGATGCCGTATGGGGACTCTGCGTACTCCCCGGGACAGCGGGCTCTGTCTTTGGCGATTCATGCAGCCACTATGGAGGAACGGATCGTATTCTGCTGGCATCTGGTGCAGCCGACGGCCGTATCCTGATCTGGGCCGTCAGCCCTCCTCCTCTGGTCTCCTCTCCCCAGGCAGGCTCGCGCCGCCAAGGTGGAAGCCGGCGCGCAAACTCGATCTCCTCTGGGTCTAACTTCCCATCTTCTCCGCAGCCCAGCGTCGCCACTACCACCCCATTCCATTACACACTCGTCCACCACATCGTGCGCAGCGACTCACCCTCCCCCACATGCATAAGCCCCCTGTCGTTGGCTGGTGTCAACTTTGTTGTTTCCTACTCGGATGCCTCCATTCTCGTTTACGACACCAGGACTGGTGAGGAAATTATCGGCATGGCCAGCCTCGAAACTTACGATGGGACCCCTTCAACCGGCGTGAACTCCGTGGTTGCCACGACTGTTGGCTTTGACGGGTCTGCCAACTTGGATCCTAACCGTACCATGGCCGAAGAAGAAGTGGTGCACGGGGCTACCGGGTCAAGCAGCGTGGAGGGTGTTATCATCAGCGGTTACGAAGACCGATACATTCGCTTCTTTGACGCCAACAGCGGTAAGTAGCATCCCTCGCCTCGATTTCTTTGTCGTCGTTCTTACAGTTCTATCTCAGGTCAATGTACGTACACGATGCTGGCCCACCCGGCTGCGATCGCTTCGTTGTCCTTGTCTCCAGATGGGCGCGAGCTTGTCTCAGCCGGCCATGATGCTAGCCTGCGCTTCTGGAATCTCGAGAAGCGTAGTTGCACTCAAGAGCTGACCAGCCATCGACTGATGCGCGGGGAGGGCGTCTGCGCTGTCGTCTGGAGCCGCGACGGACGCTGGGTCGTCAGCGGTGGTGGAGATGGGGTGGTCAAGGTCTTCTCGAGATGACCAAACGACGCGACGACAGCCTTGTATGATTTTCTTTCCTTGCCTTCTACTCCCATGTGTATTCCTTGGGTCTTCTTCCCGTGATATGATCCCATGAACCGGATGAGCGATTGGCCGGGCCAGTTCTTTCAAGCATTTGCAATGGTTTCCCATCCAGCTGCCTGGCATATGGTATTCGTTCTATGTGGTTTCTCTTTTCTTCTACATGTGTACTTTTGACCCCGACGCGGATAATGTGCCGTTTTCGCGATGACACCCTGGCGTACATTTCTAATCATGTTTCTGCCACATCTCCTTGCTTACCATCTGCTTTGGTGCATGCTCGGTGTCCATTCGACATGGTCCCATCCCTTACCGATATTCCTGCTTTCTTGCTCCTGTCCTCTGATCGGCTGGCTTGCCGCCGGACTTGGAACCCTTGGCGTTGTATCCTCCGGGGGTTCATCTCCCAGACACCCATGGCTGGGCATTCGGTCTGAATATCTCTGGTTTCTCAGTGGTTTTTCTCTACGGGCGTTACCTGCCAGCGGAGGGACTCCGATGTGTAAGTGTGTACAACTTTGAAATCCATATCCATAGCTTCCTGTGCATGTGGCATTGCAGGTAAATACCAACCGGCCATGGGTATTATCAAGGTCAGTTTGGGACCGCTCAAAAGACACTATGGAATTCATGTAGAAACAAGCCCTTTTCACCGACCCGAGCTCCAGGCCTCCTTGAACAGTAATCTGAGTCGTTTAGCCTCCTGTTCATCCTTCAACCGTTGCTCCAGATAACCCTGTAGATCATCCCAGAAGACCTCGGTCTGTAGGACCTCCGCACCACTTGGTCCAATGGCCGGCTTGGGCGGGGAGATATCTCGCGCTTCTACTGCCTCTGGTTGAGACTCGGATATATCGACTACCTTGGCGCCTCCGATGATCATCACCCCAAATTCGACGGCTTTGCCGCCAGCAAGCATATCCGGCTCGTCGGCCAAAATCTCGGCGACGGTCTTGCCTGTACTCGACACAGGTTTGCGGCGATATAGAATCTTGATCTTGTCCAATGCAACTGGGTTCCCTTGCATATCGATGACTCGCTCCTTCACGGCATCACGTAGATCCTGCACGGAGGTTGTAGATAGCGGAGCATTAGGGAGCGAGAATTCGAGAGGCGGGTTTCGCACTGATTTGACATGGATACTGATAGACCGGGAGGAGCCTGGAGCCTGCGCCTGCTTTACTTTCTTCGGCATTTCCGGGTGCGGGGCCTGGAGGCGGGGGAGAGTGTACTGCAAATCGGCAAATATTAGCGTGAACTTCTTGTAGATCCTGCGCAGAGACCAAATTCTAGTGGAATGGGGAGCTCACCGGCACACGCAGCCCAATTTGCTCGGGATCGAAGACATGATCAGCACGTAGCTTGATAGGACGAGAGTCCAACGTGGAAAGGTAGGACTTGGTGAAGGAGAGCTCCGACATGATCAACGACGGGACCAAACGACGAGAAATGAAATGGTGGTAAGCGAAAATCCAGCGCAAGAACCACTTCGTGGAGGCGCCCTTGTGGCTGTAGTCCGGCGAACGTGGTGAGGTTGTTTGGTCCTCCGGAGGGCGGTGTGGTCGTATTAAGAGTTGGTCCATTCAAATGGGCGGAATAATACAGACAATAGTTCAAATTACTCCCCTATATCAATCGAATCATAACATAGCTATATTAGCGTCCTATCTTGAATAATTTTGGGTTCGACCCGATACCCCAAAGACTAGGAGTTGAACTTGGTAACGCGAATATCGTACGAGGCAACTCGGGACTTGGAACTGCTGAAAATCTAGGCATTCTACGACTATGGAAATTCATTGTAGGTTTAAAAATTAATTCTAATCCATGCCCCCCTTTTCTTTCCTATCGTTAAGAAATCGTAACATAAACCGGTCTTTTGCTTGCTAGCATTCTTCTGGCCATAACATTTGACGCTTCATAACTGCAACGATTGTGGCTAAGCCAGCCGCTAGCCATACTGCCACTTGTAATACAGTCATGATCGAGCTTACCCATAGAATAGCTTCCGACTGCAACACCTCTCCGATACGAATGGTTGCTATCACAAAGCCCGTGTTGGGGAATACCATACTCCAGTAAGGAAGCGACATACCCACCAACCCTGCTCCCCCAAAGATCCGACTAGACGCCAAAACGCTGACCATGGCAATGCAAAAGTGGAAAAAGGCCATGCTCCAGATAAAGATGGCGATAAGCGAGGCGATTATCAATGTGATATTACCGGTGTTCGCACTCACGCTTCCTGTGGATGGTGGGCTCATGGAGGTAATGATATAGTGCGAAGGAAATTTTTCCACTGCCTCTTCGGCCATTCCAATCAAAGCAAGTGCAGTGAAACTCCACGGCCCCACGGCGATGAACATTTCTGGCCGTTCATGCCGAGGCGGAAGACCGTGTTTGTTGAGGAAGTAGTGGTATTCGCCGTAAATGAACAGCGAGATTATGAAACCGAATCCTTGCATGGTGATACCGCCGATGAGGATGGATAGGGCTTGGTGCCGTGGCTGATTCGTCGCAATGGATGAGGCAATTGTGCCAGAAAGCATAGCTGGGAAAGAGGGCAATAGCCTGATGATTGGGAAGGGCTGGTGGCTGGCCATGCCCCGGTGGAATAAGTACCAATTGTGGAAGATCGCCCAGAGGAAACAGATGGCACAATAGATCCAAAAGGCAACACGCATGGCATCCTGTAACCAGGGGCCACAGGAGCTACTTCCGTAGGCTTCTGCCCCGATGATGATTGTCGCGATGGCTAGCAAGCATGTCGGTGCAAAATAGGTCTCGTTACGATCCTGGAGAGACTCCTTGGAGGCGATTGGCTGAACAAGGAAGCGTAGGCCCATGCAGAAAGTGATTGTGAAGAAAAGGATCAGGTTGACAATGTAGATAATCTTTCCAATGATCTCCAGCCCAGTGAATCGGTGAGGCGTTTCGGATAAGAGGATGGCGATACCTCCTGTAGCCATGGAGATTGAGTACCAGCCCCAGCTGATTTGACAAATTCGTTTTTTCCAGGATGTTCCAGTATAGACAGGCATTGCTGCGGCCTCCGACTAGGAGCACGGTGTGTTCAAAGGGAATCTGCAGCCCTGCAATGGATCTGCACAGGGGGAATGGTCACGGCGAATCTGACTGGACATGTGTGTATGCCTCGTCTAACGAACTGTTGGAAGTATATTCAGTTGTAGGTACATGAGTGATGTCATCTCTAGAACAGGTTTCTCCTCCTAGTTATTGCGTTGTCCAAAATCCGTTCTGCATTCCGCGTGGAGCGTTGGCGCCTCGGATATCAGGCAGCAGAAGCTTCGGACACCGCCTTCTCTGTTCTCTTTACTGCCATCTTCCACCGCTGCCGAAGAAAAAAAAATGACCCGAAAAGGTCGAGAAGAAACTTGCAACCATTCAACCCCAACACCGCATCACCATGGGAAAAGGCCGCCGTATGAAGAAGCAGGGCCCTCCGGCCCCGCTTGATGAGTCAAAAATTTCCATGTTGAAGAAGCGCAAGGCCGGCGAGGCAGACTCGGCCAAGGCTGCAGCAGCTAAGAAGCGACGCCGAGCCGACGAGGACGATGAGATCGTGACGAAGAAGAATTCCCTGAAGAAGACCAAGGTCAACAGCGCGCCCTCCAATGGAACTGGACAAAAGGCACAGAAGAAAGAGATTTTGACGAAAAAGAAGCCGGTACCCATGGGCTCCGACGTGGACTCGGACGATGAAGACATGAGCATGGAGAACGACGAATTTGACGATCTGGACGGCGTCAGTGAGGGCTCAATGGATAGTGATGATCAGATTGAAGGGCTTTCGGACCTCGAGAATGAGGATGAACTTGAGGACGACTCGGTTATGGACTCCGACGAAGAGGACCACCCCCGCGAGACCATGTTCTCCGACGACGAGGACCTGTCAGACGCCGAGGAAAAGCTGACCGCCGCCAACATTGAGGGTCTTTCCCGCAAGTTAGATGCGGCCAAAAAGCTCGAAGACGAGGAGGCTGAGCAGGAGTTGCAAGACGCCGCCATGCAAACCAATATTGCTGGCGACCGCCCCGATGTGTTCGGCGACGAGACCCAACAGGGACTTGCACCAGATCTCCAACTGCTGCGCCAACGCATTACGGACACTATTCGCATTCTGGGCGACTTGAAATCTCTCGGTCAACCCGACAAGTCCCGTGCTGATTATGTCGACCTCGTCCTCAACGATATTTGCACTTACTACGGCTACACCCGTTTCCTCGCCGAAAAGCTGTTCAATTTGTTCACTCCCATGGAGGCGTTCGCATTCTTCGAAGCCAACGAGACTCCTCGTCCTGTCGTTATCCGTACGAACACCCTGCGCACGAATCGTCGATCCCTCGCTCAAGCTCTAATCAATCGTGGTGTGGTGCTCGAGCCCATTGGCAAATGGTCCAAGGTTGGTTTGCAAGTCTTCGAGTCTGCCGTTCCCCTGGGTGCTACTCCCGAGTACTTGGCGGGCCACTACATTCTTCAAGCCGCCTCCTCCTTCCTGCCCGTCATGGCGCTGGCACCTCAGGCCAACGAGCGCGTCCTGGATATGGCATCTGCCCCCGGTGGTAAGACGACGTACATGTCCGCGTTGATGCGCAACACCGGTTGCATCATCGCCAACGATGCCAGCAAGCCTCGTGCCAAGGGTTTAATTGGTAACATCCATCGCCTTGGTTGTAAGAATACCATCGTGACCAACATGGATGCCCGCACCGCTTTCCCCAAGGCCATGGGTGGTTTCGATCGCGTGCTGCTCGACGCACCTTGCACCGGTACCGGCGTTATCTCCAAGGACCCCGGCGTGAAGACATCGAAGGATGAGCGTGACTTTCTGGCTATCCCTCATATGCAGCGGCAGCTGCTCCTTGCCGCGATTGACTCTGTTGATCATTCGTCCAAGACAGGTGGATACATTGTCTACTCGACTTGCAGTGTTACTGTGGAGGAGAACGAGGCCGTGGTGCAGTATGTGCTACGGAAACGACCCAACGTCAAGATCGTGGATACTGGCCTGGGTGATTTCGGTAGCCCCGGTTTCACTAGCTACATGAGCAAGAAGTTTGATGCCAAGATGGCGCTCACCCGTCGGTACTTCCCTCACCGCGAGAACGTTGATGGCTTCTATGTCTGCAAGCTCAAGAAGACTGGCCCTACTCCCGTGGCCAAGCCGACTGACGTGGCTACTGCGACTGGCGACCGCCCTGCGCGTCGTGCCAGCTCCCAGGGTGCGTCTACTGATGATGAAATCGATAAGACTCCGATTGTTGACGAGGATGGCGCTGCCGTGGAGCTTGAGGGCGGTGGCTTTGGTCCTTTCGAAGAGAATGAGGATTCAGAGCGAATTGCCCGAGCCGAACGAAACCGTCTGCGTCGCAAGGGTATCAACCCCAAGGCCGTTTTGAACAAGTCCAAGAAAACCAAGGCTGAAGCGTCACCCAAGTCTGAGGAATTGGCCAAGCCAAGCAAGGAGGAAGACACCGCCACCGAGCCTGTGAAGGTGTCATCGAACGAGAGCAAAGGCGAGAAGAAGACCGCTACGAAGGGTGACAAGAAGGAGAAGAAATCGGCCAAGAAGGCGGCCAAATGATCTGTGAATTCACGAGTGTCTCTCATGTATCTATATCTCTGGCATTGCCAATCTGAAAAAGCATCTCCTTGTATGGGTGGTCGGCGCATCTGGACATATATACCTTGTGTTTCTCTTTCTCACATCCAATCAATCTCTTCCATGGATATCACTGTTACTCTCCTGTCATTACAGAAGTCTCAGGTTATGCCCATAGTAGACGAGAATGACGATCGTGTCGTTTGGCCACCAACATGTGTTGACCCATATACATATAATTATCAACAGGGTCATCTGCTCCGCTTCGACCTAGTGAGAGTGCTAACGTCTCGACTACTAAACATGCGAGTACTTCCGCCCCGAGCCTAACCGCTGCCTATGAACCATAACAGGCAGCGTTACTATCGGCCCGCAGACTCGTTGAAGAATCTACGCAAACTAATGTCTGTCGAGACTCTTCCATCAATGTGTTATTGGTTGATGGCTCACCTGTCCTTCCCCGATCGTGTATTAGCCTATGTGGACTGACAAACCCGATAGAAGGAAGTACTCCAGGGCTCCGAACGCAACAATGGGGGGCACAGGGATCCCAACGGCAGGATACATCCAGAGACTGAGGAGCGATTGATCAACTGGGCCAACGTAGTGCTGCTGATATCCAAGGTGGCCATCATGGCGCTGACTAGCTCCATGTCCATGCTCGCAGGCCTAGTGGACGGAGTATTGGATTTCCTCAGCACGGTAATCGCCTGGGTCACTACAATTCTTTTCTAAGTGGCTCTAGCATCCCTCAACTGACTCACCGCAGGCGATCCCACCCTGGTCGGGCTGTCGGTGCCCTCAATTGGCCTGGTGACGGGCACGGTCCTGATCAGACTGCTCTGCTGGATATGGTGTCGTCTCGTCCCCAGCCCCAGCGTCCAGATTCTGGCCCAAGATGCCATGACGGATGTCATTTTCAACACGTTCAGCATCATTTCCCCATGGGGTACGTCCCCAGCTTGATCTTACCCTCTCAATCAATTGAGAAGCCACTGACCATAATATCCTTCTGTACACGACAATGCGCTTCTCCCGGGTGATTCTGAAGATCCAGGACCTTAAGGCCTACTACGCGGGTGACAAGCTGAACATTGAGGTTGATCTGGTCGTGGACGAACGATTCGGTCTCCGTGATAGCCATGACGTTAGCGAGAGCCTGCAGTACACGCATCAAGACTACGATCCGTGGAATCTGCCCAGCCATATGAACCAGGTGGATCGCTGAAGCTCTATGTATAGGAATTTCGGTCATCAGCCGTATCCTACGACTATCAGTTCGGGGGAGTCTTCAGACATGGGCGGCATGCATCAATTCATTCGTCTTATTGTACATATTAAAAGAACAAACACCCAACCAACACAGGAAGCAATGCCCCGCACTGACTGACAAATAAGAGGGTGTCCATCGTAGAACAAACCACATCACTTTCAACTAGGCTTCTGAGACGATACACGGTGCAGTCTCATCGACTCATCGACTCATCGATGCATCTAATCAACGAGGTTGCGCGGACGGATGCATTGGACCCGGGAGGCCGCCTGGTGCTGAACTTTGGCTGTAAACTCGGTGATGAGTCGGATTCGACACAGGCTCACCCAGCGAGCCCGGTCCAGGCGGTCGTTGAGGGAGAGGTGGAATCGTTCCATTGGTGGACGACGGAGGGGGCGCATAGCCCATTCCTGTACCACTCACTGTCGGATGCAAGGCCGATGGTGGTGTATATGACCGGCCGAGGGTGGCTAGGGACGGCATCGACCGGGCGGCCTGAGCCTGTGGCGGCGGAGTGCTATGTCCATATTGCGGAGGACCGCCAGGCAAGCTCACTGGCGTCGATCGGTGCGACTGGTGAGCGCCATTGACTAGGGTCTGGACATGCTGTTGATAACTTTGGCCATGCGGCTGGACCGAAACTGGAGTGGACGGCGTGCCAGGGGCATACGAGGAATGAGCGCCAGTTCGGGGAGGGAGGCCAAACAATGCTGCAGATGATTGGGCTGGTGTCGGCGGCTCCTGTCGTGAGCCAAAAGCAACACTGCCTCGCGGAGGTGGAGACCCAGGCCGATATGTAGAAGGCTGAGGAGGCAAATCGCGAGGGCCAGAGGAAGAAGGGGGCTGACCAGAGTTAGGCTGGGCGAAAACACTGGCGTAAGATGATCTTTGGGACGCTGGTGGTGGGGTTGGCGCGGGAGATGGCACTGGAAGGTTGTTCAAGGGACCCGCCGGTTGGGATAGAGTAGATGCGTAATGTGAAAACGGACCCTGAGGAGCCACCGAACTGGCTGGTCGATTATTCTGCGGCGGCAGCGCCTGTACCTGAGACTGCGAGGACGTTTGTTGTGCTCTCGGGTCAAACCGTGCCATCCAATCGTTGTTGACCGATGCTCCTGGGCCACTTGGAGGACCGTAACTGGACAATTCTGGATAACCACGCGCCGATGTTTGATATTGGGTTTGTTGGCCGTAGCTGGAAGACTTTTGTGCGGTACCTGCGGAGCCCTTCTCCTCAAGGCGCGCTGGGCCAGCGGGATGGTATGCAGATCGGGAGGCAGGAGCAGATGGCGTCTGCTCACCGGCAAACCGTTTCCGAGGCTGCGGCTCCTCGGAGTCGTCGTTTAGGATGCTCATAATGTTGGAGCGCTTAGCGGGAATCTGACGGGGAGCTGGCTCAGGAGCTGGTGTGGCGCTCGGACGTGGAGCATCTTTCACTGGCGACAAGACAGGTCGGGGCGATTGGGAAAGTCCAACCGCTTGCCCTGAAAGCGGATAATACTGTCGTTGTGCGAAAGGATCACGATGAACGGAAGAAATATCAAGCTCTGATCTGGACAATTGGGTTGGCGATCCGGGAGGTTGCGTTAGGCTGGGAGGTCGAGAATGTGTTGGGGGCAGAAGGGCCGTAGGTGGCTGAGCAGGCACATAAGCCTGTGAAGACAGCTGGTCTATCCGAGTCATATCATGATGTATCGACGCTGCAGGCGTATGTCGCGAGGAAATTGCCATCTCTTGTGTACGAGGTGTGGAATGCGGCAAGATGGAAGACTCCCGTCGGTCATCGGTGAAATATCCAAGCCGCGGCCCCTGCATCCGTTGACTGGCCGGTCCTGGCTGAGCACGCATTGCCCTGGAAGCCTCTTCCCCAAGGGTGGCAGCGGCCGGTGGCACTGAAGCCGGCGTAGAAGCTTGCGCAAGTGGTGGGTAGCGGCTGGAGCCCCGTTCATTATCAGGGAGCGGTCGGCTGTGGAGGGGCATTGGTTGAGGGGACATGGCAATGGGCTTGCTCTTGGACGAGAACCGTCTTTCCTCCGCTTCGGTCATCAGATCGCCGTGAGGAGCAAGAGGGCGGGGAACAATAGCCGATGGGGTTGCCTCATAGCGCCGTTTGGGGGCAACACTAGGGACGGGCAGAGGGCCTGTAGGTTCTCCGCGAGCCTTTTGATCTTCAGCCACAAGCAGAATTTCCTCGAAGTCCTTTTGGCCCGAGTCGAGGCGTCGCTGATAGTAATTTTTCACCTATATGAATTCTCGTTAGCCTGGGAACTAGCCAGGAACGGGGGAATAAAAGCGGGTTCTTACCATCACTGTGGTCTTGGTCTTCATAAAATTCGAGATACCTTCAAAATCACGACCGAAATGTGCAAGCAATCGGGGGAAATCGCGTTGCTCTGGGACAGACCAGTAGCTCGTCGGCTGCAAAGATCCATATCCAGTTTCTACCTGTTTGGGAGCCACGATGGGCTCGACTTCAGTTTCAAAGACATACATTCCCTCCTTCGCTCGCCCGCGACCTGCTCTGGGACGGGGGATAGGTGGGTTGACATCCTTCTCAGGAGGCTCGCGATCTTGGAGTAAAACACCTACCGGCCCCTCCACAACTGCTTCCATCTTGGGCGCAGCCGCGAGAGGAGGATTGCCTTGCAGGGGCTGGCCTTGAGCCTTCTGCTCCTGCTGAGTAGTCCGGGTGCGTCGTTGACCTCGAACACCAGCAGTTCGTCCGCCCCGCCGCGGGGCAACTTTCTCAACAAGTTCGCTCTCTCTGCCCGTTTGGCCACGGCGGCCGCTACTAAGACCTTCCGGTTCATTCGAATCGCCAAATGTAGGGGCTGCTGCACGACGGGGGCGGCCAGTATCCGTAACAGGAGCAGGCTCATCCTCGCCGTCAAAATCCGGCTTGACCACACCCAAATCGGCAATAAGAGCATTCGATTTAGGGCGGGTCGATCTGGCTTTTCCTCTGCCCCGGCGACTCCAGCGCTTGTTCAGTTTTGCCTTATATTTGATCTCCTCTTTGGTGAGATAGTAGTGAACGATGCACTGCTGGAAGTCCCGGCCAGGTAGTGCCTCGGCGATCTTGCCCCATTTCTTAGGGTGCGCCATAAAAGCGTCTGTGAAGATCACATGTTCCTCCTTGGTGAAATCATTGGGCGGCGGAGTGAAACCAAACACGTCCATGGCTTTATCGGGGTCGACGGTGTTGTTGACATCTTTGTAGACACAAGCTTTCTCTTCTCGTGGCTCCATCATGTCAGGTATAACCGCCTCACGGGCCAGATCAGGGCGAGCTGTCGCCATCTTGGTTCGTCGGCGCTCAAGTTCCTCTTGAGCGGAGATCTCTGAGGCCTTCAACGCGTTGAGGAAATCAAGCTCACTATTTCCCTTATAGCGTCGGCCCTCACGCCCTTCTGGAAGGGGTGCAGGGGTAGGAGGGACCGGGGGTGGCGGTGGTGACGCAGAACCCGGACTCACAGGATTGTGGTCCTTTGATCGATCGAGTTCCCAAACAGCCAAGCGCCAGGGCTTGTAGTATGCCATGTACTCTTCCCTCAGATCTGCATTCTTATGCGAAATCTGTTTCTGACGCTTGGAAAGCTCACTGCGAAACGTATCCTTAAGACGGTCTTGAGTGGACGTATTTTCATGGCACACTTCGAGATCGGAGAGGGGGGTTGGAGGTCCTGGGTTGAGAAAAGGTAGGCTGTCGATCGTGATCGCAGGAAGTGTTGCAACGGGTGGAATGGGGCTTTGCCGGGCTGAGTCTGGCTCGCTCTCAATTGCTGGTGGAACAAACGTAACAACTCTCTCTTTAGATGAGACATTAGAGACAACCTCCTCGTCCACTGACTGGGGCGGTTCTGGCTGCGGTGGCTCAGCTATCTCTTGGTGGGCAATGGCGCCAAGCAACTGGATTCTCCAGAGAAGAGAGACAATAGTTGGATCTTCCAGAGGAGAAAGGGGCATTTCAGAGCGAAGGAACTGCATGTCTTTTTCGAATAACCGCTTCCGCTCATCAAGATATTCCTGGTTAAACACGCCACTCTCCTCGTCCTCTTCGTCGCTTGATTGTTCAAAATCAGGAATGAGGGGTGGCTCTTCATTTCCAAACTGTTCCGAGTCTTTCTCGTTGGCAGTTTCAACTGTCGGTACTGGTGGAGGGCTACTGCGAATTGGGATCCTTGTTGCAGATAAATTTGGTGAAGCCGCGCTTGAGGGCTCCGCGGTGTGACGGGCCTGACATATCGTAGCCTCATCGTCGAGGTGAGGTGACACTGGCTGATGGTCTCGATGAGCTTGATCAATGCTAGCCGCAGAAATGCTGGCATTTTCATCCGTGTCTCTGTTTGGTGGTACATTTGAAACAGAAGGCGCACGACCGAAACTGGAACGAGACCACTGTTTGTTACTTTTAGTCGGACCGCGCGGGGATAGGCCTGGCCGCTGTTGTTGCAATGCCCGAGGTCCCGTTGGGATACTCGATGTTTGCATTCGAGGGGAGATAGAAGGTTCTCGGGAAAGGGCGCGGGGAGCTGGTGGAGGAAGTCGTGCAAACGTGGGAGAGGTGGTTGCTGAGGCGGGTTTTCCAGGTGGGTGCGATTCACTTGGGCCGGAAATCGAGTCCTGCTTGAACATGGCAGCTGGGGCAGTCGGGGGAGACCGGTCTGACAAATGCGTGGATGCCCTTGCAGTCCGCGCAGGCTCTTCCTGGCGTCCCCTATCAGGGGGATGTCGGCGAGCATTCAGGAGTTCAGGCGGATCGCCTCGTTCTGCTTTCGGGCCCGTTGGAGGATGAACTAATGGCTTGTCTGTGCCCTCAGGTCGATTCTTGTCACCCGGTATCGATGCATCCCCTAGTGAGTGCTCGTCGGCAACGGAAGCTTTGGTCGTAGATAAAGCGGGAATGGGAGCAGAGAATGAGCCAAACGCCGGCACCTGGGGAGCTGACGGAGGAGGCGAGTGGTGACCAGTAGGTCCGAGGTCTTTGGGAGGCTCAGATCTGATAAGCGCAGGCTCAGACCGGTCATTATCACGTCGTATTTCTTGTCCCGCTGTGGTAGATATCGTCGATGCTTTTCGGCTGTGTTCGAGGGCCATTTGACCAGGTACACGATCAGACAGAGCAGTACCCATGGGCGGAAGCGCACCGTGAGGAATGGCGGAACCTACGGGACCACGTATGTCTGCTCGACTGGGAGGACGGTCACGTTTCCAGGGCTCACTCGGTCGATCACGGTCATCCCGGTCATGTCGTCGAACATCCCAATCGTCTCGGCGATCGAATCGATCACGCCGATCCAATTCGCGGTCCCAGTCTCTGTCACGAATGTCACGATCGCGGTCGAGCCCACGATCACGGTCCATAAGACGGTCTCGATCTAAATCTCGATCACGGTCACGGTCCCGGTCACGGTCACGATCGGGCAAGCGGTCGCGTACACGGTCCCGCCACGCATCGCGAGACCGACTGCGTCGTCGGAAGGGCTCACGATCATCCAAGTATAGCGGACGACCTCGGCCCCGACCTCCTTCCCAGTCACCACGTCCCCGCCCACGCATGGAGCCACCGCGTGTGTGACCTCCACTCGAGGGCGGACCGTCGGGGCCACCGGAGGAGGCGGACAAGAGGCTGTCACGGGAATTGCGTCGCATTCGCACTAAATCAAAGTCGCGACCCGGGGGTTCTCTGAGATCGCGGAAGTCGCGTGTCGGTGACCTAGAGCGCCCACGGCCGAAACCAATACGGGAATCACGAAGGTCGAAGTCTCGGTCTCGGCGACCCCAATCCCGGTCCATGTCGCGGCGGAATGGAGGATGGTCGCGGTTGTCGCGAAAATCGCGATCACGGTCCCGGTCTCTCAGGTCGCGATCCCGATCTCGAAATTCGCCGCGGCCATAGCCGCGACCTCGACCTCCACCGAATGGACCCCCTCGGGGGGAATCGACCAAGGCACGCGGACCGCGCGGAGGTTCCCTGCCGAATGAAGGACTGCCGTCGTCGGGGCCACGGGGACCGGCAGGTGGGCGGCGGTCCCCAAAGCGCTGGGGGGAACGGTCGCGGGAGTTGAACCCGGACGAAGGAGGAAATCGAGACGACATTACCAGGTCATACTATCACAAGATGACCCGGCGGTCAGTAGCTGAAGGCTGGATGGTTGAAATATGCAGAAGCCATACCGATTGAGGGTAGAAACACGTGATCCACGCACGGGCCACGTGAGGGCCCGGTCGAGTCAGGGTGTGTCGGGGTTGGAGCCTGAGGATGCGAAGTGGAGGGTGAAGGGAAGGGCCGGGGGACGAAGGTGGTGAATAATGATAATGGCGGAGGGAGTGGGATGGATGGACGGATCCCGCCAGGGATCAAATGAGATTGAAGAACTACCGACGGACTTGGTTCATGGGAAGCCCCCGTGGAGAGTGTTGCAGAGTCCGAAATCGAATGGAAAGGGAAATCATGGAAGCACGAACGAACGAAGAGAGCCGGGGCCGTGCACGCGCTGGGCGGGTCCTGCGTGCCTGACAAGAGTAGTGTTACATAAGTACTGTACGATGGGGCTCGGAGATGGGTGTCTCGGCATGCTTACTCCTTAGCCTATCGGGACTAACGCTATCACTGCGTAGGACTAAGAGATTGACCCCGGAAGCTGCTCCTGTATCAGAGTGCGATATTGACAGGCCCCGCGTAGCATCACGCAGGGCGCCGGCTGGCCATGACTTTCTAGCCGTTGAGTAGATCGAAGCCGGAGTGCCTGAGGCATATAGAACAGCATGTTTCAAACTGTGTTTCTTGATGCCTCAGGTATCATCGAGTGCCTGACGATAATCATCTTCCCCGCCTCCGACAGAAAAAAAAATCTATCTACCGCTCGGCACGCGGGACAGCACGATTTCCATTGCACGCCGCCAGACTTGGAGAAAACCAGCCGAAGCAGGTCATTCATTCATACATTTTGCACCCACTTACATTTTTCCTCTCTCCCTCCCCTCTCTCTGTTTCCCTCTCCCCGCCATCATGAGCGCCCAGCCCGTCTCCGCACCACCCGCCTCCGCGACCGACTCAGTTCTCCTGTCCTCCGAACCGGTGCCCGAAGGAACTCAGGAAGTACGTGGTGTGGACTTTGATCAGTTCGAGGGGCGTGATATAACAGTGGCCGAGCTGGTCGACAACCTGTCCAATACCGGCTTCCAAGGAAGTGCTGTAGCTGAGGCCGCTCGCATTATCAACGAGATGGTAAGTAATCAGACCACGCCAAATTCCAATTACTGTGCCGAGTCTGATATGCCTCCTTTCCTCTCTCAGCGTGCTTTTCAGCACCCCGAAACGGGCGAAAAGACCACCATCTTTCTAGGATACACATCCAACCTGATCTCATCTGGTCTGCGCGACACGCTGCGGTATCTCGTCAAACATAAGCATGTGTCCGCCATCGTGACCACGGCTGGCGGGGTGGAGGAAGACCTCATCAAATGCCTGGCCCCGACGTACCTAGGGTCGTTCAATACCCCCGGGGCCGGCCTTCGGGCCAAGGGCCTGAACCGGATCGGCAATCTTCTGGTGCCAAACAACAACTACTGTGCCTTTGAGGATTGGCTGATTCCCATTCTGAACCATATGCTCGAGGAACAGGAGGCCGCGAAGCGCAAGGCACAGGAGACGGGAGACGAGGAGGACGAGCTCCATTGGACCCCCAGCCGTATTACAGAGCGCTTGGGCCGGGAGATCAACCACGAGGACTCCGTGCTTTACTGGGCCGCCCGCAACAACATCCCCGTCTTCTGTCCTGCCCTGACCGATGGATCCCTGGGGGACATGCTCTATTTCCATACTTTCAAGACCTCACCTCAGCGGCTGCGAGTAGATATCGTGGATGATGTGCGCCGGATCAACACGATGGCCGTGCGGGCCGCGCGGGCGGGAATGATCATTCTGGGGGGCGGCGTGGTGAAGCATCACATCGCCAACGCGTGCTTGATGCGCAATGGGGCCGAGCACGCGGTGTACGTGAACACTGCTCAGGAATTCGATGGCAGTGATGCGGGAGCCCGGCCCGACGAGGCCGTGAGCTGGGGCAAGATCAAAACCGACGCCCAAGCCGTTAAGGTCTATGCCGAAGCGACCGTGGCATTCCCCCTCATTGTCGCTGCGTCGTTTGCCCGGGCCAAACCTTCGACGCAATACTGAACAAGTATCCTTTTTGTCTTTGTATCGGAAGGGGAAGGGTTTCTGGTCGAGTTTCGAGTGCGCTCCTTCCTCGATCTCCTGCCCGCCATGCAGGGTCCCGCGTCACACAGGAGATGCGCCAGCGATCACCAGATGGGCTCTCTCGCACCGCCAATTCGGTGTCTGCTTGCATCCCTCCATTCCTGTTGATTACAAGCTTTCTGGCCAGGCAGAATGCCCAACTTGGGTGCGGCACCGGAGTGGGTCACGGAGGGCGGGGGATGCTTCTGACTGCGTCTGGCGAGCAGACCTCAAGACCTCAGGGCAGCCGCAGCCGCCACGACACGCCGTTCTTCCCTTCCTTTTCTCCGCCCCCTTGTTTCCATGCTCCACACCCTGAGTGGCACTATCTGCAATCTGCACCAGGGGGAAGGGGTCGGATTCGTAAGCGTAACGATCACGACCAGCGGAGTGGCAAAAGTGTCGTGGGCCGAAGGTGGCAAAGGGGAAAAATTATTTCGCTGAATGAATATCCGAGGAGTGGTTTAAGGTTGGGATCCGTTGGCTGCCCTGAAGTGGAGTCTCGGATCCACTGCCGATCGGAGAGAGAGTGAGAGAGCGAGAGACAAGGCTTCACCGCGAGTTCGAGGGCGCATCGAATGTGTCAAGCCTGAAAGGAGCCGAACAGCGTGGTAATACCATAGTATCCATCTGATCACTCGCCCACCATCGTTAGACATTCCGTGTATAGACATAGTACACCGCGTGGAGATCCACCGTCCCCACCGCGGCCAATCCCCCGGACTCTTATCTTTTGGTCTTCCGCTCGCTTTTCGTGGGCGTTCTGGAATCCCATCAGGGTTTTCCCCTTTTCCCTCTCGCTTCTCTCAATCTCTCTTTCCCTCTCATTCCCTTCTTTCTCCATCCCACGCATCAGCCGCTCATCTCCGTTGCGAAACTTGTGAGTTGCCTATCGGACAAGAATCATCGTTCTAGAGAGAAGAGCGGCGCCAACATCGATCTCAACTGGGACTTCCAGTTTGGTTTGTTCTCCCGCCGTAACACCCGGATTCGGCAGTCCCTCGATTTCCTCCCGGTCTCATTTGACGGGTTATCAGTCGGCATTGCGTATTCCACCTCCATGGACCACGCACCGGACTCCGTGACCAACGCCCGGTCCACCGTCGCGACAGGGGATAACGACCCTGTGGAACCCGGCCATCTGGAAACCGAAAATCTGCCGTTAGACCCGCCGGAAGTCAATGCTGTGCCTTCGAACCCGGTGATGACCTCGGAACAGCCTGAGTCCGTTGCCGCACCGCATCCTCGGGCACTCACTCCTCCGCCCACGGTCCAGCCCGCTGAAGAAATCGAGCATGCCTTTTGGGCAGACTTGGAGGAGGATACCACAGTCCCTGACGAAGAGGAATTGAAAGAGATTGACCGGGCCGATGCGGACTACAGTGCCTGTGATCGTAGGTGCCGGGCCAAGAGGACCAACGAAATCGTGATGAACGGCGGCTGACGATATGGCAGACTCGTACTGGGAGGGCAACTTCTTCCGTGACTTGGACGACCCCGAGTTCGTGCCGAAGCAAAAGGCGCGTCTCACGTGGAAGTTCAAGGGCGTCCGGGGTACGCCTGAAGCTCCTAATCGAGATAAGATTATGCGCTCCCCGGCCGCCTTGATCGGGGGATACTGGTGGCGGATCAAGTTCTACCCCCGTGGAAACAACGTTGGCTCGCTGAGTGTATATATTGAATGCTCTCCCACATTGCCCACCCCCGATGACAAAATGCCCGAAACCGAGTTCACCATCCGTCGCGGCGAATCGGAGGATATTCTAAATGACACGGCCCCCGACGCCAGCATTCAGATTGCAGCATCCACGGATCCAGCATCGTGGATGGAGCATTATAAATCTCAATATCCTGCCGCAGCCTCGGCTTCTCAGACACCTATTGAACCGCCATCCGACCCTTGGCGGGTGGCCGCTCAGATCGGCGTCATTGTGTACAACCCCGAGGAGCCTCGAACAGGGTGGATGCAGTCTTCTTGCCACCAATTCAACTCTCACAATCTAGATTGGGGATGGACTTACTTCCATGGCCCGTGGGATCAGATTCACACTCGGCGCCGGGGCCAACATCGTGCTTTGCTTAATAATGACACGCTTGCATTCGACGCATACATTCGTGTGGTCGATGACCCCACGAGATCCTTGTGGTGGCATCCAAGTGACTCGGAGCCCACTTGGGACAGTCTAGCCTTGACTGGCTACCGTCCCCTTGGTGACTCGGTCATCAACCATAGCGCTGAGGTTGCGGGCCTGGCATCATGGCTGCACATCGGCCCCTTCTGCAAGATCATTCAGAAGGTTGATGTCCTCGAACATCTTACCAATTGCGATGTGAAACCAAAGCCTTTGTGCGATGCTCTCCAGAAATTGCTATGGCACTTGCGTCGTCGCACTCAGTCACTTCAGTACGTCGACACGGATGGAATCACATCTATTCTGCGCAACTTGCGTGAGTTTTCGAGTGATGTTTCTGAGTTCTGGGAGCGTTTGCGTCGTACTCTGGAGCTGGAACTCGCCGACACAGATGCTGGCGCAGATCTAGCGAGGCTTTTTGACAGCCCGCCCAAATCCTCTGGAGGGGCAAATAATACTGCCCCGATCAACACTTTACCCGTGGATTTCAACTCTCGTATCCGTGTTCAATCCGACCAGGTTCGATCAACAGGCGAGGCTGTAAAGGTCTACTTGGAAGCCAAACCTGGTCTCTGGTCTCTCCCCCAATGCTACACGTTGACCTTGGTCGCCACTCCCTTGACAAGACAATGCGCTGGCAGCTGATGTTTAACAAAGTTGATCTGCATGAGGAGCTTGATCTGGATCCTTTCGTGGTTGATAAACAGGGCGGCAAGTATGTACTTTATGGCTATGTGGTGCATCGCGGTCGCCGTACCTCTGGCAAATTCTTCAGCATCCTTCGTCCGGCAGGTCCTGGAACCAAATGGTTGGCCTTCGATGATGGCAGTGACAACCGGGTGGAGTGCCTGACTCAAAAGACAGCCATGGGGCCGCACCTTGGCCTCGATCCGTCGCAGACTGTGGATCACAAGAAAGGCCATGATGTTCCGGTTGTCGCTATGTACGTCAGGAAAGACATGGTATCGGAGCTTTTGCCTGGTCCTCAAGGGCCTTGGGAAGTTTCGGAGGCTCTCAAACAATACTACGAGACCGGGATCTACAGAATGGCCCCAGAAACGTATGAGAAGCCAGCAAATGAGGAGGTTCAGGTCGAAGTGTTTTCGGTGTCCGATTACGATCAGTTGAACAGCTTGTTTGACACATACGATCTCATGTCACGCGCCAAGGCGACCAACGGTGTCATGTATATGACGCTGCCTCGTTCGTCTCGTCTTGCCGATCTCCGCAAGAAAATTGCCCTGTGGAAGTCGGCCGCGAATGAGGCCGTTGGGGCCGAGCGCGTTCGTCTCTGGCACATTGGGCACACTCCCTCCCAGTGTGGGCCCACACTCACGTTCGATCTTATCACTGATCTTAATCTCCCACTGGATGGATCAGTAGATACCCTGCGGTTCTGGATGGAGACCATCTCCGAGGGTAAGTGACAATCTTTGCTTTTGCATCACAAGGATCTTTTTAGTTGACTCTGTACTCCAAGACGATGCCAAATTCTTCGCCATCCCCGATCCACCATCGCCCATTACGACTGAAGACAAGCCCGAGGAGTCTATCATCGAGCGAGCAAATTCAGAGGTCACAGAGCCGCCGTCATCTGCGATTGAAGGTGATGCTATCGCCAGCTCATCGAGTGGTGTTATCAACGAGGCTACTCCCGGTCGTACAGAGGACTATCTGAATGCCAGCATTCCGCCAGCCCTGGGCGCTCAGTCCCCAGAAATCAATGTATATGCGGAAGAGCGAGCCGAGCGTGAGGCTGTTTTGGCCGTGGCTGCTGCCCATGATCAACTGGCCTCCACGACCCCTCCTGAATCGGATCAGAGCATCCCATCGGAAGTAGAACGCCCGTCGCTCAACCCTGGTGCAGCTGAACCTTCCCACTCAGTGTCTACTACGGAAGCGCGGCCCGATCAGGAAGTCACTTTACCCGTTGGGCATGCATATTATTTCATCCAGGTTTTCGATGCAGACAATCAGGCTCTTCGTACAGTGGGCTCCTTCTTCTCCAAGCTTGAGGCCAACGTCAAAGCATCTCTTCGAAGGCACCTCCAGTGGCCCATTCGGCGGGACTTCCTCATGTGGAAGCGGGTAGATGGTACCACCGTGACCACTGTGTCGCCGGCTGAAAATTTTGCGGATGTTGTTGTCCCCCATGGATCTTGCATCATCGTTGGTGACAAGATGAGCAGAGATAAGTAGGTTTCAAAGGACCCGTAATCTTGTGAATCGACATCTAACAACACCACAGGCGCATCCAACTTGGTACCGCTGGCCTTTTCTCCAGCCCCGATCGCCTCATCCAGTATCTGTGGGCTGAGTCACGCAATCACCCAGTTCAGGGCTTCACAGGTACGAAGACAATCGAGGCTACCTTCACTGGGGATTTCTATAGTGGTGAGTTCCTGAAAGGATATTATCACGGACGAGGCAAGCACTTGTCCGGCAATGGAACTGTTTACGAGGGTGATTTCATCTTTGGCCGGCGCCATGGCCAAGGCAAAATGGACTACCCGACAGGCGATACCTACGATGGTGATTGGGTCGAAGATGTGCGCCACGGACAAGGCACCTACATTGAAAAGAAGACCGGTAATAAATACGTCGGTGGTTATAAGGATGGCAAGCGGCATGGTAAAGGTATCAGCTACTTGGAGGTGGCTGATGAGGAAATGGATCTCTGCCAGATCTGTTACTCGGAAGAACAGGATGCCGTCTTCTGCGACTGCGGCCATGTCTGTTCATGCGTGACGTGTGCTAAGCAGGTTGATCTTTGTCCGATCTGTCGCAAGTCCATCAAGAGTGTGATTAAGATTTATAGGACATAGAAGATGTCCCATATACGGTGGAGTTCACAGCATTTACTGACTGGCCTTTTTCTTAGAGATGCGAGATTTTGACTGGTTCTGTTGTATTTGTATAGAATAGCTTGCGCAAGATGTCATTCTTTGATTATTAGCGAACGGGTGGATGGTTGGGGGGAGTGATGCACTTTTTTTCCTTTTCTGAATACGCCTGTTCTTCTCCCTTGGATATATCCACATGCCTGGTGGAAGACTATAGACTTGCCTCATAGTACATATAGACTTGCCTTGCGTGCAGATAGACTCTTCTAGAATTGTTACTCGGTTATGTTTTCACGGTGACTGCGTATGTCTATGGGGATTTATTGTTGCGTATAGTGGGGTCCATTTCGCTAGAGGGTTTTGCTGAGCATCGCCTCTTGTTGGACTTCGCTTGTTGGAAAAATGTGTCATTCGTGAGCAGATCCCTGGTCTTGAGAGCAAGGAGAGTTTCTGCATGGACAGCCTTATATAAAGCAGTCTTGGTGCTTGCTTCAGGAATCTTATTAGCTAACTATTATTCCACTTCATCTCTCCCCTACCAAGGCTCGTTTCGTATCGCCCGAGGTGCCGGGGGTTCTATACCTACCGACTTGCAAGTGTGAGAGCCGGTAGGGCCAAGCAGGGGGGCAATATAAATGGGCCAAGAGGGCAGATGGTGGAATAGAATAATACACATATCTAGTTTCTATGAACATATGGGAAACATGAAACATGCAATCAGTACCAGCATTCATATACAAATGGACGTTCGCCATGCATCTTAAATTTGTATAGTAGGGGAAATTATCGACAGAAAAGCATCCAAAATTCACCTTCTCACAACCGTCAGAACCCTCAGCTAACCAACACAGCCGGTATGCAGTCAGATGTTCAAAATTGACATATGGAAGAAATGAGAAAGCGATCACGCTCCCAACTGACTGGCACTCGCGCGGCTGGCTCGCCGACTGGCTCCACGCTGACGATCAGCCTCCAGAGTCTGCGCAAACTTGCTACTAGCCCGAATCCGAGGACCCTTCCAGTAGAAGATATAAATCGGAATAGTGACCAGAATGGAAATGCAGCCTAGGATGGTACTTGCCCATTGTAGGTGGAATTTGCCACCGATATTGCTGTACATTGGTGTGGCGTACATAGCGCTGATACCGGCCAAAAAGTCGCGTGCAAAACCATTACCGCCCGTGGCGGAGGCCGAGTATGGACCATACGCAGCCACCATATAGTCGATGGTAGCCATGTAGATACCGTAGTTGGCGATGGCAATCAGGAAGGCAAAGACCAAGGGTACAATCCAAGGGGTGTATTCGGGCCCCATCGAAGTCCAGGCAAACCCGAAAAGCCCGATGGTCTCGAGCGGCGCAATAAAGAGTAAAAACAGGAGGCGACGTTCGGCGAGACGCGACGCATTTCCCTGGCGTTTGCGAATATGACGCTGTCGCCAGATGTCCGGGAGGAAGATAGCATAGGCGACTAAATAGCCAGCAACCACCGCGATAAAGCATAGACCAATCTCCAGGGCGTTGAAATCCCATAGCTTGAATACCAAGGTAAAGGACTCGATGCAGGTAAAGATCAAAGCATCAGAGAACCCCGACAAAAGCGACAAGCACAGGACTATGGGCTCCCGCAAGAACATTTCAAATGGCCGGCGCCAGACAGCAAGAATCTCTTGACCAGTAAGACGAGGCTTCTTTAGTTCATTGGGCCCGTACACGTTTGGATCCTCGCCTGTCTTGCGTCGACGTTTTGCTTCACGGTCGATGAGTATAGTGGCGCGAGTCTCCGACACGAAGAGAAAATGCGCTAGCTGGGTGACGCCTCCGAAAATCAGCTGGATCCAGAAGTTCCAGCGCCAGTCTAGCCATTGCTGAATCATTCCGCCGAATACGGGGCCGATTGTAGTTCCGCCAACGGACGACAACACGACGTACGCGACGGCGAAGCCTTGATCATCCGGCTCCCACATGTCGGCAGTCATCCCCAGTGTCACGGAGCCCCCGGCAGAGCTCAGCCCACCGAGTGCACGGCAGACAACAATAGTCCCGAAATTTGGGGCGAGCGCGCAAGGGATCTGCCAGATGTTGACGAGGAAAAGACTGAGCTGCATGATGGGCCAACGGCCAAACTCTTCACTCCAAGGAGCCCATAGCTCACAGCCAAAGGCATAGGTTACCAGGAAAATCATCTGGCCAACCCGAGCTGCCTGTTCACTAATATGGAAGTGCTCCGACAATGGGGTCACTGCGTTGGGATAGACGCTGCTGTTGAAGTTCATGGAGGATTGAACTATGAAGATGACTGTCAGGATGCCCCATCTTTTATACCAAGGGAAGCTAAATCCGAGTTGGTCGTAGCAATCATCCTCGGTCAATTCTCGTTTGCCATCGGACCGCACCTTGTCCGCCCGCAGGGAGGCACCGCTCTCGTTGTCGGGTTCCGCAGCATCTTCGGCATGCGTGTCAGCTGGCTGACGTCTCGAGATCGAGTCGAGGCGTTTACTGCCGAGAGACTCCTTCTCGAGATCTTGCGAGGGGGCGATCACATCTCCAGCCCCCATGGTCGACGATGGAGGTGGCCGCGTACACCCGTTTCGAAAGGGAAATGGAAAGGATGAGCAGAAGACACGGGGATGTAGGGAAAGGGGGTTCTTCAGAAATATCAGAATAGTGAATAGTAAAGACCTCACTAGTATAGGCGAACTGTGAAGAGAAGAAAACCACGAAGGGGCAGTGCCCGCCGGAGGTTCATCGCCGCACAGTGTTTTATACTCAGCGTCGCTCCTCCCAACCTCGGAGTCACCTGGGTAGTGAGTCTCCACTCGGCCCCGTACGTATGTAATAGCGCCATATGGTCGCGTCAATATACGTCGGTGTGTTCCGTACTACAAATGAGAAAGAGCACAGAATGGTCGAACCCGGCGCTCACAGTCCGTGGCGACGGACTGTGTCTATTTTTGCCGATCAAAGGCTGGCTTGTCGGTAGATGGTCTCCCTGCCACGCTATATCCTTGCACGGGTGCTGCAATCTGGATTGATTTCGGTGCGATTGATGGCGTTCTGGTCTGCGTTCGTCCACGCCGATGACCGAAAACGCGATCGAGGCTAACTAAGGCCCACATTCGACATCATCACGGAGAGTTGAGCGAGATGATTGGTGGACGCGCTAGAGTTGCCCTAATCCGGGGAAGTCGGCGTCTAATGGAAAGCTCAAAACGGCAACACCGGCGCCTAGATGAGCCCAGAGAGGTTCAGGTCAAGTGTGGTGATGTCAGGCTGCTATACTGTGTAGAACAAGTTGGATGTCAAACCGGTTGGGTGACCCTCGGGAGGGCGGAGTGCAGCGACCAACGACAATCAGGCTCGGATTCCACGCTGCTGATCGCGGTGTATATCTCGGCGCCTTCACCACCGCGTGGACAAATCCGGTTGCCATCCCTGCGTTTCAAGCCACCCCCAAGAACTCCCAAAGTTCTTTTGTGACTGAAGCCTATTTCAACCTGCAGCCATCCAGTACACTTGACGGTATCGCCTTGCGTACGTGAGAGTCACCAGATAAATGACATCATGGAGATCGCGTTGACCCCAACCGTGTATGCTATATTAGCCGATCTCAGGCAAGACTGACGTTTCACCTGAGAGATTGTCTCCGTCACTGGTGCCGTTTCAATAATTTCTCAACACATTTCACCCAGATGGGCTTCTTTTTTAGAACGGCGGAGGTCGCCTCCGAGGAATATCCCAAAGAGCGGTTGACCTCCTCGGCACTGATAGCCCACATCTTCCTGAATGCCCCGGCGGCGCTTCCAATTCCTCTCGGTGTTGGTCACATACCCGTCGTGCCACAGGTGGCCGTACAAGGCCTGTGCTTCTTCCTTCGTACGGATTCGCAAAATGTCATAGGTGCTGGCAGCGGTTAGCGTCGCGTCGCGCTCGCGGCTCGTCTGCCCGTTCACCACCTGCACATTGACTCCCAGCGCACGGAAGGGCGCCCCCCCCCCCCCCCCAACATCCCATTTTCTGCCGGAGTGTGGCCTCGTTCAATAGCCGTTTTGATGCGAGGCACGTAGTGTACATGGAAATACTTCTGGTCGGACCCGGTGTCGATAGGGCCCGAGATGAAGCTGACCTCGCGACCGATGAGAGATGTTGGTTGACGAGCAACTGCAGCGTCCATTGGGGAGGGGGTTGGTGAGAACGGAGGGGAGCGCGTCGCTCGTGATGATGAACGAGGCAGGGATAAATAAAAAAGGACGCCGCGACGAGGTAGATGTGGGATGGGGCACTAGCCTCCATCGGGATTGGCCTTGTACCGTCCATAACAAGAATATCCGTAGATATATCTGTGGATGTTCACAGAATATTCGGGGGGATACCACCGAATAGACAGTCTTCTTGCCGTACTGCTTCTTTACCACAGAGATGATATTTCGCCGGTGACTTGACTTCTAGCTTTGTCCCCTACAAGGTAATCCCTGGAAAAGGTAGATGGACTTGAGTGATTGATGTTCTATCTAACGCTCTATACCGAACCCGGGCCAATGCGGTACATGTTACCGTCTGTATTTCTTCGTTCCCGCGTGTTCCTGCAGGTGATATTCGTTCTGAGACCTTGTATCGTAAGCCGACACTGCCACTGGCCAGAGTATGCGGATGATAAGGATAGACTCGAGGTCCAGCAGGGACGCGATTCAATGGAGACGCCCTCTGGCTACGGATCTACGCAAAGAGTGACTTTCATTCCGCCCTGCCACGACAACCCCGCGGCCAAGTTCGGTCACCCACTCCGCATCTCTCCACTTCTGGTGTCCGCGTCGGAGGAAATCCGCCGTCTGTAAGTGGCTGGCGCGGCGTTCATTCCGAGATGCCCGCTCGACATGCGTCGACATGCGTCGAGACTCGCAGTGACTGGCTCGCGTGATGCAGACCTCACCCTGCTGGCCGGAAAGGTGCCGTTGGGGCACTCTGCTTCTAAGAGATGCATGCCCCTCGCGAGGCTCGCGGACTCTCCGATTTGGATGGATCAAGACTCACCATGGCTGTCCACACGCTTGCAATCGCTGCCGTCACGGTGGTCTACTTCATCATCCGCTACCTGAACCGCACCGATGTCCCCAAGATCAAAGGCATCCCCGAAATCCCAGGCCTCCCCCTTTTCGGAAATCTGCTACAGCTGGGCGACCAGCATGCGACCGTGGCGGGCAAGTGGGCGAAAAAGTTTGGTCCAGTGTTCCAGGTGCGCATGGGAAACAAGGTAGGGCGCGCCCTCGTTGCCTCTCTCTGCGCTCGCGTTTTCAACCAGACTGACTAGCTGGGCGTGCCAGCGCATCGTGTTCGCCAACAGCTTTGACTCGGTGCGACAACTATGGATCAAGGACCAGTCCGCTCTCATCTCCAGGCCGACATTTCACACATTCCACAGTGTGGTCTCGAGCTCACAGGGATTCACCATTGGAACCTCCCCGTGGGATGAATCCTGCAAGCGGCGCCGCAAGGCTGCCGCGACCGCCCTGAATCGTCCCGCAGTGCAATTGTACATGCCCATCATCGACCTCGAGGCCAATTCCAGCATCAAGGAGCTCTACCGGGATAGCAAGAATGGTACCGTCGATGTCAACCCAACGGCCTATTTTCAGCGGTTTGCTCTCAACACCAGCCTGACCCTCAATTATGGATTCCGTATAGAGGGCAATGTGGATGACCAGCTGTTGCACGAAATCGTCGAGGTGGAGCGTGGAGTGTCCAATTTCCGTAGCACCTCCAACAACTGGCAGGACTATATCCCGCTACTGCGTATCTTCCCAAAGATGAACCACGAGGCCGAGGATTTCCGTGTTCGTCGCGACAAATATCTTACGTACCTGCTGGATATGCTGAAGGATCGCATCAACGAGGGCACGGACAAGCCCTGCATCACGGGTAACATTATCAAAGACCCCGAGGCGAAGCTGAATGACGGTAAGTGCTGTGGCCTCTCTCTAGTTACACAGATTGACCTGGTCATCCTTGAAGCTGACTTGAATGCCAGCTGAGGTGAAATCAATCTGCTTGACCATGGTTTCCGCTGGACTCGACACTGTTCCCGGCAATTTGATCATGGGCATTGCTTATCTGGCCTCCGAAGATGGCCAACGCATACAGAAGAAAGCGTACGAGGAAATTATGAACGTCTATCCGGGTGGTGATGCCTGGGAAAAATGTCTGGTTGAGGAAAAAGTGCCTTACGTGACAGCTCTAGTCAAAGAGACCCTGCGATTCTGGACGGTGATCCCAATTTGCCTACCTCGAGAGAGCACCAAGGATATCCAGTGGAATGGAGCCACTATTCCTGCCGGCACCACCTTTTTCATGGTAAGTGCCAATCTCTGTCTTCCTGAACGTCTGCCTGCTGACCCTGATTAGAATGCGTGGGCGGCCGACTACGACGGGGATCACTTCAAGCAGGCAGATCAATTCATTCCCGAGCGCTATCTGGAGTTGGCTGACGGATCGGGCACTCCCCACTACGGGTATGGAGCCGGTTCTCGTATGTGTGCTGGCTCTCATCTCGCGAACCGAGAGCTGTACACGGCCTTCCTGCGCCTCATCACTGCATTCGAGATCCGCCCTGCAAAAAACCCGACTGATCACCCTATCTTGGACGCCATCAATTGCAATGCTATCCCTACGGCTCTGACTACGGAGCCCAAGCCATTCAAAGTTGGCTTTGTCCCCCGCGATCCTAAGATGCTGGAGCAATGGATCGCTGAGAGCGACAAACGGACCAAGGATCTGTGATTCTCTTCTGGATGACGATGTCCTTCGTGATGCGTAGCTCCGTCGCCGTGGTTTTTGATAACATTGTATGTATTGTCCGTTCCGCTCTGGGAAGAAGAGAGTAAGACTGCCGTACATAGTATAGGACTGCAGTGATGAAGATGGGCCTGATCCAATCACGTTCACATCTCGAGGGGTTCCCAATCGTAAGTACCTGCCTTTACTGGTAGCCACTTGTAAATACTAGAAAGAGCTCAGCGGGCTGGGTTTCATCACCCAGCAACGCCTTTACTCCTTAAACTACCGTTCTCGTTCAAAAGTGCCGGCTAGATGAAGGTATATTCCTTTGGTGGCTTCGTTGGCTGGCATTGACGCAGAAATAGTGTCCGAATCTTGGTTTGATATCAGAGTTTTCTGGATAAAGTCAACATTGCTCGAGGTATGGCGATAACTGTAAGCCGTGAAGAGAGAAACCAAGAAATGAAATAATCATTACTAGGATAAGGGTTTGCCGACATAAGTCACATTAGTTCCTGTTGTAGGACTTTGCATATGTAATTAACCTTTCATGTGTCAATAACCGATAATATGCCGTTCCCAATCGTGTTAGATGGTAGGCACGGGTCTTAGGTAGAGACCCAGAGACCTATAGGGCGTTCTGGTGTATATGGTAGTTGGCTTCTTGTCAATTCTATAAGCTAACTGCTTTTGGTAGAAGCTCTCCCTCATTCTAACTAGGCGCGGATGTTATCACAGATGTAAGCTCTGTCTCGTGACAGCAAAGGGGAGAATGGATGTCTGCGTAAAATTGCTATATCTGCTGCTTCATTCTAGGCGCTTCATTGTGTCCGGATACCCAGGGGAACGAATGAAGCCGTACGTCCTAGTGTTCATGGCTCCTTATATGCTGACGTGGATGATATATTGTCTAGTATTGTTCCCTCTAACGAACTAGTTAACTATGATCTAACTTACTAATATAATATAATTAGTTAACTGGTGTTACAACCTAGGATGTAGTGGATATATACTTCAACCAATAGAATCGCGAACAAGAGTCTGAATTATTGTAAAGCCCCTATCTGGCAAACTCAAGTTAGTTAGAAGGTCACTAGTTAGTAAGATACAATTATAGTAGCTCTCACCGCGCTGGTAGCGGTCACAATTTAGTGCATTTTCACGATGGCCGCTATAGCCCTCTATAATCATATATAGTAGCGCAATGCTTGTCAGCTTGTGACACAGTGAATTCGGTGTGTTCGGACCACTTTTCAATAAATATAAATGGGGAATATACCAAGCTGTTTGCTTGATTGTCAACAAGATTGTGTTACGTTGGTATGTTTATAGGGCCATATATATAGACGCAAAGATTTCCCCTCCTACCCTAAATCAACATCTACTTCACTCCTCATGAAAATGAGTGGCTTCCATTATCTTCCATGTTTAGTTTGTCAGTGGGATGTCGAACAGTCACAACCACAAAATTACCACGTATTACCTTTGAATTTTGGTTATGCAACCCTCTTCTCTCATGGTGATTGGTACTGGGATCCGAAAACGAAATGTATCTCAAATGGAGATTTCAAGTCAGCCGATTATGAAATGTACCCCACACTTACCTATGAAAAAAGGTCAATCCTTTTGCATAGGAAATGCTTTGGTTTTGTTAAAAGACTATCATACACACAACTATATCTTCTCTGTGATGTGATTGAGCCAACCTTTCTCAAAAGGTCATCGCCTCCCAATAGCGATGGCGGCGCTTTCTCGCAAGGTTTATCTATGAACCCTTGCATCTGGGCAAAACCCCAGCTATTCAAGAAATTACCATCTGAGATACAAAGCATGGTGCTTGAATATGATATTGGACACTTACTATTTGTGATGAGAACAGCATCCCAAATAGCCACACAGTACGACGGTCTGCAGACCATACCACAGCAGAGGCTAACCCAGAGGACATTAGTTGTGGAGAGTGATATGATACGGATTCATTCTATCAATATTGGTGGCAAGATCTACATCAGCTCTCTCTCTGATACGACTGGCTTGAGGCATAGCAGAGCGAAAAGTCAAGACTATCAGTTGGATGGAAGTCGCTATCTTGCAGTCAAGAGTGACGTAATTGGAGTGACCGACATTGCATTCAGGGCAACAGACGCTGGACCTGAATGGATTCTTGACAATGCCACCAGCTGGCGAATCCAGTCTGAGATATCTATCATCAGATGTGCTGGTGTACGCCAGCTTCGGATCATCTCTGATGTAATGAATCCTGGCGTGGGATTCCGTCATATACACTAATATGAGATAGACTTTGAAATACTGTGCCATTGTTCCATTAAACCGAGCTGGAGCAGAACCATACTTCCAATCTCGACCGTTGCCTCCGCAGGATTCCTGGGTTGATTCTAGCTTCGTAGTGAAACCAGAACTGACCATACATCATGATCCATTTGCCTATTTCACACGCACAACTTATATACCATTTGATACAATGAGAAATATTGCATTTGGCATTGATCCTAGCCGGCTGGGAATCAATGAGATCATAGCCAACAGCCCAGAACCGTCGAAATAACAGACGTTGATACACTTTCCAGAACCTCCATCGAAACTGAAATTCTTTGTCTATGGTATTTTAATTGGGGATTTACACACATCTCAATATCCCTTTCTCCAGGTATATATTGTTTGGTATAATTTGCATTAATATTACTAACTTACACAACGTTCATGATTAATGATCAGTGGCATACGCCACTTCCACACCATTCCACTGTTCTACGTGGACCTACCTTAATTGAGAATGTCTTAGGGATTTGGTGGGGTGAGACCTTTCCATTCATTCCTATCCATATGGGTGTCGTTGCTTCAGAAAAGGCAGCTCTCAAAAACACAGTACTACTCCGAAAAAAGGAATAATAGAACTTCAATAAGTCCTTGTGACGAACTAAGCATCGAGAGTGGGCCCTCGCAAATCAGATTCATTCGCTTAGCAGTCAGGGTGTGTACCTATTCTAATATATTCGTGAGGTCCCCTATATAGATCCTAGATACTAGCAGAGAACCCAATCTGTACACGTCGCTAGGGAAAGATGCTAGAGGTAAGCAGTAAGGCATAGGCCTGCACCCCATCTACCAGCCTCGGGCAAGTGTAACGGTGAAATATCTGCATTGAAGAGATGCCATTTCTCCGGTCCGATGATACCAATTTAAAACCCACAAATCAGATTCGTTTTTTTAAGCAGCTAGTATCTGTGTCCTTTTTCAATTCCCATGACATTCATTCTCAAAGTTGCCCACAGAGTGCACTGCGTTTCGGAAAAGGTGTTGGTGAAGGGGTCTGGACGAGTTGAGAACATGCTTGGCCGTATCTTACTCAAAGCTCAACTCTTTCATATATGGAAGCGCCAGAGATCTGAAAAGTATCCAAGGGTAGGGTAGTCTACAGGGCTGATGGAATGCGTACCTGTTTGAGGGCGCGTCCCATCGGACACGGCTAGCTTGTGCAACACGGCACCCCTTCCCCCGAAAAGACAACCCCTCAACATAAAATGAGGACTGGATAGGCGCGTTATTGTTTGCCACCTGCAATAGTTTCTTTTTGGCCCCCGATATCGTATACCACCGAAATGGGTTGGGTTATTATTCTGCCTCCGCTCATGTCTTCTTGAGGGTAGTCTGCAACTATCGCTGATCAGTAGTCCGCCCACGAATGTCCTCTCGAGAGAAGCAGAGCTGCCTGTGATTACTTCGAAAGAGGGAAAACGTGGTCTATCCTAGGGCACATTGCATCTGGAGGAACAAGACTGCCTGGGATAACTTGGAAGGAGGGAAAATTGTGGTCCGTCTCAAGATGCACTGGATCCGGTTTAATAATTAGATTTAAACACTAATCTTTAGGTATACTCGGATTACAGTACTCTATATATTATAATTAGTGATTTACTGCTTAATCTTAATCAGCTAGTTCTTCTACCAACGACTCAGGGTTATGGCAAAAGGGTACCGACTCTGAGCAATTCAAGGGACTACGCCGGGTGGTGGATTTTGCCCACAGTCAGGGGGCCAAGGTCGGGATTCAGTTGAGCCATGCCGGTCGCAAAGCTAGTACTGTCGCGCCCTGGCTATCGTGGGATGGAAAGAAAAGCAGCGTCAAGGCCGACGAAAGCGTGGGCGGGTGTGGCCCTTGAATGTGGTTGGCCCATTGGGAGGTGAAGAGCATATCTGGGTCCCCGCAGATGCCAAATTCTGGCCCCTCTAGCGAGCTGAGTACCTTCGGGCTGGAAGAAACTGCCCAGGCTTTTGCTTGAAGTGCCAGGCTGGCCACTCTGGCCGGTGTTGACGTGATCGAGATCCATGCTGCTCATGGTTATTTGCTGAACGAATTCTTGAGCCTACCTAGTCACCAATTGCCGCACTGGCAAATACGGCGGCAACTTTTGATAATAGGACCCGCTTCGTATGCGAAATCGCAACTGCTATTCGGACCTCTATCCTAGCGGGCACGCCTCTGTTTCTCCGCACCAGCGCCACGGAGTGGCTTGAAGACGTTCCAGTCGCAGCAGACAGTGGTAGTTGGGACATGGCGTCGTCAACCCGTCTGGCAAAGATTCTTCTAGAGCTTGGTGTAGATCTCCTGGATGTCAGCTCTGGGGGCAATCACCGAGATCAAAAGATCCAGCCGCATACCAATTACCAAGTAGACCTTGCTCGTCAACTTCGCAAAGAGATCCGTGCCGCTGGGCAGCAGACCTTGGTCGACGCTGTAGGTCTCATCACCGAAGCCGAGGGAGCGCGTCGCATTGTTCAAGGTGCGGACGAAGCCAGCGCCACGGAGGTGATGCGGTCCGGGGAGACACCGAAGGCCAATGCTGCGTTGATGGCGCAACAGTTTCTTCGCAAGCCCGAGCGGGTTTTCACCGAGCAAAGCTGGGAGTTCCGGTCTCACTCCCCTGGCAGTTCGCTCATGGCTTGCTCTGGGTCGCTCCATGTGGATTGGCTGCACATAGGAATCAATCATCATAGCAACGTCGGTCTGCTCTCCGGGGCTGTCTGAATATTCCCATTATTCACCTCCACATAGAAACCGGCCGTGATAAGGACGGGGTGGGTTTTTGTTGCCAATTCTGTTTGCTCATGACACCCCGAAGCGAGCTCCATAGGGCTTTTTCTCCCCTCACAATTACTAATTTCTTCACCGAGACGGGGTAGGATGGACAAGTGGAGCCCCAGCCAGCCAAGCATTGCGCCCAGATTGCTTCTTTTTCGGCTCGCCGACCCGCCTCAAACCCTAGTCCCGGCACCAGGCCTATCCCCGGGACTGGTGCCGAGGTGCCGTGAACCTCGGGGTTACTATGACGGGGAAGGATTCTCTGTGGAGGTCTCCGGTCGGCCTGGTCACCTCCCCCTCCCCGCGCCCATCCGATGCCTTGGGAACACTCCAAGTCTGCGGGTTTAAAACCCTACAACACCCCTCCAAATCCGCAGCTGCCCCGACCTCCCCCAACTTCCCCGTCGCGGTCATTGCGCAGCTCTCCTACCAATCGGTGGACTTCATAGCTTCATTTGACCTGGTAGCCCAGATGGGGGACATTCAGGATCCAGAAAAGGTCTCTGACTCATTTCGGGAGTCGTCCACATTGCTACTCTCGGAAGAGCAAGCGTTGGTCAAAGCCAGGAGCAGTCCTCATGAGGCGTTACCAATCGTGATCACCTACGCCGTTGACGATCGAGACAACCCCCGAAACTGGCCCAAATGGAGGAAATGGTATATCACCTGCGTGGTTAGCATGCTCAATGTATTCACGTATGTCCCCGGACCTTGCAGGGTTCCCTGGAGCGTCGATTGATGGAATACTGACTCGCAGATTACAGGACCTGGTGTGCAGGCGGCATCTCCTCCGGCGCCACTGGCATCCAGGAAGAATTTGGAGTGTCATCCGAGATTACCACTCTGTGTCTGTCTCTCTATGTCTTGGGATATGCGATCGGACCCGTCCTACTCGCGCCGCTCTCCGAGTACTTTGGGCGTCAGCCCGTGTATCTGGTGTCGTGGTTTGTTCTCTTCATTTTCCAACTCCCTCTCGCTCTCGCCCCCAACATTGGCACCGTCTTGGTGTGCCGATTCATCGCAGGCTGCGCCGGAGGTGCCCCGTTGACCAACACCGGCGGCAGCATTAGCGACTTATGGGAAAGAAACGAGAGTGGAGGCCCAATGGCTGTCTATGGCCTGAGTAGCACCTTTGGACCCCCTATGGCGCTGGTAATCACTGGCTACATTGGGCTTGATCTTGGATGGCGATGGATCTTTTGGATTTTGATGGCAATGACCGGTGGCGTCTGGATCCTCCTCCTCCTCACCATCCCCGAAACACGACACACGGCCATCCTGCAAAACAAGGCGAAGCGGGCCCGCAAGCAAATGAGCAAGGAAAATCTACCGTCGACCGAATCTACTGTCGATCTCCATGCTAGTGAACGTAAAGGTCTGCATGAGCTGTTCGCGATCACCCTCACTCGCCCCTTCCGTTTCCTGTTCTCCGAACCCATCACGACCTTCTCTGCCATCTACAACGGCTTTCTGTACGGCCTGGTCTATCTGTTCAACGAGGCCATCCCCTTGGTATTTGGTGCTCCCAAGGGACATCCCTTCAATGGTGGACAGCAGGGGCTTGCATTCCTAGGAATGGCGATTGGTCCCATCATCGCGTTTTGCTTGTACCCCTTGCAGGAGCGCTATTATCTCCGCCGCGTGGCGCAAAATGAGGGCAAAGGCGTTCCCGAGGCTCGGATGTGGATGGCTCGCGTGGGTGCCATTCTGATCCCCATCAGTCTTTTCTGGTTCGGATGGACCAGCTATCGATCCGTTCACTGGATCGTGCCCATCATCGCTTCGTCCTTCTTTGGGGCTGGCATTTACATTGTCATTCTCAGCATTCTGAACTACGTGGTGGATAGTTACCAGACGTATTCTGCCTCGGCCCTTGCCGGGGTGATTCTGGTGCGCAATGTTGTCGGGGCCGGGTTTCCCCTGTTTGCCACACAGATGTATGAGAAGCTGGATTATGAATGGGCTTCCAGTCTTTTGGCATTCATCTCTATCTTACTGGTGCCCATCCCATTTATTTTCTTCTACATGGGTAGGGCCATTCGGCTTCGAAGCCCATGGGCTCGCGAACACTTTGACCAAAACGAGGACAATCCTCACTGATCAAAGCATTCCGAAGTGGGATTTGTCTAGTACTGGCCCCGGAGACTGTGATTCTGGCCATCCCATCTATTCCTTACGAATGAAGGTCTGGCTTAAATTCACCAGCATTACATGACCTGCCTATGGTTTATCCTCGGTGGAGAGCGTCATCGCGGTTTTTCAACTGACGGGAACCCTTATGAAGCTTTACGGGGGTTACATCCAACTGAGAAATGCATGAGACGAGATTTTCACCCCACAACGGGCGATTGTAGGCCTTTAAGGGATACTCCAAGACGCTGATGAAGAAAGTGGGATTACGAGCTTTAAAATGGTCCCTGAGATGCGCAAAGATGGGAGGTCTTACTCCGAACCTCGAGAGACATACATCACTGTTCCTCATATCTTTGTAGTCGATCAGACGTACGTTTCATTGAACACTATATCATGAATCTTTATGATTAACTCCAGAACTGCATGGTTATCTGATGGCGGGTATAGCCCGGAATACCGTTCGTATTGATTATAATACGGATCTTGGGAAGTTGGAAGGCGCGACAGAGGAAGGGTTCGAGTCATTGTCTGAATGAGAGGAACTCTAATCTAGTCTCTTGAGCCACTAGGACCAAGCTCCTCCAGCAGATAATAGAGTAGGGTATTTGGGATAGGAAAATCTACAAGATCTCGAATAGTGCCCAGCAAGGTCGCTGAAGAACACTAATCAGCTAGGTGCTAGCTTCTTTAAAAGGGATGAAGGGTCCGAGGGAATGCAAAGAGTTTTCCCGACACTTATACCACAACTAATGCTCAGCATTCCCAAGATGACGTCTGGTGTTCGAAAAACACTTCGTTATGACCCTTATGTGACAGGAGCATCATTTGATAACCTATGATATGGGAAAAACGGGATTGCAGGCTCCTGGTCGTTCTCGTCTGCTCTCTCATATTCTTAATCATGGCTGAACAGCTTCTCCTGGTGTAAATCTACCCATCTACTATACATACTGTGACCAATTTTAATAATTGCACAATGCGATCGATGAGTTTACGCAAGAAAAAAACCCACGCGCTTGGTCACTTCGGACAATAAACATCGAATTGACGTCCTCAATTTCATTATTCACCGGGCAGGCCATGAAAGCCTTTAGCATGTTGTACCCCTATGCCGCCTGAACTAATACCAGCGATAATCTGATTTCAATTCCGCTCCCTGGTTTTACGAGTTAATCTGGAGTTACGGGGCGCCTTATGATCAATCGACCTATGAATCCGTAGGATCTTCAGCACTCTTGGTGACTGCTTGGCGATCGTGGCATATTTCAGCATCAGGGCGGAACGCCTAACATGCCGAGTTGAGGGTATAAATGTATTCGAAGTGGTTGATGGCAGCATGAGTTATATCCAATTTATTATTTCCCCTTTCATATGTGGTGATTCTAGCAAGTCCCTTGCTTGGGGTATTCTCTTTTCTTCTCTTGTCTCTATTTTCGTGCCTGCGAAACACCATGCTCAGGCTCAGCACTTGCGCGACCTAGGCCGTCCTGCCCCTAGCTATATTCTTCACCTGGTATGCCCTCGCCGACTCCGATGGCATAGTCGTCTGGCCCCCCAAAGTCCCGAATGAAGGAAACGGCTACTCGCGGGTAATCCAACTGCAGCACGCCGGCGACTTCAACGGCAATCTACTAGCCATTTGGGAGCACTGGTACACACAAGGAGACAGAAAACGCAGCAACGGGACCGCATCCCAGTACATTATCCGCGAAAGCAGCGACATGGAATAACATGGGATACTCTTACAAATATCTCAGACGCGCTAAAGGGCACCGGTCACCCGGCAACTTTGTTCTACCAGCCCTTCCTGGTTGAGTTCCCGCAGAAGCTGGGAAAGTATCTCGAGGGCTTTAGGGTTTAGGGTTTAGGGTTTAGGGTTTAGGGTTTAGGGTTTTTA